>NW_027287107.1:1037500-1474165 GCF_022747635.1 Hetaerina americana
TTTCAGGAAAAAAAATCTTCTCACTCAGGGTTAACCGAATGAATATTTCCTGTGAACTTTTTGCGATCGTGTTTTTTATGTGAGTCTAGGAAAATCGTCCCTCTTTTCGTTAATGCCTCCTCGTCTTCATCTGCACGAAGTGCTCTGGAAGGAGAGATCTCGATCCCGATGGGGCATGGGGCCAAGACTGGTGAAATCAGAGGGGGTAGCCTGCTTTACATATGTCATCCAAGTACTCTAACACACGCTTCAACTTCAACCTAAAACTTCGCTAAATTAACGTCATGCTTACGTCAGAAAAAGGCCTTTGCTGTGTTAGGCGATGCTGAACAACGTTGATTCTGTATTCATTTCGTTCATCAGAAAATGAGGGCACGTACACCGAGTGTCATCATTGCTGTTACAAAGCCGGAATCACAGCTTCGGGTAAGTCTGCCAACTCTCCGCTGTGCGAGTATAAATAGTTAATCGAGAAATATCCGTTTCTTGAAAGGTTTCCATGGCGGGCTGCGGGAGACGTTTATTGGGGGCCAGGTGGCAAAACCCACGCATCCCCCGAAACCGAAGCGCGTTGAACTCCCATCGCTCGTCCCGCTCGTGATGGCCGCTCGACTTCAGGGTCAACAGTGGAATAATTAAAAGCGACGGGGAACAGCATCGTTGGTCAAAATCCCCGTGCAGTAGTCCGTAGCGCATTATTCGGGGATCGAACGAAAGTCCTGCGAGGCACACGCCGTACATAGCATCGCGGCAAATCCTCCAGAGATGGATCCTGACGTCATCTCCCGTCACAAGCAGTCACCACAACGTTCCGATCGAAACCTGGCCCCATTCAAGCCGAAGCACGTGGCCCTGCGCGCAGCCCTGACGGCGAAATCGAAGTCAAGTCGATCCGCGGTTGCAAGGGGTGGGGCGGAGAGATGTTATGGACAGACGTATCGCTGTTTGAACCATTCAGTCGCCGTGCTCGCATTCTTCGTCCTTTCGTCGCCCCCTCCACGAAAGGACCCCGAATAAAATTCTCTTTAAAGCGCTTCTCCCGCCTGCACCACTCTCCCCCTTCTCCCCTCAGCCGATCGATGGTGTGAAAATCTTTAAGAATACGCTGCAGTGAATGTGGAGAGAATGGCATCGTTGAACAAGGTTTGAAAAGGCTTTCTATATAAAATACTCCGTTCACTGCAATTTAGTGTGCGTTTGACGCCCTGTACACGATTTTACTCGGCCTAAATAGTCATTTATATAATTGACTTAATTTTTATTGCCTTCAGGAGAATCAGCCACTGACCGGACAAATCTGTGATTTCAATATCCATTCGAATAGTATCATAACCTCCATTATCGCACATCAACTCAAAGTGTGTATTTTTCTGTTTCACACTCAATGATATAACCGAAGAGTTCTAAACCCCCTCCTTAATTATTTAAAAATATTAAGTTCTATATTTTCTCAATTCAAAATATTGATAGCAGCAGGTACCCAAAAATTGAATCGATAAATAAATAGCTGCAGTGTACGTTATATTTGGAAGCCCATATTGTATTAAAATGTATTTCCTCTTTTTACTGAGGGCCATCTGTATTACGTGAAGATGAACTGAGATGACTTCAATCACTTGCTCCTTATTAATTGTGATTATGAGGGTTTATTGGTCAAGTTGGCTTGCGGGAGAGCATGAACACAGAATTTGTCCATAGCTAGTCTATTGCTGTTTAATGAGTCCACGTAACAGTAAAAACCCTGAACAAGGCATTTAAAAGCTTTAGTCCTTGGAGTGAATTTCCCTAGAATTGCCCATCTGTATGCCTGGCCACCGGAGCTTCCATTTTAATTACTGTCGATACGTTCAAAGTAAACCGAGCCCCGGCTACTTCCGTACGAATTGTCTGCGTTGGATTTCATAACGTGCTGGTCTTGAAACTCGACGACTCCCGTTCCATCCTTCAGTAAAACCCCCGCGACCAGGAGGGTGACATGCGGGCGGCTGGACGGATGGTCTGACCACGATGGCCTCCGGTGAGCGGCCGGTGGTCGCGCATCTATGTCGACAGGGGAGCACCGGCGACCGATATCTCAGCAGCCGCGGTCCTTGCCTTCGCGTCGCTGTGGAACAAAATTATCGCGCGGAGAACACAGGCGGATATGCAGACGAGCACACAACTCCAGTGTTCGTGTTTTCTGGGTCGATCCCACTGGAGCGCAAGACCTCCACTCGCTCCAGACGTTTTTCACTCTCTCCATCGCTCGACTTCTCGGAGCCACAACTTAATTTGTCCTTTACTCTCAGTTCCCCCTCGATACGTGGCAGTGGGGAACAAGAGCGGGTGCGCATTATTATCGTGCGTTTAATTTCTGCAGCTGACCCCGTGTATCGTTCGCGATGGCGCGATAAATGGTTTGTCGTGATAACGGATGGGATACTCGAAAGGGAGGTAGCATTGCTGTTTTCGCAATGCTCTCGCTGTGGTTTGTTTTTTTTCGAAGGTGGAGAGTGGGATGGAGGCAGCGAACCCATATCGGTGTGCGAGAGAGGGGAGGGCGGCGAAGTGGAGGGGAAAATAATGGGATAGGCGGAGGAGGAGAAGGCCGTGACGTAAAGGTGGTTCTGTTGACGTGGTTCCTCAGGAGTCAAGGTTTCTTCGGGTGAAGGGTATATTGGGTGGACTCATCTCCCTCAAGCGGCGATGAGCCGGGTGTTTCTATAGCTCGCTCGGCTTCTTTCGCCTCCCGGAGCACACGAGGATTGTGTGAGCTCTGTTGCCAAATTGACATGAAGGGTAATGACCGAAGTCTTTCCGATTTCCTCCTTGTGTACCGGTATCAACCTGCGTTATATTCCGTGAGTTAGGTTCCGCTAGGTTTCCTTTGTAAATTGCGGTGACGCCGCTGTCTCTCTCTTTCCTCTCAGGTGGACGTCATAGATGTGTGGGAATGGTTTTCTCTAGCAAGCTTCATTTTTCAATATATTTTGAAGGGATCATACGGAGAAGTATGCGCGATAGATTTGATTATATTTGAGAGGTCGTCACGAATGTACGCACAAAAGCGAATTCCGTGAAACTGAATGGGTGGCGGCGGGGTAACGTCCTCGTCTGCCATTCCAAAGGTCGCGGGTTCGATTCTCGCCTGGGTGAGTTTCCCTCCATCTAGGGCTTGGGTGTTTGTAAATGTGTCCATTGTTATCGTTGTTAATAGTTCGATGTAAAGGCCAAAATGTGCTGTTTTCGGACTTATACTGAATAAATAAATAAAATAAATAAAATAAATAAAATAAATAAAATAAATAAAAAATGAGGGAATTGTGCAAGTTGTTTGATTGTTTTGACGAAAATTATGGACGAACCTGAGTACAATATTCCTTTTTATTTTTATTGGTATAGTTCACCTCTGTGTATTGCCAATTATTAATGAGTGCCCGAAATGAATCCAGGTTCTTTTTGTTATATTCCCATGTAACGTAATATTTATCAATTTTTTTTCATTGTGCTTCATTTAAAGTTTAGATTAAAGCATTAAAGTACTTCATTGCCGTACCGGGTCGGCCACTAAGTTGGGAAATTCGGGAAATCTGGAAAATATATGCATAACTTAATCAATTTATTCAAAATTTCTGGGGAAAAGAAGAGAAAAGGTCCGAATCAATTAAAAAATTCATAATTTCAATTTCGAAATAGAGATTACACTAAAGAAAGCGGGAATTCCTGGTGACTACGAAGCTCTCTTTGATTGTGAGATCATTTTACGTTTAATGAAAGCCATTGCACGTGCCGGACCCGGCAAAACCGGAAACTGTAGTGCGCCGACTTCGGATACCGCTGGCACGTGGAGCCCTAAGGGATGACCCACCGTTGAAAAAGCCTAATCCACAAAACCAGGGAGAAAAAAAGAGAGAATTAGTCTAGAACGGGAATATAGAAAATCAGAGGCCCCACTGTGTACTGTGTAAGCAGAACTACATGGACTTCAATTGAAGCAATTACCCCGTAGCTAATAGTTCCAAAATGAAATATGCTTGAAATTCAGAAAATTATATACTCCAAGGCATTGGTTATAAATAATCCCTCGAGATGAATGACTAGTGAGTGCGCATGCTCCAACGCAAATGAATGAACTTGAATCAACCATGATAAATATAATCGTTAATTTCCATTGCAATCGCGAAGGAATCCTATTTTCGAGTCTTTATTTTGTGACGAAACTTACTAGGATCTTGCACCAAGTCAAGCATTGAGTTGTCCGTGTTGAGGACAAAAGAACAGACCTGGTGAAGCACCCGTGAGGAATTCCCCCCACCCGTGAAGAATCACGCCCTGAGAAAACTCTTAAGCTCTACGATTGAGTTCAGTGTTTCAAGCGGCAGGTGGTGTCTCATGATTTGAGAGGTTGTAATGGCCTCACGGAGAGTAAAGTTTTTTGATCGCTCGCGACAGTGAAGCCCGCTAATTTAATTGATAGTTTTTCTCGTATAAATGAGAAATTGTTTTGATTTATCGCGAATGAACTCTTTCGTTGCCACTGATGAGGACGCTGGCATGCGTAATTGGAACTTTTGAGCCGTTCCCTTTCTTTCAGCTGTAATATAAATGGAAGAGGTAGGAAACTTTGCTATTGCGAAGGTTTTTTAAAAAAATAGGTATTCCACAATGACCTTGATTTTCTCTTTAACTCTCGACTTATTTTGTGGGTATCGTAAGATTTTTTCTTACTCAAAATTACTGTTTGTGTGTTGCGCTGTAATATCTGGAATTATATGTTCATTCCCACAAAGCCACATGCATTGAAATGTATTTAAATCCTTTACTACACGGTGATTAGACTCAAAACCATGCAAATACTTCAGAAATATCGTCATTGGTTTGAAATGAGGTGATTAGTGGCTGGAGCCCAGCAGCCTTTCCTATCCAATGCTAATTCATTTATCGCTCTATTTCCATTCTCGCATGTTTCTAAATTGGCCCCAAGAATTTTGCCGTTTGGTTTCCTGTTGGTTATTTCCTTTTCTACACAAATCCATCTCGTCTCATGGAATGCCAATATCTTTATTTATCCTCTTCCATTTTGTGTTCCATTATACTTTCTACCCTCTCTACACATTTCCATATTACAGTCCGTTCGTTTAATTTTCGCGCTGTCGTCAACGACAATATCTTTCAAATACTCACAATCTTCTCGTTTTATCTACTAGACTTTTCGGTTACTTATATTGAAGCACTCTGCGCACAGAAGTTTTGCACAGTACCACTATACATGAAATTTTAGGGATTTCTTCGTGCACGATAATTGCTTCTTCGTCATGAAAGTCTTTGTCGCTGCTCTGGATTTAATTTCCGTCGAGCCTCTCGCGCCCTAAGCTAACTCACGAGATATGAAAGGGCGCACCCACACTTGTTAAGTAAAAGCTTCACTCGGTGAAAATTTTTATTTCCTCGAGGATTCCTCCTAAAACAACCTTCTGTAATTGAAAAAAACAATGCAGCGTGCATTAAATCCCATTGGCTGACGAGATTATTTTTCTTTCATATTTCTTTGGATTGTAATCACGTTTCATTGATTTTTTCACCTGTCGAATGAAATAGGTAACGAAATCACCGTTGGACTCGGCGAGTAAGGTTAATGAATGCGGTTTATTACGAATGAGTGTTCGTTCATCTATTTTAGTTACTATTCGTCTGCCTTAGCTTTAACAGAAACGGACTTGGTACCCTCTACTTCTTGGTTTACATTTTTCGACCAGATTCAATTATTTTAAGTGATGCGCTTGAAATACATCTTTGAAACTTAGATAATTTTAAGTGGCACACCGCTATGAGGCGATCTGGTAGTTCAGTGAAGGGAGCGGGTTGAGGGTTCGTCTATTTACTGGAGTGCCTGGGTAAAATTCGAGTTACGCCATTGAACAATGAGGAAAATCTGCCTGATTTTTCCGTCACCATATCTCTTTCGGGAAATCGCAGATAACCAAAGGGTGAGAAATTGGCTCTCCAACCCAGATGTGTGAATTTTGCTCGCCGTAAGGCTTACGCCGGGGTGGAATAAACCCTCGCCTCTAGGTCAACCTTCGCGGCGATTTCTGTGGTTTTCATTACCTAAGAATATCAGCAGCATTCCAGGGGTACTGGGCAGGTGATGGTTGCAAGTTAGGTAGGAGTTCACGAATTGCTAAACGTCATCTCCTCTGGTGGTCCTAATTGTGGTTGTTCATCATTAAGATTTTCTCTTCGGATCGAATGCACGGGGTTTTAGTGTTCGCGGGAAATTTTAAATTATTACCAGCATTCAAAACAACAACATCTTGCCACTGTCAGGCGTCCTTTCCTTAATGAATATTCGTTATCACTTTTGCAAATGCTTCAAAAAACTTGTTTAGGAAGTTGAGGCTCCGGCTTGGGTGGTCTAGGACGATGGATGTTGGAGTTTTTACGTATATAAGTACATACGCGTAACGGTCTATCTGCGCTTGCTTTAAAAAATAGATATGGATTGTTTTGAAGCAGTATCATGCTGCTTGAATTTTAAATAAGAAGTTGCTGCCGGAGTTTTCCGTGTGTCGACTGCTAGTTCATTTTTCACCTTACTAAAACATGCGCCCAGAACTGAAATGTTAAATGATGAGGTCACGTAGACGTAACTGCAAAATCTTTTTTAAATCATCACAGAAAAATGTATTCTTTTGATTAAAATAAGATAGATCCAAACATCTCCCGGCGTTTTTTATTAGGGGAATATTTCCATCCTACTCACTTTCCTGAATGTCTATTAACTTTTGGTATCTCCCTGTGCTAACTATTTCCATCGCCTGAATGCCATAATTTATCCTTGTCACCTCATTTAAATGCTCTCCTCTACAATTATTTCGATTAATGTATCTAAATGAAATGAAAAACCAGTCAAAATAGTCTATATGGGCCTGTTCCCTTAAAGCCTTTTGAAGAGGGCGTTTATAACGCGATATCGTGGAAAATCCAGTCTTCCTTTTCCCAACTCATTTTACACGACTTACATTTAGTATTCGAAAGAAGTAACTAAACTTTTGTGGTCACAACCAAAATATCTTCTGTTAAGTCATTCAATGGAAGCATCAATATATCGGGGTAACTCATAAACTGAGTTTCTTGACAGATATAAAATGGATTTAGCTAGATTTCACCACACATTCCTTTTCATAAACGAGTAACATTGAAAATGGCTTGCTATTGCGAACAATTTCCCAGAACGGAATATTTTTTACGCACGAGTTTTATCAACCGACACGCTCAACTCAAAATTGGTTATTTTCCTCTGTGAGAGGAGCAATGAGACATGGCAGCTAACGCCTCTTTGGTTACCGTTTTAGTAACTATATTGCATGCCAATCACCTGATGAACAATAAATAAATATGCGCATACGCTCGTACACATACACACAACTTTTTCCGTTACCAATTTTGAGGAACAATGCGAATCACCCGCTGTATATGCGTGTGAGTATTTGTGTATATATATACTATATACGTATATATTATATATATGTATACATATATGTATATGTATATACATATGTATATATATGTGTGTGTGTATATATATATATATATATATATATATATATATATATATATCTTCGAAATGGAACGCTCTTCGGCGACGCACAAATACATAAAAACACAGATGTAGATTTTTAGAATATAGAGACACAAAGAAAGGACACTCACAATTTGTTATTTGACGTTTCGACAGCACGGCTGTCGTCTTCAGAATGGCGTTCTCGGGGAAGAGCGGAGAGGATGTGCGGGGGAGAGGTGGGGGAAGGAGAGGTAAAGGGACCAATAGGAAATGAACAAGGGGGTGGGGGGGATATGTAGGCAGCCATATGATGCATTCAGTGGGCTTGGTTCAGCCCGGGCGGTTTGAATGATTGGGCCACCCAGATATGCGCCATCTCGCGGGTTCTCACCTCTATTATACTCGCAGATTTGGGAAGGATTTCAATCACCGAAACGGAGAAACAGTCGTCAAAAGATTGATTGTGGGAAGCGGTGTGAGTAGGGATGGGATAATTAAGAAAGGTGGGAGATTTGGTGGAATATCTGTGGTTATTCATGCGGAGGGAAAGTGCGGTCGTGCATTCGCCCACGTAGAAGGCAGGGCAAAAGTTACAGGAGAGGCGATATATAATATTTTTTGAGGTACAGGTGGCGAGTGGTTGGGAGTTGGTACTGAGTGAGGGGGAGGGTCTTAAAAGATGACAGCATTTGCAGCGTGGGCGGTTGCATGGTGCGGATAGGGGCGGGGGAGAGACGGGGGTGCTTGAAGTTGGATTTGTGGACTTGAAGATGTCTCGCAAGTTCGACGGGCGTTGTATATATATATATATATATATATATATACAACGTAGCATCTTCAAACTTGAAATATATGCTTTATACATTGCGTACTTTCTAATACAGTGATATGTTTCAAACAAATGCCCCCATTTCCAGGTCAGGCCGGGTACGTATGACCCCCACATGTATATCAAAATGAATTATTTGGTAACTTAATAGTAGGGAAAATTTAAGGAAAGATTCCGCTAGAGTAACTAAGAGACACATAAGGCTGCACTAAACATATCTTCTAATTGAAATACTGATGATAATATCAAACACAATACATTGAGCATTAAAAAAAACTCATGAGATTTGTAATTGTCGGTAGCCGACCATCTTCTTCGGTAGTAGTAGCAGTTATTAGGGTAGGCAACTGACGGCTAAGCCGAAGTAAAGGGAGACACTTGCGATGTGAACTTTGTCTTGCAGTGTTTCCAGCCCGTACAATTATCCTATCTCGCCAGAGCAGCTAACCATCGCTTATCAAGGTCATGGCGTCATCCCTGTCGTGGCATCATCCAATTCAATGTCATTGATTTGATAATGCATTCCATCAATGAAGTCGACCTGGTTTTGGGTGTCCGTGAGAAATGCGAATGTTCGTGGCCACAGTCTTACGTCGGAAGGATTTTATAGCGATTTTTCCCCTCGAGCATAAAATTGCCCAAGTCCCGGAATCAACTGCGTTCACTCACCCACGCCCACTCTTCCCGTTCACTGACATTTCCCATTCGTTCGGATGAAGGGAGCGGGGGGAGGCTAATGGACTGGAATCCACGTCAGGACTTGGCAGTGCGCTGTGGCGACCATCAAAAACATTCATTACCCCCTTAAAGGGCAATTCTCGAACGAGTTACCAACGAGGGAGTGACGATCAAGAGGGCATTCAATTCTTCAAACGGTTCCAAATTCTTCCTCGTCATCTTCGTCGCATAATTAGAATTAGAAGTTCCTGCACGTGTTGGTCTCTTGATGTTTTGTGAGTCATAAATGTGATCACTACGGGACTCTTCATTCAGTAAATATCCGAGAGGCTTAGGTGAGTGTACTTTGGTTTTTCAACCGTTGACAAGTGGAGTGAATTTCAGAAACGGAAACTCAAGCCAACTGCTCCACCCGGGGGGCTTTTATAGTACACCGCTGTTTCTGATCTTGTCTAAATAAAAGGATAGTAGGGCATATTATGGTATTTTTGCTGAAAAATGTGCCAGTTCTTTGCTTACATTCCTACATGAGTCATGCCTACTATGCCCTTGCGACAAAGGTGCGTAATTGCACGTTCACCATGATTCTATTTACGTTGGTTCTTCTCACATATTTGTCGAATACTACAACTTAGTGGACAAAGAAAGCTTTCAAGTACTGAAACTTAATTTCATTTTCCTTGATTGAGTCAAGCTTTAAATTAATCATTTGTGAAAAGATGTGGTCAAAATTAGGCGTCGATTGGTTATTATATTCCTAAGTGTTCGTGGGGCATATTAAATAATTTCATTTTGTAAACCAAATGGTGATCACCCGGACGTGTGTATTTGTTCAGAACGTAGTTCATCGGCCACATTGATACTATATGTATCAATCATAGGAATCCATTGCAGGAAGTGTTTCGTCGTGTATTAAATACGATCCATAGAGCATCTATTGGAGCTGGGGTAGAATACAGAGTCAATACGGAATATTAGACAAAATCAACATTCCGGGTTCGCGAAATGTACACTGTTGACAAAGCCAATGTGGAAAAAGCCATGGACAATAGGTCAGTACAGTAGTGAAAACATTCGAACTCAAATATTTCAATAGGTCAGATCACAGAGGTAAGTCAGCGGAAATCAATTCCCCTGGAATATGAATATGCTGCAAGGAACCATTCGGCCATCCATGACTAAAACAGTTGTAACACAGGAGCACCCGACGATTAGTGACATGATGAGGAAGCTTGGCTTCTGTGTGTGCATGTTGTGAATAAACATGGTATTAGATCAGCCTCCATCTTCTCGTGAACCACCACATAAAACACCGTATTTGTGGGCAGCTAAAAGTAGCGTTGAAACCCGAATGCCGGAATGAATCGCTTCGGTTGTGAGCG
Organism: Hetaerina americana; assembly: GCF_022747635.1. Lineage (NCBI taxonomy): Eukaryota > Metazoa > Arthropoda > Insecta > Odonata > Calopterygidae > Hetaerina > Hetaerina americana. Next base: position 1,047,933 of record NW_027287107.1, read on the forward strand.
GATGCGAAATTGATGTACCTCGGAGCCGGAAATGGTTTCAGAGGTGACGTTTGCATGCTCGCTTCATTTAAAACGTGGGAGCAATGAAAAGGGAATCCCGCCAACCTCAATCCTATGCATCGATGGAACGGGAAACATCAGGTAAACTGCTATTCTGGCAATAATATCCGGCAATGTCCCCTTTCGCCTCAAATTCTCCGCGGGGATAGCAATCCTGCGGTACGCACCGCCTATCACAGAATTCGATAAAACCTATTTATCAAGTGCATCGTAAATATTATGGCTTTAGAAAAATAATTTTTACATGACGCAAGGATGCACGGGAATAATTTTCATCGCAGATGGTCGTACATTATTTCATTCACGTATTATTATTCACACGTAACCAGGCTTTTGTGCAATTTTGTCTTGATTTACCGCACCGCCTACTATATGCTCATCTAAACACATGCACAACCAGCCAAATAATGTCACGCCACAGGGAGTGCATAGGAAAATGAAATTTGAGTGTAGAAATGGGTTTTAACAATTGGATAGTGCTTGCACACTCATGTATCTGCATAATTGTGCTCGTAGTGTTCAACAAGAAAATGCCTAAGGTTCACAAAAACTTGAAAATTGAATTCGGAGGGCAGTAACCGAAAATAGGCTCACTAATCTATTTTGCGCCAAACCCTCTGAATGAAAATTCGAGACCTAAACCTGGTCACCCCGCAAAATATAAAAGATCGCAGCTCGCGCTACTTATTCCTGACGCTGAACATCTTCGTTAATACCCTGAGACATTCCGGCTCCCTCATTCGGGCCGGCTCTGGTATTTGCCTTCGTAGTTCGAGTGAGTGTCACGGGCGGTCAAATCTAGGAAATCGAATGGCTGTGTGATTGGTGACGTACGGATGGCCTACTTTGCAGGCGTAAGTCGGGAAACTAGTCTCGACCTCGCCGTGGCATTTGCAGAGAGGGACTTCCCTGCTTCTCCCCTAGATTGAGATACATCCGCTCGGACTAAGGTTGTGCGATGTCCATTTTCCAATACCATTCGGCGATAAAAATTTAATTTTGAAAAGGCGACGATCTATTAACGTGGAGGTAATTATCGGATTTTTCGAATAAGACCAATAAGGTTACCAATATTGGGTAATGTCGAAAGTATCGCCCAAATCGTTGGTATCACATACTTTGTGTAACAAACGGATCAATTAGTTCCGTACGACTAAATCGCGTATCGTCCATGTCTCATACCGACTCTTCCATCGTCGAATCGGAAATACCTTCCATAACTTAATAACGGATAAATCGTCCAAATCATCCAAAACGTTGATAGTTATCAACCCTTGATAGATCCATTTTTTAAACATTTATAATTGTGTAAAATATACTAAAGCCTGCACGTAGACCATGTTGATATGGCCGGTACGAAAAAGTCTTTTCGTAGAAGAATTTCGGTGCCTAGACAACGGGACGGGTGCGGAATTGAGCAGGAATAATAAAAAACTCCCCAGTCACCTTACCCAATGCCACTTGCCCCTCGCCCAGTCTGCTGAACTTCCATTCCTCGCATGCCGCGAGCAGCCGTCTGGTTTATGGACATTCACAAGCAATAATGTCCATCTTTCACATCCGCGAAATATTTTTCTCGCATCACGGATCTCAGGTTAACGCGGAACAAGGCGGGACTTGGGTCAGTCCCGGTCTCCGGCGAGACTGCTCCTCTTTCGTTCCCATGAAAAAAAATGCAATTACGTTTGTTTCGATATTTTTTCGAGGGAAGTTTGTTAAGCTCTTTCAATTAGTTTTTACTTAACCGTTTCCGGTTTCCATCAAAAAGTCAGCCGTGAGGGAATGCAGCCTAGCATTTTCCATTCCCGGATGTTATTTTTTCTCAGAAACAACATTTTTCAAGTTGCCTCTCAAGTTCGCGCTTCGGTTCTCAATTTGACTTTGATTTTGAATTCGAGCCTCATCAATAGTAAACCCGCCCGTCGCACATGCCATAAATCAATATTCTATTTCGCGGTCAAAATAGTCGGGCAGAAAGGCTTGTTAGATATGTTTACTGTTGCTGTCTAGGAAATCTAGGTGACTTTAAAAGAGGGGTAGAAAGACTCTTTCTCAGTGAAACGTTTGCAGACTCCATGAGCACATTATTGTCGCTTCAGAGAAAAATTTAGTGCGGGCCGAATTCAAAATTCAAAAATAAGGTTAGAAGTTGACGGAATTGCGCTGCAATTCCAAAAAAAATTCATTCGCACGACCACCGTTTCGATGGTTTGCGGAAAAAATTACAATAACATTTGCACACTTCCATAAGTGATTGTGCAGTTGTGGGGGGGGCAAAGGGTGGGTAGAGGAGAGGGAAAGAAGATTATTTTCATTCTCCATGCCTTACATTCCGCATCCTTTCCGTCATTTAATCAGCCGCTCCTGAGACGTCAACGCCCTTGTGTTAGGTGACGGTTGACGCACATGAAGCGTCTTTTGAACATCATATAAACTTATAAATTCTGTTTATATTATACTGTAGAATGTCTTGAATAGCAAAAGTGGAATTTAATACGTGCGTAGGATTAACTCTTTTTGCCGTAGACCTCTTTCCCGAGGAACTTGTACGGTAAATTTAATTAAGTATAAGAAATTGTGATATGCTTGAAATAGTTCTGGATTGATAAAAATACGAGGAGATAAAACAGCGTTGTTATCTTTCATGAATTAGATTATGCAAAATACTTCTAGTATATGGAATTCTTACGGGGTCGGTTTGATGAAGATCCGAATCAGACCAAATTCATCGAAAAGGAACTGGATTTGTCAAACAATGTTTTTTTAATGTTTAAATCCAGCAGTCTTGCCATTTCATAGTGGTACATTAGAGATAGCATCAAATAAGAGACGCATTTAAAGAAAAATTATTATGAAAGACAAGGTTAAAAAATTCTCAGAAGGGATTTGCGAAAAGTTGAGAGAGAACTGCATTTTAAGTACGTAATGAGGTAACCAAAAACGGGTATATGCTGTCGGGAATTGAATTCAGTAGACAGAATAGCGATAATTTAAATTTGATAAATCAGCAATAATTTAGGAATGTGTACTACTTAGTGAAAATAATATGTATTGCTTTTCCAGGATTTTAGGAACTCTTCGACTTCAAGGGAATTAGTAAGGTCAAAATTAGGAATATGATGAATAAATGTTAAAATACAAAGGATGTAGCACTTCACTTACCTCACAAAGATACTTTCTGGGTGACTGAGTGGCTTGTAAATCAAGTTATGCTGTGAAATTTCCCTTTAGTAACAAGCGGGAGAGAGAAAGAACAAGTTGATTCCTGAAATACGAGTGTACCAAACCTGGCCAAGTGATCGGGCAACAGCAGCAAAACCGTAACCTGCAGTCTGTCTCTAGGACGCTCGATAAATCTTCGATTTGTATTTTAAGTAAAGTCACGGCGAAAGAGTAAATGGAAGAAATGTATTTATCCATAGTAAAGAAATATTGAGGGAACCTTACCTAACCATACGACTGCATGGATAAAATGTTTTTTACTAACAAATAAATCTTTAGTGTTGTAACTGTCTGCGCATGAGCCCGTATTCACGAAAGAGATGTTTCGGTCCGCCTAGTCGTCAGCACACAACAGTCAGCTGGTGTGGAATCGTGGCCCCAATAGCATAGATGATTTACGTGCGAGAAAGCGGAAGAATCACCGTGAATTTAGTTATTAATCTTCCATTGAGTTGCGAGGGGGATGAAGTTCACTCCCTTCCCGGAGATTTTTAGGGAATCTCGTGGAAAGGTCTCGTCCCTTCAACAGCGGCCAGCCAAGACGTGATCTCGTTTCGAATGCTCGGCATCGGTGTGGTCTCTACCCACCCCTCGGTATTGAGACAGACTCGGTTCCCGCAGTCATCTCAACAGAGATTCTCCCATCAGCAAATCATTCTCTGTATCCACGCAAAATCCTTCAAACTAAACCACAATTATCAACGCAAAAGGTTCAGTGGGTAGAGTTTATTTCGTACCCCGACCGATAGCGTGTGAAGTGCATTCATCAAGGTCAGGGAGGAGGCTGTTCTTTCTTTATGTCTGTAGCTTTCCATGAAAATTGGATACCCGAAATTGAACGCAGTTAGTGTTGAGCTTTAAATAGCGACAGGTGAACGGAATTTTGAACCCGATTTCTGATTTTTGCTGATAAACTACAGTAGTCAAACCCTCTCCTCTCCCCACCGGGAGGCCCCGGGTTCAAATTCTGGAGGCAACAAATATTTTTCAGTGGTATCCCGATCCCTACTTGAAGTGTTTTGTGGAGAGCACCTTGAGTGAGTACGACGTCCGCCGGATGGGACGTTAAGCTGCAGACCCCTTGGCGTCTTTCGTTGAGAGTAGGCTAATACCGGCTTCGGGTTTCTCTCCACCCTTCCTTTCCCAACCATCCCTAATGGCGCAAATGACCTTAGCTGTTGGTTGCCTCCCATAAAAACTACTATTACCCTCTCATCCCTGGGCGACCTATGCCGCCTGATGATTGAATTAGAACTGAAATATGACGTAGTATCCTTGTTTTAATTCAAAATATAGGCTAGGAACAATGAATGATATTTCAGTAGTTAATACTACTGTTCACCTTTGCTATGTTATATTAATTTTCATAAGAAGCCGTTATAATGAGGAGTTTAATATCATTTATCAATGCAAAAATGAGGATAACCAGCATGACACAAAAATTAATGTTGTTTCCTTTCCAAATTCTTCTTCCCAGGCTTGGGCAAGTCGTCGGAAGGAGCCCTGGGATCACCTTGGCTGTCTCCATGCTCGTGTGCGCTGCTTCTGGATCAGGCATAATATTTTGGCAGGAAGAAGTGAGTGATGTCGAACTGTTTATGGCGAAGGACTCCGAGGTGCGGGTTGACGCTCAATGGGTTGAAACCTACTTCCGCGATGACATCAGATACGAGAGCGTCATAGTCGTTGCTGATAACATCCTTTCACCGAGAACACTGTCTGCGGTAAGTTATACAAACACTCCTGATCTACCATTTCAAAGTGAGCCGTCCCACTATGATTTATGTCTGTGCATTTAATTTAGTTCAACGCTGATTTGTTTTGTGGTGGTTGTTTCAAAGCCGGGGTCCTCAATTTTAAGCCAGTGAAAATATTGCTCTATGCATAAAGTGAACAGTTATCGTATTCCAACAATTCCATTTGTCTTAGCCCTGCGGTAGTCACATTGGCCGTGATGGAAGTTCTACAAATAGATTCTGAACACATCAAGAAGAAAGCATCTGCTTATCAGATATCAAGAAGAAAGCATACCTGAAGAAGAAAGCATCAATAAATGCTTTCTTCTTCAGGAAATGGATGATCAAGTCATGAACTATGTTTTTTCTCGAAAGGTGAATGAATGAGAAGCAAAGTACTACCATAAAACGTTTGTGCGGCGTAGACGAAAAGTTAAGTCCTTGTAACGTATATCCCACACACAATATGCATGGTCAATTATGAAAGTAATGTGCATGATTTTATTGTGACGTGACTACCCATGGCAGCGCAGTAAAACCGGTCGGGAAATTTGGTGGGGGGTCTGTCCTTCCATGGTGGGAGGTCTCAACTTCACGAGTTTATAATCTTTCCTCAATAATTCTAATAGACGCTGTGAAAACTCACACCATTCGCGGGGATCTTCTGATGGAGAACTTTGCAGAATTGAGGAACGGGATCATATATTTTTTTTAAGTCAACTCGCTCTAGTGCTCAAATTTCTAAATATTTAGGATAATATGGTTAATTACTTAAAGTGAGGAACTCCCTACGAGGCAGCGCCCCTTATTTGTAAAGAAACGAAAGAACACACGTAGATAATTGTTGGCTAATGCCCATTCAAAAACTGAGAAGTGTTTATATTTACAACAACTCGCTTGAAACGTTCAATTTTATATCGTCTTATACATTCCATTTCCTTGGCTCTATTTGACTCATTGGAAGCTATATTGGAACCATTGATTTTTGTCGAAAAGGTTAAGTTAAAGTTTGTCACAACATGCTAATATCTCACATTGTCACATGTCAATTTTTCTCTCGTTCCGTGATTTCTGGCACCTCGGCTGCGCACATGTCTTCGCTAAAAGTTCGGCCCGATTTTTCTTTGGGTGAAATGCCATTATGATATGTTCTCCGTTCGCATTTTTTCAGTATTATGGTTATCATCTACTGAAATATTTGTCTAACTGATCAAAATCAGTTTTCACTCACTCACAAAGTGCGCAACCAGCTATCGGCCAATGGAAACAAGGTGATGACCTCTTTCCCACTCCACCACTACAAATTCTGAACGGTCAGCGAAATTTCCCTTTAAATCTCGCTCCACATGTCAATAGTGTTGACGTTTTATGGAAGTTATATCATTAATTGCATGTACTAATTTCTTATTCGTTCACCATACTGGTTAGCGTTTCGCAAAATGAATTGATAAAGCCTATGGAATAAAGAGTGGCTACTATGATTCTAATTTCCAGGCTATTCTATCGTTCCTTTCTGAAAATGTAGATTCTTATTTTCGCTATTCATGGCACAAATAACTAGCTGCCTTGGCATGAATTTCTCTCTATGACTAACATTCTGCATTGCTTTGCCGATTGAAATAGGGATTTAGCAATAAAAGGTGTGATTTTTCACTTTTCCATTATCATATCCATTTGGACGAATCCTGGACCCGCCCATGCTGGTGGGAATCCATTTTAAAATGTCCGTATCAAATCTCTTTTTCTCTGAAGAAACAAAATTTATGCCCACACTTCCTTTTCGAAATGAACGCTGCTTCCAAGCTTCTGTTTCAAGATTCTTTTTCTATTTTCCTCAGTTCTCTCAATTCAAATGATACTAAATCTCTCCCCATGTTTGTCAAATGAGAGGGAAAGTTTACGCTAAATTCTGAACCATTTCAATTCTCTTAAGATGTGTGCGTAAAGTAATGCGAAATAAATTGTCGGTGAATTTTTTCGTCCCTCCCGTTAAGTACCTTAGAATTCGGAATTCTCGTCCCGATTCCACCGCCTCTCCCACCGCTCTAGTACAAGTTATCAGTGCCAAAGAAATATTTGAAAGAGCGGGAAGATTTATTCTTTTTGTTAACCTTAGAGGAGAAGCTCCAGAGCTTGGATCAGCCAGTCATAAGCACATGTTGCCGAACATCGTGCATGAAGAGTTTAAAGTACGAAAGGCATTCTCTTGATAGACAGGATTTGAAAGAAGACTTCGGAGCACATTTTCGGCTGTTCCACCAACGGGCGATTTAGACGCTGGTAAAAGACTTCCCTTTTAAACGACCGAATGTGCTCGATGAAAACGCTTTTATTCTTGGATTGGATCCCAATTTTTTCCTCGTTCTTTTTCTTGGGAATTCGTGAAGGTTTGATAATGCTTTTTAATGCACTCGCAGTCCTAATAAATAATGAAAACTTCCGTTTCCTGTTACGTTGAAATCAGTTGATGACAGAATCGCTAGGCGCAGGCTAATAATCCCGGGATCAGCTGGCATACCACCTTGGATGATTTGAAGAAATTAATGAGATTTTTTTCTGATTAAAGCATGAATTTCCTCGACATCTTATATTATATCTGCTACAAGCAATGGTAGCTGGAGAAAAATCTTTTACCCAAAAAGTACGTCGTTTTTAATGTTATCATTGAAACACGTATTCAACGCTGGTAGTAGTATTGCACGGAAAAATTCTCATTACGCTGTATAAAATAGTCATTTTGATTTCAGTGTATGATTTTTAATTTTTGTCGTCATGCCGATTTAGATGAGATGATAAGGAGGAGGAAAACGTCTTGGTTTGGGAACGCACTATGTAGGAAAATGTAGCTGATGGGTATGGATGGGAAGATGGTGGAGAAGATAAATAAGGAGGTTTAGAATGCTTACAGATATAATGAGAGGAAGAAACTGCAAAGAGAGGGAAGGTGATGCTAATGACCGAGAAAAATGAAGGATGTTCAGTTGGTATCTGGCCGAAGAGAAATTTACGCGAGGAAAATAGTGCACTGATGAAAAAATACTGTATTTACACGGATTTTTCGCGATAAATATTTTCATCTTCCTTCATCCTTGCGTAGTTCTTCATAACAGAAGTGTAGCATAACGTTTACGTCGGTGAGAATACTTCAGGCATTCTCCACTTTCCCCTCCCTTCCTTTCTAATCCTCTCCGTCTCTTTGCAATCTCGCCCCCCGCCCCCCAAAGCGTTATCCGATATTTTAACAATGTCTTCAGTTTGAAAATGTACCATGGGATGAATATGAATTTTAAATTGTTTTAGTGAACATCGCTGCTCGTGCGCAGAAATATCTGCGCGCTCATAGCATTCTCGTCTTCGTGCGTATCTTCAGTCAAAGTTTAGATTTCATTTTAATATTATTGGTAACATTCTTCCTCCCAGTCAATGCCATCAATCAGGAAGTTAGTTTCAGTGTTAAATTTGTTTGCATACGATGTTCAGAATAGAAGACGTAGGTTACTTTGGTTCAGGTATTAAACAAATAACAGAGAGAATAGATAACGTAGGTTCATTTGGCTCAGATATTTATTTTGTGATTCGGATTTTACAGTAAATTCAGAGAGCGTTCTACTATTGTCCATCCCAGCGGTAAGGCAATAAGATGCCATTGGGCCATATTTCTAGTATCATAGTTTCACATTCCGTATGATCATTATGTCCAAGTGAAGGTAGAGCAGAGGTCGTGCAATGCGGGAAGGGAAAAATATTTTTCTATTTGGATCTTTATTTTTTTTCTTTCAAATGTATTACTTGAACTTGAGGTTCGACGTTAACTAAATAAAAGCTCTTAGAGGTATAAATTCAGTTTTAGTTGATTTTGTGTGAACGAAATTGAAATTGATTTTTCACTATAAAAAAGTGTGTTCATTATGTTTCAGATTATGATGATCATAATTATACCCGTAATTTATAAAATAAGATGAAATGGATGTCATGTGCAACTTGACATGCCGCTCATAAGGAAGTTGTGTTTTGGGAAAAAACATTATTGGTTCTCATCAACATCAAAGCATATTTTATTGATATGTGTTGAACGTGTGTCCTAAAACGTGTAACTTTTCCCTTATATGGTTATAAAAAAATTGACATTGATTCTTTGGGAGCTAATTATCAATACAGAGAGTTAGCTTTAAATTGAGAAACGTATCAACGATTAATTACCAAAGCTGCTCGAGTCGCGGCGACATTTTCCTGTTCACGGCGATAAAGTCCAAAAATACTGGGACACTGAACAATTTAACACTGCTCCAAAGTGATGGGTTGTATTTTTTTCACAGCAAGGACAATTTAGCAATTATCTGTTGACTGTTAGTTTCAAAAAACTGATCTGTTCTTTGATATTTTGAATAGTGTTTTCTTACTGAAGAACCAACACTGCCCATAATAGGACGGACGGATGGCGTGAAATCGGTCCCGGAAAAAGCAGTAATTTAAACTTTTAAAGGAGAAAACTACCCTTAGAGGGGCTTTAAAGATATTGTTACATCAAAATTAATCCTTACATAATAGGCATATAATACGACCCTTTTCATTCATTGTGTTGAGATCTTAAAGAGGAGAGCCAGTTTGTAACTATGACTTATTTGGCGTTGACCATCCCCATTTCAAAATTAAAAAAGGAAATAGAGAAAACAAATGTAGTTAAGAAGGAGGAGAAGAAAAGGAAAGAAGAGGGGAGATGGAGGGATGTAGGTAGTAAGAAGAGAAGCGATGATACCTCACGATGGAATGATCAAAAATCAGAGAAATAATGCCGCACTTACTTATTGAAGATGAAGTTACTGGATGGAAATACTGTGGAGGCTGAATGAAATGGACCTTCTTAAAGAGGACCCTTGGATGAATGCGGTGGAGTAAGCACTTTAGTTTACGGATGAAGAAAGACTCTTGATATTATTTGATTAAGTTCTTTTTCCCGCAGCCCTATTCTGTTTTCTCCCCAGCGTGCCCTCTCTTTCCCAATCCCTTCATATCCATTCCACGTCCCAATTCACGTAACATCACCGTATTATTCGCAAGGCGTGACACCCATAGTTCAAGAAATTTTTAACTTTTTAACGCCCAAAATGCCTTCAAGTAACACCGCTCCCAGGTCTCATTGAATCCTTGCACGTTGTTACGGAGCCCCTTAAGAGTACATTCTAATGGAGTTCCTCATCCATACAAACTCTTGGAAATGCCGAATGCCTTAGAAGCGTTGAATAAAGACTTTGAAGATACCAACGGTAGACAACATTTCAAAGCTTAAAATAAAACTCGTAAAAATATCATCCGGGAGTCACCTCTATGGTCGAATGTTAAAACTAATTGGAACCTATGCAAAAAAATTATACAAATGTGCAATAGCCTGTGAAAAAATGTTTTTGGCTGTTAATTCGAAAAAATCGAAATGTCAAGTGTGGTGTGGAGAAGAATCGCGAATAATGGGAAGAGCATATTCGGTCGATTCGGTCACATGGTGATCCTCATCAGCGCACTGAAGGAAAGTGTCACTTCGGCAACAAAGAAGAAGTGAATTGTTATTTGACACACTCCGGTATGCAGGGAGGCGCATACGAGGGAGTGAAGAAATATTCCGTGGTAATTCTAAATGAATTTTTTTTAACGAAAGCCAAATTGTGTGTGAACTTGAGTAGCAGTTAGGTTTGGGACGGGGGGAGCATAAAGGGCGATAAGGAATTGGGTCTAAGTCGCTGTAATAAATGCCCCTTTCTGTTTGGATACGTAAAGGCTTTCATAAGCATTGAGTCAATGTTTGTTCTAGTAGTTCGAGGTTGTCTCATGTCACGTGGTGCCCAGTATTGATCAAGTGTTTTGCCAAACTGGACTTTTCGGAAGTGATATATCTGAAAAGGGGCTACATGTTTCTTGGATCACGTACCAATGCCTCTTTGGGTTTATCCAAAGCAAAAAGTTTCGATGTATCGCAGATTATTTGGTAAATTCACATATTTTTAGTTTTTGGTAATTCTTTCAACTCATTGGTATCTACCGTTTTGAATTGAGTCTTTTTATCTTATTCACTTTGGTATTGGCGGGTTTTAAAATTCTTTCGAGACCCTCTGTTTAGTGTGAGAAAATTAGTAACCTACAGTTTTTTGTGCGCACTTTTTGCATATTGTTTATAAATCATGAATAACATTTAAAAAATATTTTTCATGTATTTCAGTTCCATTTTAATATATTTTGTTTCAGTGGAGCACTTACGGGTCGTGTTATTACGAAATGAAAAATACCGGATTTATGCAGCTTGTGGTCAAACGAATATTTATGCACTAATATAGTTGTTTGTTTTGGTCAATGTTTGATGTATATTTTAGTTTGTACGTATTCTATCATTTTTCAGGTCAAATTTGTAGGAAAAAAGTTGATTGCTTTTCTCTCTATCGTGCATGAATTTAACATTTGTTAACAATTTTTCACCGATGACAAGGATTTTTCTACCGCGAAATATTCTATAGTTTTAAATGTTAGAGGGGAGCAGTTACGCATGAGGTGGTTTCCCGGGCGGCATTCCCCACCTCAGCTATCGAATATACAGTGTGAGGGTACCTCTCATTACACCCCGTCAAGGCTCGCCCAGGATGAATGGTCACTGAAAGGAAAAAATGATTTTCGAATGTCAATCTTTCTTTTGATATTACATGGGTCGTTCAATAAGCTCTTCGGAAAAAAAGATTGAAACAAATGACATTGGTAGAATTATTTTTTTGCAATACTTTTCAACACATCAACTTAAACTACTTTTTAGCTCAATACGCTATTCTTAGTGTTTCTCTGACTATTTTCAACCATCCAAAAATTAGGAATTCCGAAGGTCCTCCAAAGAGTTGAATCGTTTTCCTACGAGTCTTTTTTCCAGTTTGGAAATCGAGAGAAGTCACTGGGGTTATATCTGTTGAATGCGGTGGATGTTGTAATAATTTGATCGTTCTTGACGTTTTTTCTTGATTTCTTCTCCTAACCGGCAAAATAACGACGCATGATACGCTACATTTATCGTTTGCACTGTTTACGAGCAGATGATGATGATTCCGCGTTGTTCCTAAAAAACCGTGCCCATCATCTTTTCGGCCGTTTTCACCTTCTTCGCCTTCTTTGAAGCCGGATCGCCTTTAGAAACCCAGTACTTAGACTTTTCCTTTGTGTCCGGAAAGTACTACTGGGCGAATCCATGTTTTGTTATCAACACAGAATCTCGTCAGAATTGCGACGGTAAAGCACCAAACCAGCCTCCGAATCGACCAAACGATATTCTCCGCTGACTGCAAATGCGGCACCACCAGAGATTTTTATCACTCCCAATTTTTCATGCACAATTGAAAACACGGTACCTTGTGATATGCCTGTGGCCTCAACTATTTCGCGAACTTTGATTCGTCAATCACTCAAAACCATATCGTAGATTTTGTCAATCATTTCGGTGGAAGTCACTTCCACTGGACTCCCCGAACGATGATCATCGTCTGTGGATGTACGCCCACGTTAAAACTCATTTATCCAGCAATAAGCAGTCGTGAGCATGGGAGCACTTGTTCCATATACTTCATCCAACTCGGCTTAGACCCCTGTCGGTGTTAAGTCTGTCAAATAGAAGTGTTTAATTGCCGTACTACTGGTTGACGTACTGCAGGACTACCGTAGTTATCTGCGCGAAGGTTGGTTTGATAGGAGAGGGCAGGCCTAATACCGAGCCCAACGGTGTTCGGAATTCAGTCATTAAGGGTAGTAGAGGGGCAGTTTCTTTCCTTAAGCCGGCTGTGGTGGTTTTCCAATTAGATCTGGTACTCAAAAACTTCACACAGCTGATTTTCAGAAATTAATTTCCTCCCTCCCTTTTTGCACCACCTTGACTTGAATATGCATTATCACCCTTTACCTATACCGCTTTCCCCGAATTAAAAATCGCCCGTTTGAAACTTACCGGTATTAAATGCCAAATATTTATGACGATCGCGTAAAATTTGTCTAAAGACATTGTTTGATTACCATGCGAATGTTCAGTAATGATGGTGAAGAGATTCTGAGAGGGGTTTTGTACTTTAAACTAGATTTAGTTTAATAACAGAAAACCTTGTGAGTAATCGCGGCAGAAAGAATGTGATTGTAGATGGAAGGGCTTTTGTAGTGTGGATATGGAGATTATGGAGAAAATGTCATCACCAACGAAGAAATTTAAACAAATTGCGGATTTGACGCAAGAATAATTTCAGCGGAGTGACCTACTGGTGCGCTTATGTGCAAAAATCATTCTCCTAGTACGAGCTTCGAGCCCGGATCCCTCAATTAAGGTATTTAAAGCCTTTCGAAATTCATAGTGTAAGATAATACCTTGCCAGTATTAACTGGTTGAAGCACTACGAATAATCGAAGGACCCTAGTTCGAATCCCTTATATAGGTGATGGATATCTGCAAAATTTCATGCATTTTTTAACGAAGAAATAATAGGCATGGGACGATAAGATGTCATGTTTTCGGCAAAATTTTTAAGGAGGTAAGAAAAAATAAATTAACGAGATGTTGATTTGCAATGAAGTTTTAAATTATAATGCAATAGAGGGGAACATTTTGGGTAAGGAAGGTAGATGGAGAAAATCAATTAGCATATTTGAACTAAACCGAAGGAACGGAAATTACACACAAATGGACCTGAAGATAATTCAGCTCACTGCAAGGGATGGTTATGTCAAATGTATATTTACTATGTCTCAGATCTTTAATCGATTGCCACTGATCAGGCTTGGGGAAGTTAACATGGTTTAATGAAAATAATGTATTTAAACTGAGTTTTCCTAAAAATTTAAGTCCGGTGGAATTAATTTCAGTAAAATTAGGGAATAATAAAAATGTAAGTTAATTTTACGAAAAGTAGTCTACTCCTGTGGAAACTAATAAAAAATGGGCATTTATGTTAATAAGGGCGCCTTGTTGAAGTTGACTCGTTCGTTCTCCTTTTGCCTCACACTGTCAGCCTGAAATTATTCTTATGATCGTCGACTTTGATCTGTGAATTAACTCTTTAACGCGAAAATATTTTGTTTTCTCTAACATAAAACAGGTTGCTTTAAATATTAAAGGGAAACATAAATTAACGATTTAATTTTAGAGTCAAGAGAAATATTAACTTTTCTTGTAAAACTTGGCGTACGTTATTTTTAGGCGTTATTTTCCAAGTCTGCTACTGCTACTATTAATTAATTATCCTAGTTTGAACGCCCCCTATCTGAAGTTTCCTCAGTAAGACGCGTTCACCATCCCTAATGAAGCGTAATTGGCTCGTATCTGAAGACTGTTAACCATTGGAGGTCGCTGGAGGCTATCGATTGGGAAATGGACATCAAGGTAGATTCCCGATAAACAAATTATGATGTAGTGAAGGCATTAATCGCGGGAATCGGAACTAAGAAGAGAACCTGATTAATATGGGAAAGTAATTGCCAAATGGAGCTTAGATACCTCACGATTCTACTGTTGATGATGAGGGCAGTGAATTTGTCGTCATTTATCCTCAAGTTGTCACTAAACTGATACTACTTAAAGGTTAAAGGAAATGTGAAAGAAAGAGTCTATATGGGCTAAGTCGTAGCATCCACGAGGAAGGAATCTGGCCGGAAGATTGTGTCTTAACAGAGTGAGTTCCTATTCCAAAAGAAAGGAAAAGCAGCCAAATGTGAGGACTGCAGAAGAACGAATTTCATCTTGCACACGGCTGAAGTGGCTCTCGGGATCATCAATAAGAGGATGCAGATCAGGGCAAATGATTGCTTAGGAGATGATCAATATGGGCTCAGGAAGGGGAGATGCGCGCGTGATACCTTGGCAGTAATGAAGTCATTAATATAGGGGAACGTAGAATGTAATTTGGATGTATTTGCCTGTTTCGTAGATTTCGGAAAGGCATTTGATAGAGTTAATTCCGTAGAATTAATGAATACATTACAGAAAATAGGTGTAGATTGGAGAGATAGACTATTTATGCGTTACCTGCACATTTCTCAGACTGTTCAGAATGATCAAGCTTTAGTTGGTCAGTCATCCAAGGGGTTGCTAACAATGCTGAGTGCATCGTAATTTTAATGCAATAGTTATGGTAATAAATGTAAACAAAACAAAGGTTGTGAGGTTTTCCAGAAAGAGTAAGGCCGAGTTAAATATTAAAAAGGAGTCCATGAACTAGTGCAGGTGGAGCAGTTTACCTATCCCGCAAGTGTTTTGCACCAAAATGGTCAAAGTAGTAGGGACATCAGACGGAAAATTGCGTGGGGCGAAAGAGCTTTCACGAGAAGGGAATTAATGACTGTGACTCCCAAGTACAGATGTTAAGAAAAATATTGTTCAAACTTTGACATAGAACGTGGTTTTGTACGGCACGGAAACATGGGCATTGAAGTAGGATGATAGACGTAGATTGGAGGTTTTTGAAAGAGGTTTTTGGAGAAGGGGGATTGGACTGAAAGGAAAACAAACGAGGAAGTGCTAGGCAAGGTGAGATAGGAGAGAGTATTGTTGGGTGAAATTAAAAAGAGGCGGGAAATATGGATGCAGAGCGTTTTGACTGGCAATGAGATGCTGAAAACTGTGATAGAATGGGAGAATGTTGGGCAAACGAGGAAGGGGTGGGAATGAGGTAGGATGTTTTACTGAATGAAGAGAGGGAGGAAGTATACGGTATTGGATAAGAACTTGTTGTAATGTGGGATGTCTGGCTATGTTTTGTTAAGAGATGCAAGGGAATCGTCATTTTCACGTTTAGCAGCTCGTACCCATGCAAAAACTTACCTTAACCGGTTGATTACCGCTAATAATAATATGCAAGTTCTAATGAAACATGTCCTAATGCATAGACTTCTAAAACCGGAAAAGAAAATACTTTGTTCTTCGACATATATTTTACTATGCACGTCCTAGGTTTCGAATCACAAAGTCATCTTCAGAAGTAAGTCGAAACCTAGGTCGTGCATGATAAAATGTGTGGAAGAACAAATTCTTTTCTTTTCCGATATGAATCGCTTCCACAAAGTGACGCCTCAAACCATTCGACTTTTAAAACTAATTGCGGTCATTAGTTTTTCCTTTGAAAGCCTTATTCTTCCACTTTGTTATTTTTATTATATCCTTCTTACTTCTTCCACTTCTGGCGATCTTTCTGCCGCGTGTTTTGCTTACTCTGAGCGCAGATGATGGCTTTGACCGCTCAGCGATCGACACCAGAAACTCAAGCTTTCGTCCCTTGTAAGACGGTCGGTGTATTGCAAACAAATTCAGAGAATGGTTCAGAGTAAAAATGACTAAAGGCCCTCCTTATAAAGCGCTCCTTACGTATTTTCACGACATTGGCAGCGTTGTTTATGCTCCATTGGAACTCTCCGACCAAGTGTAAGAATGTGAGAGGAGTCATGAGAACCACTGCGCTACGCTAAGTCATCCTCCCCCTTCTTATTCAGATACCTAATAACGTAAGGTCTGCTAAAACAATGAATTCATACGCTTGATTCCTCTACGGACATCACATATATCTTACCGTGCCCTGAATTTTTTCTCAAACTCACCCGTAGACTCTAATGCTGTCGGAGTGACTTTCCCCGCTCCAGTTTGTCATTGGCCCCTCTGGCGGAAACGAGTCAACGCTTTCTCTCGGTTTGTTGAGGTAATTTCTTCCCGAGGCGGCTGGACCATCTCGCGGGAGTGTTCAAGGCGTCTCGATCCCGTCACTTTTTGATCCCTCATTGCCAAGTGAATTGAAATCCATTGTTGTTGCGTTTGCACGGAACTTCATGCTCAGTACATATTAAGCTTATCGGGGGCACAGGTGATCGGTAGGAACGAATGAAGCGGCTTGTCTTTCAGCCCTTTCTCCACGTCTTTTTGCCTGCTTTCCAGATTTACCCGGTCTAGCGTTTGCCCCCGAGATCCTGGTTAATTACTCTCATCTTGCCATCGGGTATCCCAAGGGTAGAGATAACTCCCATTCCCAAGGCGGGGACCGAACCTGCGACCATTGGGTTGGCAGGCGAACGCGTTTACTACTTGGCTAACTCATCAGAGCCGAATTTTCGCTGGGAACCAAGTTACGGAATCGAAGCATAGGGCTTTGTATGGGGGTCTTTTCGAGGGACTAGTGCCGCGTGGGATTGCAAATGTTCCTACGTACCACACTTTCATCCTAAACTCTGGTCTGCTCCTCGATCCAAAGACCGAGGGGCGAATCAACGACTTTTCTCTCCGTACCTATGTCTCATAAAACGCCCGTAATGGATTTCAAGTAGCCATTGCCTTTGCATGACATGTTGAATGAAAGCGTGATTGTGCAATCATAGGATACGAGGTCATAAGTTAAAGGGGTCGGAATAAAATTTACTCTGCCGTCCCTTAGCCTTTTCCCAGGTCAATCTAGCCCCTTGACTTAATGATAAATGAAATAAATAGCTGGCATAGAGAATTATTCTCCTCCCAGTGAGATTGTGATTTAGGCAATCAATCTCGGCAGGTTGATCTTGAATGTTGAGTTAAATGTTCCATTGCTTTTTCAGCTGTGACAGCTGTTAATCCCTTTCAAGTCGACCTAGGTCGCGATTTACCGCTTTGATCCACTGATGGTCCGGCTAAGTTTCTTCTGTTCACTTTTATAGTAATGGAGGCGTTTTAATTTTAAAAATACTTTATTGGTACGTATTAAGATGAAGCACGAAGTGTTATGCTTCCCACTATTTTCTTCTCATTTTCGTTTCACAAGTCAGCAATTGTGATAATCTGCTTATGTCACTCAATAAAAAATCTAGATTTAAATCAATAGCCGGTAAGAGAGGTACTGTTTATTGATATGTTATTACAAAGTTCAATAAGCCCTATAATATGATAAAAAGGTGGCTCATAATAAATGAAATAAAGTTGCGTTCCGGCGTGTTTAATCAAAGGTATGGACTTTTTTCTTCTAGAATAAAATTTGGACCCTTGACACGACTAAGCCGTTCTTAATCCGCCTGAATACAATCAGAATGAGTGTGCTGATGGGCTCAAGCATTTCGCTTGCTCAATTACTATGTTAGCGTTTATTTTCGAGGATTAGTCTATTCATAACGATCGAAAGGCGCCAAGGGGTCAAAAATCTATCGACACATCTGATTGACTGCGTATTGCACATGACGTGACCTCAATACGGTACCTAAGTAGTAGGGCACGTTAATGCAGTAAAAATTCCCGGTGGGATTCTGCCCTGGACTTCAGACGGGGGAAGTCGTTGAGCCACCATGCTTAAAAAGTTCTCAATACCCTCCGTCAAGTTGCTCATATCCCCGCGGATATTCAGCATGTGAAAGACAAGAGCAAGTTTCTGATCCACCATCGAATATATTCGTACCTATCGGGGGTTGGTACCTGGTGCCATTATCTTCTATAGAGGTTGTCAGGTACGTGTAACTACACTAAAGAAGAATTGTAAGGCTTCATCGATGTTCACGTACCAGTAATACCAAATAAATCAATCAGCCAGAAGGTCTGGCTTATATATGACGGTACAGCTCGCCTTTTACTATGAATATGGCAAATGAAATTCACACATCTTACGGCGTAACTTCCTTCCCCTCTGCCTCCTGCAATGTCTCAAAAATACCTGGTACCCGAAAAATCACCGAGTTGAGTGTATCCAGGGTCACCTGGATTGGCGCATGGCCCCTCCAGCGAAACCTAGTCTAGTCTACCATCCCCACGTGATATTCGTTCGAGGTAAGCTCTACCCTCACCCATCAAACCAACCTTCGGTTAAGTTACTGTGGCGATGAAAGCACTCACGTAAATCATTAATTCGCCAACATTTTATTATTACATGCTTGCTTATCATGAAGTTCTCTCGGGTACCCACCTACTTCCACTGACATTGGAACGACGCATCATTTACGACTACATCATTTACGCTCGTTGGCCAAGACATAAGCAAGCATAAGTAAGATCTGGTGCTCTCCCGGCGTATTTCCTTCATGAAGTTTTATCGGGTCTTCGACAGGGCCAGGGGTTCCATATTGGCCGACGTTTCGATTCCCGACTCGTGCACTGTCCTCAGGGTAGAGGACGATGCACGAGTCGGGAATCGAAACGTCGGCCAATATGGAACCCCTGACCCTGTGGAAGACCCGAGAAAACTTCATGAAGGAAATACGCCGGGAAAGCACCAGATCTTACTTATGCTAGCTTATGTCTTGGCCAACGAGCGTAAATGATGCAGTCGTAAATGATGCGTCGTTCCAATGTAAGTGAAAGTAGGTGGGTTCAAAATAAATTCTGTAGCATAATTCGTGTGCGCATATCCGATGTGCCAAAAATTACAAATGTGTTCCGTTATATCATTCCTTATATCAGTCTGTCACAAAACGGGTCGCGTATGTACGTGTAGAAGTGCAGTTTTGGTTCCTCGGACACGAAAATCGTGAACTCGGATACGTGGGCTCACGTGTAGTGAAAAACTCATGGACCATCGGCCTCTAGTTTGAATCCTTCAGTAAACGAAAGAATATTGGATCTGTTCGGAATCGGAAAATATATGGAAGGGATTTGGGGATTACTCTTTCAAACTCTCATAACCGGCAGCCAGCCAAAACTTTCGTAACATATTGGCCTCGAAGCTCCTTAAATGCTTCTCGAGCTTTACCAAATCGCAGTGAACTGTTGTTCGTTTGGCCTTTTCATCCGAAATAGGTTGAAGCACTAACGCGAGTTCTATGAATGTTAATAATAAATCATGAATAAAATTGCGCGATTTGTGAACAACTATTAAAAATCCAGCAAAAATAAACGCAACCCAGCAAATTTTTGTGAGGATGAGTATTTGAAACCATCTCGTTGTTCTCTTCGTTCCTTTTCTCTCTTTTTCTCCCATCCAAGGGGAAAATTTGAGGATGATATCCGGGTGGTACACATTGTCACTGTGGTGTTTAATTTATTCTCTTTACGCACACAAACCCTTCACTTAGTTCCCTTTGGGTGTGGAGAAATAAAAAAAACCTGCATTTTAGGTTAATTAAGGAAAATTTTAGCCATCCTGGCAAACTTGTTTCCCCTGCCACGTTCATAAATGCCCTTGTTCATGAGGCTTTTAATATTTCTTAGGAGTCTACTCGACAATATTCACCCATGACTTTCTCGCTCTGTTTATTCCTCTCAAATCATCCACCCTTGTGCCATATGCACGTTTGGTGATTCGACTGCCGTCAATTCTCCCCGAATGACCACACCCGAATAGCTTTACACCCCTGTTATACTTACCTCCCACCTTCGTATTCCGCATTCCTTCGTATTCCACATTTCATCATTTCTATCTCTACCCTAAGCACTGCCCCCGTGTCCGCCCAACTAAGAGTCATCTATACTTTTTCGAGCATCGGTAAGTTAAATTTCACGTAATTGATAATAAAAAGATTATTAATTAAAAAAACTCCGAATAAAATGCCTTCTCGTGGTCATTTCCTTCCACTCCAACTTCCTTTCCACCCTCACTGGGAATAATATTTCTACTTCGCCCATTCATCTCTGTATTTCCACCTGGAAAACGTGTATGTGCATCGTAGATCTACAGTCGCAGACACTCTTGCAGTCGAGTAAGCGATCCGTTTTGATTCATGAACGAAACGGAATTCGTTTCAGCGTTTCTCGTACGCGACCAAACGTGTAAGATCCGCCACACGTCCTTTGAATATTTTTTCGTTTATCCATCGCCAAGGAAGTCACGAGGACCAAGATTAAAATCTCGATCAGCATTCCTTCCGCTCGCATTCACAGAACAAATAACCGGTAAAAATAGCTATTAGCCATTGTTCTTTTTAGTTTAATGGGAATCAGGAAGAGTCCGCCCTGGGTCTCTTGGTCTGAGTTCTATTTTTCCAATCGATTGGTAACCATGATATATTTTTATGCTCTTTGAACAACTCCCCCCCCCACATAATTATTCTGTACTTTTAAAAATTGGGCTTTAGGTTTTCGTATGCGTAAGTGTCTATGCAAACGGAGGTATTGATTTATCAAATTGTGTTTTTTAATAGTAGGCCCTATAGGGTGAGGAATATCGTATCCGGTTACGGAGTAAAAACGAGTAGTTGTACACCGGTAACGGACAAATACGAAAGTATTAACCTTTAAGCTTGCCGTGATGAAAGAGAAAGAGAGGATGAGAGTCAAATCACCAAACTGAAAGATGCATGAGGGAATAATAAATGGCTTGAGTTGTAAGGGACAGGAGGGGAAGTCAAGGCGGAATACTAATGAAAAAATAATCTAAAACATGGCTCTGATCTGACTACGTGAATGACCTATGTATTTTTGTTCACTTCCCAAGTACCATGAATTAAATAATTCATTAATTGCATATTAGCTTGTAGAAATGATATTATGCAACCGAAACATCAGGATATCCGATATTATACAGCAGGTATATGTGTATGAATATTAATTAATGGTGGTGCTGATATGATATGCATAAGGTTGTAGGTAAATCAGAATTGTATAGTTATAAATACTGTGGCATTATATCATATTTCCAGGTGATCAAAAGTCATATGGTTTGCAAGATAATTTTGCCTTATTTAATTAAATTGTTCGCCGTCAATATTTGTCTTGCAAATATAGCGCCATTTTTGTCGCGGAGAAATATTTCATTAGTTCATTCTTCAAAAATCAATGCCTTAAAAATCAAATCTTCCATTCTGATTCATATAAATGTATACATGTATACGAAGCCATCTTCTTTCACTTGAAAAAAACGGTTATACCACCGAAATAAAAAAAAAACAAAATTCTAAGTGCATTTCTATGTGTTTATAAGTTTTCACGCTATCACCTTGCTTGTGACTAACCTTATTTTCCCTTTTGTGAATAGTTTTCGTGGATACATATATTTATATGAAAATTTAAAAAAATTACGTGGAATATATTGACTCTTATTCAAATGAACCTTTTATGGGTGTTGGTAGAGATAGGTCCATAGAAAATCATGCTAAAAGCACCAAATTTAAGGAAGACATTAATGAAGCAAGTCGAGAAGCCCATGTTTAATTATTTCAGTCAATAAAACTTACTTCAGGCGTGCTACCATGTACTTTTAAGAATATAGTAATAAGTGACCCTGAGGTTAGGGACACATTAGGACGAGGGATATAAGAACTCGCAGCAAGAGAAGATTATTCAGCCAGCGATGCACGGATATGACAGAGGTGGGAGCTTGTAACAATAGGGAGGCATGGTATAACGGAGGTAAAAAGAGTTCGTTTTCTAAACCCTAGTTAAAACTCTCTTATTAAATGGATTTACCTCTAAGTCACGGAATGAAAACATTATCATTAGTATTGATAATACCTTAAGTCAAGCATTTCCTAGAATAGAGGCGTAGGATAACGATTTAAAAAACTGATAAAATATTCTAGGATGGTTCCACTACCTGTAATAATGCCTATCGTTGATGAAACACACTCAAGGGAGTTTTCAACTCAACACTTTCCGTAAATTTGGCATAAATCTGAAAACGTATTGATTATTATAACCATGTAAGATAAGCCTCGTAAAATTAATGTCATATAAAATATGTGCTGAGATGAGCAATGTTTTAATTCTATTTTTGAATGAATCTTCAAAAATCGCAATTAATGAATTCAAATTTTTGTAAGATAAGGTCACGAGGGGCATTTAGTTGGGGCATCATAGTTGGATATTTACGAAGATGTGATAAAAACCAGCAACTGCAATTTAAAGAAATAATTTTTTCCATAAGGAAGTCGTAAGAATACAAAAATGTTTTATCTCTCAAAAAGAGACGATTGCAGCTATTACTAATCTACGTGTGTATATTATTATTAACAACTCATTTTATCTGTAATGAATTGAATTTAGAGAGCCAATATCGTACGATTTTTACCTAGTCGGAATTGTTCAGGTAATAATAATTGTTTTATAGTTTCAATGTACAATTTCAAAGAGAGGGATACAGTTTTCTATGAAATTTTGATTGATGGGTGGACCATTAAATTACAACTCTGATTTAGCACAAATATAATATAATATTCAACTTTTTTGGCCATAAATTAGAGTTAAAATTATTCAATAAAAAGCTCTTTTTTTCAAAGAAAATTATAGGAAATGTCGAAATTCCTTTAGAATTGGATTCAAGATTGAATTTCAATCTCTGTTACGATACCCAGGTAAGTGATACGAGAAATCTCAAGTGATACGAGATATGATCTCGTAACTGTAAATTTTGTAGTTTCTCTTTGAGTTGGATGAATTGTAAAAACTTTAGCCAGGAACAGAACTTTAGTGCACTAATTTGGTAATAATTTTAACCAAGGAAGAAAGAACCACTTGTCTTTTCGAGTTCTGCGCATTAGAAAAAAATAATGGCACAACGGCCTTGGCTCTTGAATAACATAAAATTCTGATTGCGGAATGCGATATTGAATGATAAGTTCACACGAAACCGGAGACACCCATCTAGTTACCCTGACAACATTTTCGTAGAGAGCGCCGTCCCAAAATGATGTATTAACTAAGGACTTAGGGTGGGGGCTAAATGTGGAGTACATCTATAAGAAAGCTTTCAAAACTCTTCATTGGGTGATGAGAAACCTCAAAGGGAGCGTTAGAGCAACCAAGGAGAAGGCTTATCAGACCCTAGTAAGACCAATTTTAGAGTACGCTTCTCTTGTATGAGACCCTCATGAAGAAGGTCATATTAAAAAACTGGAAAAGGTGCAAAGAAAGGCTGCCCGATATGTACTGGGGAAGCATAGGAGGATGGAGAGTGTGTCTGACATGCTAGAAACGCTGGGCTGGGAACTTCTAGAAACTAGAAGGAAAGTAAGCAGACTTGTGGAATGTTCCGAATTCTGAAGGGGGAGAAAGCTTGGGCAGATCTTAGGAAAGAGGCGGGGAACCCAAATTTTATAGGCAGAAATTATCACAAATTCAAGGTAAAATGCCGGGCACAGAGAACAAATAAAAAAAAATTTCTTTTCTAAATAGAACCATTGTTGAGTGGAACACCTTACCTGCAAAAATATTCGAGCCCTTTCCTAACAGAGTGTATACTTTTAAGAATAGATGTAAGGCATATACCTGTATGTAACAATTTGATTGATGTCTGGTGTATTGTATTATATGTAATAGCTTAATTTTTTTTTAATTTACCTTTTTTTTCTTGCTGATTAATGGTTGTAAATGGGATGGGGATTCACTTGTTTTGTTAAAGAGATTTGGGTTTTGAAGTCTGGTTTTATGTATTATCTTTTGCGATTATTTGGGACTTGTGTGCCACCTGACAATGTCTATCAGCACATGTGTATTTTTAATAATAATAATAATATTAACAATATTTCTTATTTCCCTGGAGTTTGTTTATCTTTGGTCTCAACTTCCTCCGTCAACTATTAGATCGGCATATTCCTGGACACGTAACCGGGATCAAAGCAACTTATGACTACAAATATTTTTTCCTGAAAGGTCGCGTGGAGTAGCATATTTTTAGCGAAAGGAGCGGAAAGTCTGTTCCGGGAAACTTTAAAAGCATTTGCATTGGCTGATATTTTTGTGAATACATGTGTGAACCTCTCTTTTTCTCCATCGTTTTTTTATATTAGTTTTATGCCCTTCATTTCTTAATGTATTATTGAAAATTTTAGGGAAATTTTGCATTGCTGAATATTGCATTAAAGGACTTAACGCAGTTTTATAAAAGCAGTTGACTGATGCTTACGAGGCCATTGGCCACTCGTGCGTATTATCCATCTGATTGATTTTCCTCTCGTGTGGCCATGATGTCGCTTCCGACAAGCGGACAGCTTGTGTCGGCGGCTCGACCACTTCTGTGTAGAGAACTCAAGGCGACGCAAGTTGCGGATTAAGATGGGAGTGTTGCAGAAAGGATTATGACTGCGTCCGAGGATGACATTGTTATCGGAGGACGGAGATGTCCCCCGCGAGGCGGGACACTCGAGTCGCACCACAATTGGGCGGTGAAACTCCAATTTCCTTTGATAAATTCCTATACTCCATCTATTACTTAGGCTCCATGACAAGGATTTTTACTATCTTTGCAGTTCATACTCTGCTCTTCACTCTGAATAAATTGTTACTTATAAGTGGAATTTAATTTAATTTAAAAAACCTTGGAAGCAACGGATTGATATTTTTTAATCTCAGGAGCGTTTTGTTTGTATTCTCGATTTCCTTGCGAACGCATTAGGTTGATGTTTGTGAGTGAAACAAAAATATGAGTATGTAAGTCGCTGGAAAGTCAACCACAAGAGATCGATCACCATTAATCTTCCCGAGTGCATCCTACAAAGACTGTCATAATCCGTTATAGACTGATTGTTCCGATGAAATCATCCTATCGGACCCTTGTGGGCCGCGGTGGGATGCGAACGTGGGCCTCCCAAGTGGAATCCCGCCTTAGGCGGCCACAATCGCGATCCTAGAGGATGAATCCCAAAGAACATGCGTTTTAATGAATATATATATTTCAGATGTAATGAAAACTGATAATAAAATTACACGTACTTCCTTTCCTGATAATATTTATTCAATGGTAAACGTATCATACGGACTTGGTTTGTCAGGTTTTGCATCTTGAAGTATTTAAATTCTGATACATGTTGAAGTCTACGGAAAATTGGACCATATTTTATATGTTGTGTCTACATTGAAAACTTTAATACAAAATATGGCAAAATGTACCAGTAATCATATGATATTTAACCATTTGGGATTAAAATATAGTTTCACAGGTAATATTTATAATTATATAGCACCGATTTATTTCAATTAAACGAGATGTATCACGATGTAGTTGAAGTCTATTACAAGCTACATCCCAACATATATCATATTACGATGATCATAAATTAATAACCCTCGTGCTCTACCATAGTTGTAGTATAATACCATTTCTACACCCTATGTAATTAGTCCTTTATTTAATTTTTTAAATTTTGGAAGGGAACGAAAATGTTATTCAAATTCTCGTAGCGTGGGCAGTGTGTGAGATTGTATATAAGACGTGTGAAATTCACACTTCCTGGCTCGGAGGTGGGGAAGAGTTTGTTTGCCCGTGTGCATCACTTAATATCCGAAGAAGTTCATAGAATTAGAAAATTTTACTATCAATTCAATGTATATTTTATGTGCATCACTTAGTATCCGAAGAAGTTCATAGAATTAGAAAATGTTACTATCAATTCAATGGATATTTTTTTCATGGTACGTGGGTCGTTCAGTAAGTTTTTAGATAAAAAATGGAAAAGTTATTCTGGGTAGAATTTTTAAATAGAAGGTTGGGTTTTTAATTTATCAGTACATTCTCCAGTTAGCTCAATAAACTATTCGTAGCGTTTCTCTAACTATTTTCAATCGTCCAATAATGAGTAATTCCGAAGGTCCTCAAAAGAGAGAGGCATCTGTGTTAGCCCTAGACCTCCTCGTTCGACTTGAACCGTTTTCCTACGAGCATTTTTTCAAGTTTAAAAATCGAGGCAAGTCACTAGGAGCTATACCTGATGAATGCGGTGGATGTTGTAATAATTTGATCTTTAATTCCATATTTTCAGCCATCAAAAGTACACAGGTTTTGGACTCGTGCATTATCTTGATGGAAGAGAATTTTTTCTTTGCCCATTGAGGACGTTTTTTCTTGATTTCTTCTCCTAACCGGTGAAATAGCGACGCATGATACTCTCCATTTATCGTTTGCCCTTTTTACAAGTAATCGATGGAGATGATTCTGCAGTGATCATAGAAAACCGTGGCTATCACTTTGTCAGCCGATAGTCGCACACGGGAGCAGATGTTCTATGAACTTCATTTAACATTCGATTTCGATCTCTTTCGGTTTGAACCTTTTAAATAGAAGTATTTAATTACCACACGAGTCTTGTTTTTTCCATATTTTTATGCCAACCAAAGTCTAATATTTTAATCTACTATGAAAATTAAATTACGTGATGGGTATAGCTGAAACTTAAACAGCAGTGTAGTGAGAGAGTAGGCTTACTAAAAGTAAACTTTTTCCGATAATATAGGCCCCGTCATTGGAATTTTCTAAGGAGTTATAGAAGGACGTACGAATCGCTTAGAATTTGAATCCTGCACTCCGATCAGGAGCCGAGCACTGCATTCTCTAGGCCTCCACACTTCAACTTAAATGGCCTTAAACACCGGCGTATAATTGATTTCCACCGTAAATTTTGATTGCAGCGTGGGCGGTAATGGCTGTGACATCATTTCATTTCGCTGATCCATTTTTCAAATTCACTCCTGCCGCGTAGGAATCCCATTTCGTGCACGGCTATAGGATATATCTGAGCTAGAATTAATCAACTCCCTCTTTTCTCTTCCCTATCCTACTTCAGTGCCACCAGTCGGATCGGTGGATTGATTCGCTCAGTATTGTCAATTCGCCGGAATTCGCGGAAAATTCATCAATCACGACGTTTGCTGCATATCATATTTACTAAAATTGCTTTGGTGAAATTTGCCATGCCCTTGGCGGGAACCAACTGACTCGAGGGAAAATGTCCTTAGAATGAATATCTCTGCTCTTTAATTTATGTTTTATCTTATTTACAGACAGCCCAAGGCCCGCTCATCACTCTTTTTATGTGCACCACTGCCAAATTAAGGAGTCTATAGTCTCGTATGTCGTCATGGAATAGACGTCGCTGTCCCTGTCACGCTTCGATCTTAATCCTTAGCTTACCTAGACAAAATTTTGTGTATTCCTTTCAGCGAAAATAGGATTCCAGCGTTTATTAAATTTACGGGAAAATAGTTTGTGCGTAAACTTGGCCATTGATTTGATTTCATTAATGGTGCTCCGAGATAAATTAACATAAAGACGCAAGACTCGACAAACACCATGCAAGCACACGAATTGGAGTCCACTCCCGAAAGATTTCAATCCGAAGACCTGGCGTTAGAACTTGGGAATAAATTTAAATTAATGTGTACCAGCTCGTCGCAGCGGTCACATTCCAAAACCTCATGGCCTCGGCAGGGAAATGGGCGAATGAAATTGCCCGAATACATGATTATATATGCCTACTCTGCCGGATGTAAATGCCTCGGACGCAAACGGGACGCCGTGTCGCGCATCAGCACCGGGGTGGGGTAAGCAAGGGAGTTGAACGTATCCATTCCTTCGGGTGGATGTCGTCCCTTACCCCCGATCCTTGTGTCGAACACTTACCCCAACGTCGGTCCGCTTATGTCCCTACGCCCTCTTCAAGCCACGAGCCGCACACATCTGTTTCCTATTCAGAAATCGCCCTCCACCCGTAAAGGTCTTTCAAGACATCTTCCTTTCTTCTCTCACTCCACCTCCCCCTTCCCATCCCTTCGACGCCCGGCCCCTCTTCAAATAATGTCTGACTCTCCCTTTCTAAGTGCCCCCACCCCCGCGGTTCAACTTCCCCTGTCGACCGCTCCCCCCAAACCCGCTCCCTTCTCGCTACAACCCGTTCCGACCCCACCACACCAACCCTATCTCCCCTCCGCCCGCGGTAACCATGGTAACGCCGAAGCCGCGAGGCCATTGATCGAGTTGGGGGGCCCGGGAGCAGCTTGGTGAGTGTTTCATTCGCAAGACCCGCCGTCGTCTATCCCCTCCGTTCCTCTCTCGCCCACTCACTCACGCTAACCCCCCTCCCCCTCATCGCAAGTCGCCCACGCGCCCCGCCCCCCCTCCCCTGTCTCATTTCACCCACCCGTACACATTACCTTCCCTTTCTATTGCTTCCCCTCGGAGACTTCCGCAAGCCCACCTCCCGCCGGCCTTTTACCTCACATGCCTCGGCGGACGACGGGGCGGAGAGAGAAAGACGCCGTCGCCTTCCCTAGGCGAGAGGTCCTCGAGCGAATGAATATGATCTCGGTTGTTTTAGTGTGTGCGAGACCGTCTCTCCACTTCCCCACCTCATGATATTCCCCGCCGCGTTTCGGTGGTGATATTCTCCGTGCGCGTAGTAGGTGGCGAGCGGGTGCAGCCACCGTCCTCTCGCTTTGGATGTGCAGAGTGGTCTGTGGCTCTCCGCGCGCCGCCAGCGTTTAACGTTCGGAATGTTTCGAGCGGTTCGGTGGTCACGTGACGGCTGCAGCCGCGCGCAGCACTCTCCCGTTTGTGGTATTCCGGCCGCGGTGGTGCCGAGTGCAAATCCTCGATTCCGACGGATGAGTCGGTACGCTTCCGCGAATCTCCGAAGGGCAGTGCCACTTCCCCGCGCACATTCATACGGCCTTGTTTCCCTCCGCGAAGGCGCCGCCGCCGCCTTCAATGGGTGTCATTGACCGCCCGCCTTTATTCCTGTGGTTTTTTCCTTTCCGAGAGATTGAATTCACGTGTCCTGGAAGACCTGGGGCGAAGAGATTAGTTTCCGTATCCTCCGCGACGTCGGCTAACGAAGCGAATTCTTTGCATGCGGAATTTGAGTACCTCCCCATTCATTTTTGATTCACAGAGTATTCATGAACTTTGAAAGCAAGGGTTTACTCTTTCCTGGATGTTCCCAGGGAGTTTCTTTTTCACATGTAAAATTTTTTTCCTCTTTCGTGAGTTTTCAGCAAGAAGATATTTAAAAAAACATTTAATCAGTTATTTTATTATTTGCTGTGTTCGCTCATTCATGCGCTTAACGCATCTGGGGAGTATGAGTTTCATTTTATCACTAAGGCGTCGGGTTAAATTAAAATAACTCGCAATTAAACCCTCCAGAATTGAAACATTCTAGAGCATCAACTGACCTGGAATAAGGGAGTAGTCCGATCTCATCGTAATCCCTGGCTCCAGAAGTTTATGCTTCATTGTATGAAGAGTAAAAAATGGGGTAATCTATTAGTACGTGTTGAGTTAAATTTGAAGTGAGCCAACTTTCAAAACATCGATTTTCGTCCCTTCCTGAGGTTATCGTAAGTGAGATCTCAAAACTTTCACGCGAACTCCAGGTTTGAGGGGAAGCGAGTCAGCTGACAACATGGAAAAGTACGAATAGTGAATCAGAGGTAATCGATCGGGAGTTTTGAAGACTCCAAAGCCATTGATTCCCTGCCATCGCGTCATTCCTTGATTGCAGTACTACCGCGAGTCTTGGGTAAATGTTGTGTTCCCAATGCTCGACTCGTGCCATGTCTCCGTCACGACTCACTCTCGTCTCGATCTAGCGTAAAACTCGTTTCTGCTTGCGTTTCCTTAACAAAAAATCAATACCTTTTTATTTTTATCCGTTTATTTCACTTTGTTTTTCTTTTATTCCTTCCTTGTTTCATTTAATTATTATTTTTACTTATCGATTAGCATTACCTGATAGGAGTCTTTTAAGTGTTGCCTAGAGTATCCCAGAAGCGTAGCCAAGAATCGCCAAACGGCGAACAAATACTCATTTTAAAGATCCGGAGTTCAAATCCCGGTCTAGGAAATATTTTTACTCTCGTGATCTGCTTGATTCCACCTTCCACACCTCTCCTGCGTTCGTCCTTTATGTGTGTTCCTATCCCTTTTCCTTATTTCTGGAATATATCCTATATATTTCCTTAAACACACATAAAGGACAAACACTGGAGAAGTGGGGAAGGCAGAATCAGGCAGATCACGAGTGTAAAAATATTTCCTAGACCGGGACTTGAACTGCGGATCTTTCCACTTGCCGGGCGGAGGCTCTTAACCACTTGCGCTATCCAGGAAATATACTTTATACTGAGATCTGCGATGCTTTATGCAACCAAGTGCCCCGAGCACTGTTGTGGTTAACAGCGTCCGCCCGGCAAGTGAAAGATCCGGAGTTCAAGTCCCGGTATGGGAAATATTTTTACCCTCGTGATCTGCCTGATTCCGCCTTCCCCACTTCTCATGTGTTTGTCCTTTGTGTGTTCCTATCCCTTTTCCTTTTATCTGTTTCTATGTAAATGAGTATACACACACACACACACACACACACACACATATATATATATATATATATATATATATATATATATATATATATATAATATTTGAATTTTTTCCCGTCAAAATATAAGAAACCTGAAAAAAGAGTTTCCAATGCGGCATTTGAAAGTTATGCCTCGGAGAGCAATAGAAATGTTTTAGACAAGCTCATGGAACTTATTTTGTTGCAAAACTAAAGTGGTCCAAATTTTAATACGTCAACGAAGAAAATTTAAAAAAAAGTCTGATTTTCCTTATTTATATTTTATCAGGAACCCATGGAAATAAAGAAAACCGTGACTTAATATCCTCTTGTGTATGCATCCCTCACCCGAAATTCTATTCGCTGATTCTGTCATTCAAAGTACCCTTAGTCATGCAAAATATCTTAACTTGGCCCGTTGATATAATTGAAAAACTTACAATATGTTTTCGTTTTCAATTCAATATTCAATATTTCATGAGTCACTTGGCGTTCATCCGAAGGTTTGAGCACCACGAAGCTTGTCACCGCAATTTGGCCTTGCTATGTCCAAGCAAATGAGTAAGGGTTTAAGTATAAAGATATGTCCCTCGAGGGTAAACAAATTCACCGGTCCCCCGTACCAGTCCGCCCCTATCCACACCCGTCCCATACCTCAGACTAGACCCAATGCTTAAGTCATAACCAAGGCGCCACCGCCTTTCCTTCCCTTAACCCAAAAAACCACGACCACCGACATTGGAGTCCCGAAAAATCGACCTCCCCAATCTTCAACTTCCCCCCCCCCTCTCCTATGTCCGAAGGGTATATTCAACAGCTGTTTGTGTAACTTGTACCTGATGATGCCGCAAGTCGGTGAAACGCGTTGTTTCGTAGAATAAAATCCGTGGAATATTACAAACTCATTTCATATGGACATCAAACAATTCCACGAAGTGAAACCTGAACGCGAAGTATATATGTAGTCAAGTCTGGAGTGGGGAAAGGATCGGGGAAAAATATAGGAAAAGGTCGAAACGGGATGGTTGGGGTGGGAGGAGGGCCAACTGACACCCCAAAGTTGTCTGAAACAACCCAAAATTGCACCCCAGCCATTGTGGTAGCGACTCGAGGGCACTTGCTAGTTTGGAGGAAGGGGGATGGTGATGGTGAAAGATACTGCGTGACCTCTTTTGGAGACGTGGGTGTCTGAGATGGACGGGGGCTGGGTTTCGTAGAAAAATGAAGTTGGCACTAGTAAGGGTGTGTAGTCATTGCATGCCCTGTTTCCATTTTCATTCTTAAAGCAGAGCGTCCATTTTAAGACCTTTCCTCGCTCAGTGTTGTTTTTTAGACGTTAAGGCACTTTGATGGCCTGCAAAAGTATTTAGGAGTATTTCATCTCACAGTCGGTACTATTATGAAATAGTAATTGATTCGATACAGAGTTGTACTGATAATATTGAGTTGATGCATCCAATTAACATATAGATGGTCTGCAGATACAAGAAGACCAAAAGCAGAGTCGAGTGTCTGTTTGCGAAGACCTTGTGCAACGCTTTGAAGAAGACCACGACTTGTTGAAAAACGTAATCAAGGCACCAGCAGACTATTTCCTAGTCCCAAAAGTGAAATCCTTCCTCAAAGGACACCGCCATAAGGCCCGAAATGCCGCCAAAGAAGCTTGCACGCAACCCTTAAGGACCTTGAGGAATCCTTCTCCCAAGGAGGCTTAGAGTCGTGGGAATGCTGCTGGCAAAAATTTAACGACGCTCAAGGGATGTACGAGACTCGTACTTCGAAAAACTTTGAGGCATTGTAGAAATATCTGAAATAATTATATTTTTCCGACATTTGCCCGATACATTTTATGCAAACCTTATATCTTGATCCAGCGGTATCAATAATGTAGCTTCAATTACCTTTCCAGAATAAGCTATGTATACTTTAGGTGACATTCTGGATGGACGCTTGGAGGAGTGTGAAAAACCTCCATGCGACAACAACGTAGACTTGTAGACTTGCAGATTTACTTATACTTGTATGTACTCGTATATGTGCATATGCTATTTGGTCATATCGACTCGCGATGGATCCATTTATTCTCCATACGGTATGGTCGATATTGATGAAATGGACGATGCTCTCTAAATTTATCGAGGGTGTCCGATGAGAGCGGAAAGTTTCAATGCACCAGAAAAATATCGCCACGCCCGCATGTCGTTGCTTCCTACATCTTTCTTTTCTGTCGACGGTCGATGTTGGATTGCGAGCATCGCACAGCCTTACCGTCACGTGTGATCGGACACCACCCTTCCTAAAATGAGGTCACATTACTGCCGTGAACCCTGCCGCTCGGTAATATTGAAGGAAATCCTCGTCTCACTCAGCGCTCTCGTGGAAATTCTCTTGATTCCTATGGCCAGCGTCATGGTGCGGCATTTGCATGTCCCCGGCCAGCAGGAGTAGAGTTGACAAAAGAGCACAAATTCCCTGGGAGCAAAAGCTGGGTAATATCGAAGGAATGGATACTACGTAAGGATAAAATTACTCCGTGACAACATACGAGTAACTGTAACAGTTGCCGTGGAAGACGTTCAGGCAATATTTTTTTATACCTAGCAGCCTAGTTAGTAGCTATTATTCCACTTAACACTAATTCCATTGCATCCATATTTACCTTTTGCTATTTTTTCAATAAACACCAAGAAAAGTGCAATTTCGTATCGATGTGAAACTTCTAACGTCCAAGTTGTCCAACGGTCTACCCCTGGACTACCGCGACCCACGTAGAATAAATTATTTATTTACCAGTTGAGGTAGATTTTGGATGGACACAACTACCAAATTAATATTTTGTTTCTCCTAACAAAACGCAACGCAAAATTTTGCCCTACAACCGGCCACTCTTCATCTCTATAAACTTCCTTCATCCCGTCCAACATCCCTATCCTATTCCAGCCCTTTCCTCGTTTGCCTAACATTCTCCCCTCTACTCAAGATTCTGATTTTTGATCAAGGTAGTATATATATATGTATATATATATACACACACACACATTTTTTATACATATATATATATATATATATACTTACACATATATGTATACATATATACATATATATATACTATATATATATACTTACACATATATGCATACATATATATATATATATATATATATATATATATATATATATATACATATTCCAATCAATATTTGTGATTGGGAAGCCATGACTGTGTATAGTTCACGATAAAATACTCTCTTATTCGCATTATTTTTATTTTAAGAAAAAAGGAAATACTTACAATTAAATGAGAGGAGGAACAGTGATATCGCCTTTGGCGTCGAGAACAGTAATGGATCAAAAGTAAATATTAAATCTAGAAAACTTGAAAAATTACTATTATAACTATTATGTATGTAACGAATTTTGATACATGAAAAGTAATAAGGTTGTTGTATTTAGTATCAGATATTTTTTTGTTTCGATTACAACTCTTGAATTTGTTACAGGTAAAAAGTAATTAATATTTTGTTTCTACTTTTGCAGATCATGGAGCTGGACGATGCTGTGAGATCGATAAACGTGGATGGTTACACCTGGGATGATTTATGCTCTAGGTAAGTCCCTTTATTGAAATTAATTCATTATTCCATCCAATTCACTTCCTTGGAGTCACTGAGCAAGTCTCAAATACTGTCACACCCTTTTCCCTCAGTCACCCTGAAGACTATAAGGCATTGTTTACTTAACAATGCACACATATATTTTGTTCTTTTACTTCCCTTGAGATATGTATTTTGTCAGGTGCAAGTAGGACTTATATTAGACCTTTAACATCCCATTAAACAAGTAAATTCACGTTCTTGTGACAATTTTCTTTTAAACAACAGCCTGCTGCCTCACCTATCGCCGTTATTTGGCGCAATTTATTACTGAGTATGCGACGTCCCCTTAATTCGCTTATTAGCGGCTACTGTTGCATGCATCCTCCCGAATCGGAAAAGCAAATTTGCAATTTCCCTGAACCAGAAATGAAAAAAGCTCTACAAGAAGGTAAGAGAAGCGTCATAATATAGCAAGGGAAATGCTATACCGGTCCTAGTAGATTAGAGGGGAAGTTAATTATTTATTTCTTGACTTCATTGGAGCGAAATTGAGACTTTATCGTCCCTTCTTCCACATAACCCCTACATACTACATTAGAGACAATTACTAACACCTAAGCGCTTGGTGGAGGAAAATCCTAGACGGGAATTGAACCCACGATGTCTGGGCAGGCGAGGACGTTACGTCGAGGGGTAACGTCCCCAATCGTCCCGGAAGTTAATGATAGAACTAGATGAAATTCAGGAAAGATGGAAAGAATACGTAGAAAAGCATGATGTTAAAGATGCTAGTTCGATCAGTTTAAAATAGGAAGGGAATGCAAGGTAGACGAAGGTCCAGGGTCCCTGTGTTTTGGAGTACTCGACAGAGAACGGAAAAAGCTCAAAGGTAGGCGACATCAAAAAAGGCAGTGCAAATAGAAAATGTCTCGGCAGAGTTATTAAAGAGCTTACGGAAAAATGGAATGAAGGGATTTTTCGACCTTGAACGCCCTCGTACGCAAAGGGTAAAATGGAAGTATGTGAAAAATTCATGAGGATAAGTTTAATTCCATATATGGAGAGAGATTTTTTGCATGCCTTCAATTGACATTTACACAATAGCGCAAAACACTACCTAGACGAACAGTTTTGGAAACGGAAGGGAACTCGTGACGCCATTGCAGTGACAAGGTGTTCAGCAGGATGGAACGTCAAATATATTAATCAAGATGTCTTTACACGCTTCGTGTTTTTGAGAAGGCATTCGACTGGATAGAGTAGACAAAGTTGATGAAATTTTGCTAAATATAGCAGTGTAGACTGGAGGGATAGGCAACTTGTTCGAAACTTGTTCATGAATCAGATGGGTGAGGGAAAATATGGATGGGAAGTGATTGGCAGGAGGGTGATAGAGAGTCACTCGTTGTTGCTGGTAGTTTTCAACTTATCTAAATGTTGATGATATATTAGGGGTGGCCTGCTCAGGGCTTGAGCTGAGAATGAAATCGGGAGGCGAGTTGTTGAAGTGAGTTAGGGGTTCAAGTGAGTTGATCAAGTGAGTTATGCTCAAGTGATATTTAGTCAGACGGCCAGGGAATTGCAGTTATTATTGATTGTTTTACGGGAAAAATGCGAGATGTGAGAGGTACAGGATGAAGATTAACCACAAGAAGAGTAAATTAATAAGCTTCTCGAGGAGCAAGGGAAAGCAAAGTAAAAATTAAAGTTGGAAGAGAATAACACTAGGACAAGTGGAGCAGTTCATGTATTAGGCGGCATTTTGGAAGAAAGGGGGCACATTATTGGGGAAATCAGAGGAAAAACGTTTTCGAAAGAAGCATTAAAAAAGAAGAGAATTGTTGACAGGTACACCAAGCTAAATGTAGAGAACATATTTGTAAAAATCTAAAATGCAGTGTACCGTGTTGCAGATGTGACAACCTTCAATCTACACTCATCCCATCCCAAGGGGATGAGTGTAGATTGAAGGTTTTGGAGAAGTTCGTCAGGTGGAGAATGGAGAAAATAAGTAGGAGAGAGAGTAAGACGACAAGAGCTGAAGTTTTTAACAGGGTGAGAGAAGATGTAAACTTGCTGGTGGGAATCATAAACTGACAGAAAAATTGGGAGGAGGAAATATTGAAATGTATTTTAATGCTGAAGGCCGAGGTAGGATGGCAGCGTGAAGGAACTTAGGAGATGAAGACGACATTGAAGAAGAGCATGCTCGTAATACGTGACAAACAAGAGGAATTTCTCGTGACAAGTAAAAGAAAATCTGCTTTGAAAGATATATGCTAAAAGGAATCATAATTGATCATAATTTGAAACTGTTCAAGCAGCCATCTTACTAGATAGAATATCTTGAATTAATGAATGCACACACTGGCAAAGTAGTCGAGGGAAATCTTATTTTCACTTAATAGAATAGAGTTTGATACTCACGCATTCAAAAGAGATAGACCAGATATATTCCCTGCGCCACCCTGGGGTGACGAGCAAGGTGATTGCTCTGTGGAAGATTGATGACTACTCCGAAGAAATGTTTACCTCCGTATATTTCCAATAGCGCACCACTGTGTTATCGTGAATAAGTGTGAATCCATGCTGCATTCCTGCGAAGTGAAATTTAATCAATGAAGAGAGATTTAAAGGACAAACTTTCAATCCGCAACCCTTGCAACCGAATCCCTGAATTGATGGCCTGTTAGAAAATTTGTGGGACTAATTTAATTCTTTGCATTTTATTCATCCTGTTAATGCTCTTCCACAGCCTTAAAAAAAACTAACATTACATCACTGAAATGGTGCACTAGTTTGAGAGCAGAATTTGATGCCACGGGTTTCAAGAGCCCCGAAGTCGATGGTGGTACATCATTGGTGCTCGTTAGAGATGATGAAGAGTGTGCTTACAGGCTTTCTCTTCCAATTAACCCGGAGTAATTTGGCAATGTGCACCCGATAGCTTCTAGATGAATAGAAGGACTATTCCCAGTACGATTAGTACAGATCATTGCAAAATCAATACAATCAAACATTTTCGAACTAGTCTGACGCCACGACAAAAATATTTTGGAAAGAATATCCTACAGAATAATGGAAATTAAAAAACAGAGGAATCCCTAAAAGAAGACACTTGGACCATTTCAGCTGGCACAAAGGCTCACAAAAAGCATTTTAGCTCTTCGGCTGTGATTGAATAGGATGGACAAGGGTCAACAGAAATTAATTCTTGGGTTCCAAGAATAACACAGGGCCAACTTAAACAAAGTAAATACTTGTATAAGAGCGATCTACATCTTGGTGCGATGTCAGGCCCTTTAAGTACCCTTGAAGTCAGGCAATTAAATTAGACTAAGTTAGGCAATTAAATTCTGCCTAAGGCAGGTTTTCGATAGTACATAACGATAATTTACTTCTGCGTTTCAGGAGAACTTCCTTCTGATCGTCCTATAATCTCCTTTCTATCACGGCTTTCAACATCCCACTGTCTTTAAATATTCCTCCTCCCACATTCCTTTTCTTTTCAAGATTTCATCCAGCAACTTCCTATCTCCGCTCACCCTATAAACTTCACCATTTAACCTTCTCTCAGTCCGAATTATTTCCTCCATCCTCCTCAGCATGGAGATTTTTAAAAGTTCCGATCTACGCAAATAATTTTCCAGGTACGGCGTAATTTAATGACTATGAGTGGTGGCGCTGTTGCGTAATTTCAATGGAGTACTATTTTTTATTAATAAAACTGCAGTTTCTAATCATTTACGAATTTTTGGTGTGATGAGATAAACCGCTTGATTTAGAGTAAAATACAGCAACCTGTTTTACATATAAATAATTAAGATTGTTACAACCGTTATCGTATTGTACAATAGGTGAGTCTTCATCGTGTAGTCGTTTATTGAAGGTACAGACGCGTGTGTATGCTGAAAAAAATATGTATGAGATTCAACTTTCAGTCAAAATATTTTTTTTTAATAATGCAAACTAAAATGATTAAAACCTATTCAGTGGCCAGGAATGATGCTATTTTGATTTCAAATCCCCGCGCATAATCGAAGAAAATTACGTCGTTAGGGCATACCATATTCATTCGGTAATGTCCATATAGTACACATGCATATGTATGAAATTACTCGAAGCCGAAGATAAGAGTTTTCAATCGAATTAGACGCATGAAAAATATTTTATACCCTTTTGGATTGGGTGTGGATTACTTTTGTGACTTTATAAAATTAATTTTGGGCTTCACTCCTACAGCTAAAATCATTTCGTAACGTAGGCTCATGTCCGCAAAATTCACTCCTTGATAGATAAAATAATATGTAATAAAATTGAAAAGACTCAAACCAATAGATTCCACGATTCTTTTTTCACACGCTTGTCAATCAACGATCTTAACTCCAAAATATGAAATGATTTCAGATAAAATGAATCTTTCTTTTCAGATTTTTTCCACGCTATTTTCAATATTCCCTGCTATACGCTCGCGGGTTACTTTTAAAATATAGATTGCTAACAATGAATAGAAATATGACATCATATTTTTTAGCAACTAGGATTGCAAACCGACCGGGTTATTGTAACGGTTGCAGCCTTTTCAAACTCGCGTACTCTCCTTTTCAATCA
Organism: Hetaerina americana; assembly: GCF_022747635.1. Classification (NCBI taxonomy): domain Eukaryota; kingdom Metazoa; phylum Arthropoda; class Insecta; order Odonata; family Calopterygidae; genus Hetaerina; species Hetaerina americana. The sequence continues at coordinate 1,087,126 of NW_027287107.1, forward strand.
AGGGTATGAAGACGAGTCCACATTTTATTTTGGAATTTTTTGTAGAAATATTATTATTATTATTATTGCTTTCGCGGGACGTGTACTTAGTGAGTTGACCACAGTTTGATTCCTCGTTTTTTTTAACAAGATCGTCACCCCTAACCTAATAATTAAACCCTCTCACCTCAACTCCCTTAGGATTAGCACGCAATGGCGCATGGTTGTGGTCGTTTCAATAAATCAAAATAGCTACTGCTGAGCTAACTGGTGACCACGTATAAAAAATAAGTTTTCAATCGCCGCGCAAAAATTATCTCCGATGCCCGATAACGACCAACTGACTGGCTAACAACGGTCACCAAGGAATTTCACACCGGTGGAGAGAGACGGCTGTAACTACGTCATTACACGTCACCTACAATCGGGGGCGGCGGAGTCGCGGGCGTCGCATTGGGTACGGTCGGGTGGGCGACCGACGCTCGCCTCGATGCTCTCCGGCAATTTTTCCTCGCCCCCTTCGTCAAACCCACGTCGTCTGCGAGGAAGACGGGATTCTCGGAAGGAGGCGACGGAAGCGCTGACCGGGAGAGGAGGAGATGGGCCGATTGGGGGCCGGGTGGGCGGTCGGTGGATGAACGATGAGTGGATGAAGGGGTCGGACTATTGGTTCCTCGACGAGTATCGCCCTCTGTCGCCGGAGGGAGGTGAAGGGGGTGGAGACAAAGCCGGGAAGAGAAGTCCGGGACCGGCGACCCCAGTCGGAGGGGTCACGATTGTTCGTGTGCCCCGTGCCCCACCCCTCCCCAGCCATCACCCCCCCCCCCCCCCGCAGCGCTTCACCCCAATACGCTGCTTCCATCGCTTTGGAACGCGCGGTGTTTTTTAATGCATTGGAGCAATGCGGACCGTGCTGTGCGGGGGCGGGCGGCCCGGAAAAGCTCGACGTGCGCGAGTCACGTTGCGGATGGGAATACTCGGCGGGTCGCATCCACGTGAATAATTAGCCACGAGATCTCTCGCAGTGGCTATTGCGTCTGAAATAATTGTATTTGGGTTTAAATTAGCGTCTTCTGCGTTGAGGTTGAAGTCAAATCCCATCCGGAACGCTGGTTAAATACGTTTATACGGGAAAGCCTTTGTCGAGTAGGGATTCGAACCTGCGTCCTTCGGGGCAGTTAAAGAGTGAGCAACCGGTGAAATTAATCGGTTTGGCAGTGTTTTGGTTTTTGTTCATTGATTTGCAGCGGGACATAAGGGAGACTTATATGCGTGTTCAGGTGAGAACGTGTTGCATACTAGTTGATGGGGCGGCAAAAATTGTTAGTTTGCTACCTGGAATTTAGTAAAACCCGCCCGTCGACGAAAACTTTATTTGCACCTTGCGAATTTCCTTTGGAAACCATGGTTAAGATTAATTGGGATTCGTAATAAAAAATTTACTACAAGGTTTGTGCCAAAAGTAGTACGACATTTTTTCCCGGATAGATGGACGAACGGTCGGAGGTTTCTTTGGCTGCGTTCGAGGGAGGGTAGTCACAGGAAAGGCTGGTGACCGTAGGCAGTTGAATCCAAGCCTTTGCGGAGTTCGGATTGTTCGTCTGCGAAACCTCCATGACATCACCTTGTTAGGCTCCGGCATGAACTGGTTAATGGAACAGGGCTACGCCGTCAAATTTTGCTTGAAACTGGGTACACCGGGAAAGAGACTCACGACATGCTTATGGCAGCTTATGGTGATGACACCATGGGTATTTCGGGTTTTTTTGAGTGGTACAAGTTCTTTCAGGAGAGTAGAAAAGATATTGGTGGGCATGAGAAAGTGAGCTTTTTGGGCAAAGTTAGTGCCGAGAGTGCTTTTGGACGAGCGAACGGAGACTCGCACGCGGATCCACTGAGAGCTACTCGACCATGTGAGTGAGGATCCAACTTTTTTTTACGCTACCCCACCAGACTTCTTCCTCTTCCCCGCCTCAAAACCGTGCTGAAAGCACGTCTCCATGGCTCGGTGGAAGCGTTACAACAGGCCGTGACGAGGAAGCTTAGCAGCATTCTAGGCGCCGTCTTCCAGAAGGTGTACTAGGCGTTGAAAACCCGCTTGCAGTGGCGTGTGGACGCACAAGGGTGCTGCCTCGAAGACTTTTGAGGGACTGTGCCAATTCTGGTAGCATATTTTTTTAATCGACTCAGTCGTACTACTTTTGGAATAGACCTTGCATATCCATTTCATTAATATTAGTACGGGATACTGAATACCGTCATAGAAGAGAGAATGCGAGTCAAAGGGAAGAACTAAATAATCATTTTAAATGGATTCAAGAGAGGTATAAATGCACGAGCAAGGAATGGTTTAATTATGCAGTTTTTGGTTTAATGGTATTTCGTATGTTGTTAGTTATGGCTAAGGTGTACAGCATGGTGTATTTCCAGGGTTGCAGTGCTTAAAGAAATAAACATGCGTATTAATACGATAAATAATGGCTAATTCATTTGCTGAGTTTCTCCAAAGATGTGCTACATAAACTTCTGGTGTATTTTGTCTAGAGTAAAAACTCCTTTTTCCCGAATGGCAGATTTTTCGCCTGAGGATTCTTCTCTTCCTTGTGGAAAGTCACTCCCTCCGCGTTTCATTCTCTGTATTTTCATGTAATTCTTTCCCTGCTGTCTAGAGGGAACACATGATTTGGATTTTCGCGACTTAATTCTTCTGTTGGATGACGGCTTAAGATAGAAAATTTTAAAAATTCTATCCCCTGGAATGAACTTAATACGTCATAAGAAAATTATCGTAATGCCTGAAAATGTTGAGCAACGATAAAAGACTTCGTGATTTATGCCATTTAAGGTGAGGAATTAGTTGGTTTATGTAAGAATGCGTATTGGATCCGCCGGAAATTGACAATTAATGGCAAAAGTTGCGGCTTTGGTTTGGTCATGGCGAAAATATGCATGAGAATCGAACCTCCAAAACAGATCTACGAGAGAAGAGTAATCGATTTGAGAGAGAGAAAGTGCTAGACTAAAAAAGTCGCTTAGTCCCCACGATGTGGTCAATTGGACTCTCAACATGCGCAATATCAGCAATATGAGGGAAAGACGTGTATATGTATGAAGCAATCGATGGATGCGAGAGAATCGGGTGGAAAACGCGAGGATAGGTCAGTGATGGTCAACTAATTAGCAAGAGGGATAAATTTTCCGTTTTTAAATTAATTTCTGAAAATTATATTACTTTGAAAAAGCTCTTTTTGACTATGCCTACCGTGAAAGGGAATGACGTGAAAGGTTTATCTCTGCACGTCTGCAAGGTTTAGCTAATGGAAAACTCGCAGACTCTAGTCCTCGGTGAGTTAAATCCAAACAATTTTCGTTTTAAGTACTAGGTTATACTTGGGAGGCTGTGTCACGAGTAAATAAAACGGAAAACTTTAAGCGTATTAGCGACAGGCAAAGAAAAAATATTTTGCGCTCCGATAAAAGACCTTTACGCTGGATGGTATGCTGGCGCACGTGAGACTGCGCAGTGGAGATTAGTGCGTTTTTGTGTTAGAGAAGCTTCAGTCAGTAATATATGCGATTTTGCAGAAAATATTTTTTATGAAATGAGATGGCTCTGCCGGCAGAGCTTTTTAGTTGGGTAAAGCATACGTCTGCCACCGTGAACTCCGAGTGGTAGAGTCCCATTCCTTTTAAAGATTTGATTATAACCCTGCTCGCTTGGCACGTGGGAAGCCTAATAAAAATTCTAAATTCAACGCGTGTGTCTGAATTGAATTAGTTATTGGAAAACGTCGTATTAATTCATCAAAATGGAATATGTTTTCGAGTAGAAACAATTTTACTATGCACTTTTAAAAGTTTAAATGTAACATATGGGTTTTTTTCTGTATTTAATTTCAAATTTTAGCTTCAAAAGGTCGCTCAGAGTTTTCATTGTATTCTTGTGTATTAATAAATCCCGTTGGTTGATTTGTTGGGCGTGGGTATAGATCACCGCACACAATGCCGTGCGCTCATAAAAATCTAATTTTCATGGTTGAGGATCCAACGTATTTCCCTTTGGCGTCCGCAGATTGCATGGAAGATCATGTTTCCAGAATAGAGGAAATGTGCCTATTATGAAATGCATCTCATAATAAATACGATAATCACCTTTTCCAATTAATTTCCATACCGGAGAATAAAATACCTAAGAAGAGAATTTTGCTTCACGTCATCACAATTAAAATTTTATTAAAATATTCGCAAATATTGCACTGCAGTTTTGATTCGGAGATACAAATGACAAGTCTCGTTTAAATTTTATGCGTTTTATGGTGATTAATGTCCTGGACCTATCTTATGGGACATTCCGAGAGGGATAAAAAACATTTTTCATTGAATAATTTGGAAATAGAAAGATTGGAAAAACGTTTTGGTAAATGTATTTTTCTTGTCTACCAATTAAGGTTGGATTCGGGTGGGCACGGTCTGACAACCGCTACATTTTTTAGCCTCTCCTAACACGACACAACGTGACACCTGTACGTACTAAAATAATACCTTCATTCCATTAAGCTTGGCAACTCTCTTCCTCAACATCGCTTACCTAACATTCTCCCCTCCATAACAATCTTCAAATTTTTATTTTATTTATTTATTTAGCTTTAGTCCGAAAACAGCACTCTGGCCTTTACATCGGGCTATTAACAAAGACAACAATGGAGACGATTACAAACACCCAAGCCCTAGGTGGAGGAAAACCCACCCAGGGGGGAATCGAACCCGAGACCCATGGATTGGCAGACGAGGACGGTACCCCGCCGCCACCGAGGCCGGCGGGGCAACGGAAATTTCATCATCATTCCAAATGCCACTCCTTAAATCCACTTTGCTTGCCTTCATTTGATTCCTCCCTCTCCCTGCCCTTAAAACGCCTAGGAATTCCTCATTTGTTTTCCTTCCTTTTCATTTTACTTTTTCCATCGTTCTCCTTCCTTGAAATATCAAAATCCTCCTATCTGCTCTTACGCATACTCATGCCTGAACGACCTAGTTCCCGCGGGGTCCAACAACACCCTCCATATCAATATATATATATATATATATATATATATATATATATATATATATATATATATATATATATATATATATATATATAATTAGTCATAAAACTCATGAATGTATTTTTTAGATCACAGAAACGTGTCACCTTGTCAAACTTCAGGTAGAGATCACCGAACACGAAGCTGTGCGGTGCGTAAAAATAGTATTTCGTGGTTGAGTGTCGCAACGCATTTCCATTTCAACTCGGCGGTTTCCCAGAAAGATCGGGTTTCCAAATTAGAGGAAATACGCTTAATATGATATGTATTTTGTAATTAAACACGATAATTACGTTTGCAGTCAATTTTCACTGCGAAAATTAAAATTCCGAGAATAATGTGGTTGTAATTTAGGATATAGTTACAATTTCCTGGGAAAATATTGCTCCCTCATTTGCAGATAACAAGAATCCAATTAAAAAAAAATAAATTGGACATCAGCCATCCCGGGATTTTCCCGAAGGGATAAAAAGCATCCATTTTAAGCCATCTCTGGAAGTGAATAATTAGGGAACGCAAATAATGGTAAAACGTTTTCTAAAATAAGTTTTTCTTTTTACTCATACTTTTAGAAAAAATATAAATATGAAATAGCATTTTAATTACTTGATTTCAAAACATGTAATTAGTTGAGCTTGCCATGCTTAACACATCCTCATCAAATGGATATATTGGCAATCTCTAGCGTTATTCTTTAGGATTCTCTAACTTTTTCTACCGATTTCTGTATTAACCCTCTTTCATTTTCTTTTTTCAGCTATTCCCCTAATCATCTCTTCTGTAACCCAATTTTTTACGAATCCTCTTAGTTCTTAACACTCCTATAGTTACTTTTGCTACTCCAGCACTGCCGATCTCAAGAGCCTCCACACATACCTTGTCTTTTTCGTTCCTCCATCCACATGTTTGTGTTTATTTATTTTTCTTATTATTTATATAATACAAATCCCGTTAAACCTCTAAAATTTTATTTTGGGATTTGCCTACATATCCCGATATTTTTGATTTTTAATTTGCTTATGATAGCAACGAAATTGTGACCCCCCAATTATCTATCCGCCCTCGGGAAGCTGTGTCATTTGAGAGACTTTTTCAAACTGTAAGTCTAATATCATTTAACAAGTATTCGTTTTTTCTCCTGTTTTTCCTTCTTTACCTACGCCTGTTATGATATTTGAACCAGGTTTTATTGATCACTCTTCTTCTCCAAAACCGAACCACTTTCTCTTCACGATCATTTCTTACTCTTAAATTGTGCTCTTGATACAACAATCCCAACCCTCTCCTACTTCTTCGTTTTGATTCCCCATTCACTATTACTTACACCATTTCCTGTACATTCTCCATTATTTCGTCTAATTGACTGTGCAAGCTGTCTACTTCTTCCTCCTGGTGACTGGAGGTTGGCATATAAAACTTAAATTCTGTCAGTTGGTCAGGTCTGCTTTTGCCTTTACCAATAAGATTCCATCACTCACCTTTCCTATATTCACTGCAGTTTTCCTCAGTTTCCTATGCAGTATTATGACAGTCCGTGTTAAATCTCCTCCCCTACGAAAAATTGCTTTTGTAATTATCACTTCAGCATTCCTCGTTGTCTCTCCAGTTCACGTCGCACAAACGTTACATACAAGTAAATCCTTCCTTTCCCCATTTCTCTTTTGATGATTGTTAGCTTCCCCCGTCTCCATTATCGTCCTAATATTCCATGTCCCCATCCTAACCGTTATGGTTCTCTTCTTAGTCTTATCTTCCACTGCTCGATTGTTCAAGGATCAGGCCTGAAAAGGAGAAGACGCTGAAAGGACTGCCTTCGGCCTGGCTTCTATCCTTCGAGCTCTCTGTAAATAATCTTATGAGGAACAATTATAATTGCCGCAATCAGTAAAATTCAATAGGTCAGCGATATTCGCCAGAACTTCCTCTGCGTCAAGTTTGTAGTCCATTAATGATTAAAATAATTCGGCACAGTCAGATTATTGAAGTAACCCTTCTCGACTTTGGTCAAAAGACCCATAAGTGATACGTTCTCTTCGTTCGGGTATCGAACCACTGGCATCAGACGAACGAAAAGACAATGAATTTATCCGTTGAAGAGTAAAATATGTAGGTTCCGAGATGATGACCGTTATTATATCTAATCCCAAACGCGGCATGCGAGGAAAACAGCAAAACCTGAATGCTCACAGTCGTCGGACGGGCACGCAGCCATCGGTTTCGCCACGCGAGTGCACTGCCCATTCGTTTGGCAAAGGGCAGGACGATTAGGTCTCTAGATAACCACCGAGACTCAATCTAGGATTCATTGGAACAAATTGCCATCGACTGTGTTCCACATCACAATGGCATCGGAACCAATTAATAATTGCCTTCGTTAAATAAATGATGTTCCGCGTACTGGCGAAAGGGAGCAGTTGTTTTCGGTCGGCCTCCAATCGGCGAAGGGAAGGGCAGGGGAAGATCTTTTTGGCCCGTCTGCTACTTTGGAAAGCCCGAAGAGCGGCGCACAGTGGGACAGATTTGAAAACAATTTGGCCAGAATTAACAGCACCGTTCTTTTAATGCCTTATATGTCATTTTATGAGTCTCTTTTGAAGTATTTTGAGCTTTTGAGTAGGATATTTAACTATTTTTATATCTTTTAGGCATACATGATACGTGACAGAGATTAAATAGTGTTAAGTAGTAAAAATCAACTATTTTAAAATAAATTCATTCATTTCAAATTAGAGTGAATCTGATCGAATGTTTCCGATATTTACGTATTTAGGTATGGTAGCCAGTACAATAGGTATGTACGCAACATGTAGCCAATTTATCATACTGGGAAGATATGAGCATGCATAATACCTTACAATGGATAAATATTGGGGTGCGTGTTTTATTTACGCCATTCTGGTGAAATCGTTTGGAAAACTCGTAATAAATTCCCTTATTTTACACGCCTTAATACTAATGCTAATAAGGGCAATGAACATTGAATTGATTAATTATGTGGCAGCGTTAGAAAAAGGAACGAAAATTAAATATTAAAAATGCTGAAAAAATATTCTTACTGAATATCAATTTGAGCATACCACGCGGTCCAAATTTACTGATAAAATTTAAGTAATCTGAATATGCCTCCAAACCCATATGCGAATGTACGTGTGCCTCCAAAATTAACCAATAAACGCAGTATTGCTTCAAGTAATATCTAATGACTAATAGCTGCTGGGACATACGCTGATTATTTCTGGACCTATAAGAAATAACTTACACGTTACGGAATTGTAATAGTGACAGTTTGCCGCAATCGTGTACTTTTAGATTAATAAGTAAAACCTTGACACTAATTTTTCCGTAATATAATCAGCTAGTGGCGGAAGAATTACGAACCAATTTCATTATAATTTGTTGCCTGCCCCATTTTGGTGGATCGCAGGTTATTTATGTCGATGTCGATTTAAAAAAAACTTCTCCACAAATCAAATTAAATCAATTTCACTTTAAAATTTATTGTCTTATTTCTTTTTACCAAATTACAAAAAAATACGGAAAAGCAATAGTTCTTAGAGAATTATATAACTGCCCAATATTTATCCCACCCTTAGATATATTTCTGAAAAGATTTAGGCTAATACGCGGTATTAAAATACAGAAACCTGTATTTTTCATTATTACTTTCCAAAAAATAGTGGTCTCAGTATCAACAGACTAATAGAGCACTTCGAGTGAGTACGCCGTCCGTCGAATGGGACGTTAAACTGTGGACCCTTTGGCGCCTTTCGTTAAGAGTAGGCTAATGCCGACACCGGGTATCTCTCCACCCTTAATCCTTTCCTGTCCATCCCTAATGGCGCAAATGACCTCAGCTGTCGGTCACCGCCCCTAAAATCTACTTATACTCATGTTTTGAATCTCCTCTGAAAAAATTTGAACCTCCATGTTGGATATTTTGAATTTAGTTTTTTATATCTCTCATACGAAGTGGTGTTGACATGATAACTTCAAGTAGTTAAATTATCAATTATTTAATACAGTGCATAGTTTCCAAAATTTTCTTTTATAAGACGTTTAGAATAGTACGTGTTTCGTCTTGACCTTATATTTTTAATTCTTATTTCACGCAAGAAATATCATATAGAATATAAAATAATGTCTTATTATTAACAATACCATTAATTAAAGCAAAGGTGGCTGAATTCTCAAATCTACTGGATATCTTCTCCAACGCGATCGATTCGATTAGGTTGGCTAATTCATTCATCCTAAATTCATGTTAAACAGTATTTTTGTTTTAAATTTTGTATAAAAAGTAGCTCAGAGCTGTAAGTTGTAAGCTTTTTTTATTTGCTATTAAAAATGCTGATTGTTTGAAATTCATACGTATCTTAACTGTTATTCCATTTATTAGCCAAGTGCATTAATTGAATAGTTTCTGATGCGTTCATAATTATTTTGTGACCTCAAATGACATGCGATAGTCAACCTCCTACTCAGTTTTATCCTCATTATTTACATGAAATAAATGCCGTACTTCCACACGGCTGCACAATTTTCCAATTATATTCCCGCATAATAAACCTTTATGCAGCAGAACACAGCCCAAAATCAGTGGATGCCTTCCTGGAAAAGTCCGCAATGGTGCGGAAGTGAAAAGGGAGAGAGGTGAAACCGTGAGAAGAGGAATTGCGAAGAGGAAGCGGGCGGTGAAATAGATGGTTGAATGGAGCCGAGGATGGTTTTCAAAATATATGCAGAGGACTAGGAGAGGAAGAGTAGGTAGAAATAATTATTCTGTGGATTTGAAAAACTCAAAGAGGAGGGCTCGTGAGGCGGACTTTTTCTCGTCTCTCCGCTCCCCAATCGGGTTACTTTTCTTCTTCTGCCCTCCCCCCACCCCAGAGGTGGCGGTGAGAACCTGACCTGCAACTCAGAGAACACCAGGGGATCTTCGTGAGCAACCGTAGAAGAGACATGCAATTAGAACACACCTCGGCCGCCGTGGCGGCGACGCAACGACGGGTGCTTGAAATTGAACAGTCAAATCACAGCGTGAATAAGGGACAAGATTTTTCAACTGACTTTTATTCTATGGGTTCCACTTTTATCACTTAAATGAAGAAATATCCCTGGAGACTAGTGGACGTAAGTACGTTAATGGCCATTAAAACATAAATTTCTTTCTTCAACAATGCTGAATATCAATAGTTTTGTTTTGGTGAAAATAATTTTTAAACAAAGCTGAACGAAGTTTTTTGCCCACAAGAGTGAGGAACCAATGCATTGTCAAAATTTACAAAAAGTAAATTTATTATTTAACAATTCTCTTATGATAGAATATGTGTGCTTGTTTCTCATGGAAAAATTGTGACGGCCAAACATACCTCGAGATATCATAACTGTACTTTGACTCGTAATACATTTTTTATAATTAGACACCGCTGCAGATGAGGCTTTTCTCTTGATGGGGGAAAAGTTTTAAATAATCGCAGGATTTATTTATCCAGCCCAGTTGTGTAAGCGTGGAATAGCATTTGACATGAATTTCCCTTCATTTTCTTCTTCTTCATACTGTCAATGCACTCTTTCGTTTGCTGTCTTGGGTTGCTCACTCTCTTTTACTTCTGCAAAAACTAATATGGCCTACGTGCACCAAATGAATTCCGTCTAAATTTGTAAATAGCACGTACACGCGAGGGTAGAGTCAGCAGCTCGTATGTTCAATGAAATGTTTCCGGCAGGCTGGGTAAAGCGACAAGCGACAAGAAGGGATAATCAATTGTGAAAGCGTTGGTAAATTATCGAATGTATCTACTTTGATATCGCGTACTGCGTTGAAGCAAAGTTTCATGCGATCTGATGTAATGATACAGTAAACAATTTCTTTCCACCGGAGAGTATCATGATGTTTCCATGGCAAGAGAGCGGATTGTCCTCTTAATTGGGTCCTAGGCAGCCAGTATCTGTTTTCTCAGAAGCCTCCTTGCGTACGTCGTAGGTGCTCCCGTCCATGTACGACCCGCCCGATGCGGAAACCCTCGCCACGAGAAGGCCCGCGTCGCCTAGCAACGCCATGGATACATCCCACCAACTATTTCGTAAACTTCCAAATTTGCCTCTCCTCGTCCATAAATCCACAAGTGGAGCCAAAGTAGCGTGAGGCGGGCGAAAAATGTGCATTTTTAATTGGGTGCTCCCTAACACTAAAAAAGGCCCTTGTTCTCGAGCAAGGGATAGCCCGGCTGAGAGAGAGCCGGGCGGGGGAGGGTGGGGTGAGGAGGAAAGCCAGCCGACTCCCGTATAGTCTCCCATCAACCGCTCCAGCTCCTCATCTCACCCACCCTCGCCTCCCGTCCTTCCCCGCCGGGGCCGGGAGTAAATTGCCATACGTACTAATGCTTCAAAGGCGACAGCAGTAGTGGTTTAACTTACGCTTCACCGCTGCTCCCAACGAATCAAATGTTTAATCACACTCGCTCCATCCCTCTCAGACGGGGTGAGTCATGAGGCGGGGAGCCGTGAGATCGCAACATTGCAAAGATCCTCCGCCGCATCTCAAGTGCGTGACTCCGAGAATCGGTCCCGCCGACGAACTCATTCGTTTAGATTGTAAACTAAGAGCTTTCTGAATTTACGTGTTTTCCCCACTACTCACTGCACCAGTGCGTGGAAGGAGGCTATCGTTTCAGTAGTGTCGCGGTCTCATGATCCAAGCACTGGTGCACCCTCCTTAACATTTTTACTAAACACTAAAGTGAGACAATCGATTTCGATAATACTTTTGATTGGAAATAGGGGCAAATAGTTGGTAAAGCGGATGCAATGAGGAGTATAGACAATTAATGTGATAATATTCAACGGGATGTTGAATTCCGTGATAGAGCGGAGAACGTTAGACAAACGTGGAAGGGTTAGGAAATAATACTCGTAGGATATGCACGTTTGAACAGAATGAGGGAAGGAAGGAAGTAGTTGGAATTGAAGAGGGACTAATTGTAGCGTCGAATGTCAGGTTGTGTTTTGTTAGGAGAGTAAAGTAAATGCATCATTTTGCCCATCCAAATAAGTTAACGCGTTGACTGCCAATATTAATTCACTAACCCGAAAATGTTGGAATTTATACCACAATAGACAAAACTTTGCCAAGTTTCCGTGGAAAATATAATTTTCCAGTAAATTCAAGACAAAACTATTAATATGGAATTGATATTTTTTTAGCAGTAGAGAGACAAACATTTTACACGGTACAATGGAGGTGTACTGCTGGAAAAAAAAAACTTGAGGAACGAAAGAGCGGGGTTCAAAAATTCCATATACTGTTATGAAGCGTTTATCAAACCCTTTTTTAGATTTATAACTCAATATTGCGATGAATTCCTGTTTCGCATTACAATTCCTCTAAGGTGCAGTAGACACCCCAGACTAGTTATGTACAATTTAATCTGTAGCCTGAAACTGCAGGCGTTGGCCTCTTGTAGTTTTTCAATCACTGGCAAATGTCTTCGGCTGTCGGTCTTCCCCATGACAATTGGAGTTTTTTAAAACCATTAATGAAAGTTGCGGACATTATTTCGCGATTTGCTCTTAGTCAACCGCTAATTAATTGCAGCAAAATTGACTCCTAATTTATAGAATCTGTATTTTTTCACAGGATACTAATGCGTGCTCCAGGTTTCAATATTAATACAAAGTCCATCAGGCTCAAACCCTTAATCAGACGAAGCATTCTCATATCGAAATGTGTGGTATGGACTTCAATACTAGAAGAAAGAGCAACATGAATGATCGCCGCTCATGACTTGGAGCCTGGGAAATCCAAGTGCAGGAAGTCTCCGAGAGAGATTTACCTCGTCAAAAACCGCATGGAAAATTTTGACGTAGAAGACTTCTGAAAGGCTCCCGGAGTTGCAAGAATACAATTAGATGCGAGCCTTAATGTCGTGCACGAATCTTGGTTTTCGATGTGTTAGATCCCTAATCGGTTCCCTCTTCCCTCAGGAACCGTGGATGAATTGGCCTACTAACGATAACGAAGGCATAACTTCTCGGACAATGACCTCTCCTCGTGGTCAAGGCTAAGGCGCCTTTGACGGCGTCTTACATGAAGGACTACCCTTATTGCTCTAGACGTGTGGTGTATTATAGTATATCTACGTGCTGGATATCAACCCATCCGCAAGTCTATTTTTCCCCGCTAAGGCTTCTGGGGTTTTTTCTCGTTCCACTTCAAAGTATTTTCGGAGAGCATACGAGGGGGTATCGTAAATGTTTAATAATTACCAAAAATATAATGGAGATAGAAACTTAATTTTTGTTTTTTATTCTTACGACTTTTCTACGCAGTCACCATCCAAATTTATAGAGTCCTCTCATTGTTTCTTGACCTTTCGAAGGCCGTTATTGCAGAACTTAGCAGATTGCGTCGAAAGCCGTTGTTCTACGTCTTGAATGACGTAATTTGTGTTGTCAAATCTCCGACCCCGCAATGAATTTTTGAGTTCTGAGGATAAGAAAAAGTCGCTTGGAGTGAGATCGGCTGAGTAGGCCGGAAGTGGCAAAATTTCGAAGCCTCATCGCTTTGATGCCTGGACGCGATTGCTAATCGCATCTAGTTTGCTTCTTAAAAGGAGTCATTAGTTGAGGAACTCAGCAAACTGGCACCTTTAACATGTCTAGCTCTTCGTGACTCATATTCCTCACACTACCATAACTAGTATCAGCCTCATTCATGATCATTTGGATGGTTGCACTCCGGTCTAATAGGATAAAGTCCCAGCAGCATCTTCCATGAGTGAGGTCTTCCACTTCCTGGATCGTCGGTGAGAGGCAAGTGACTAGTTTGAAAACTTCATTTCCACCTCAAAACTGTTTCATATGATGGGCTATATCATTCCTATAAACAGCCATCAATTCATCGGGGATATGACAGGCTCTGCAACCTTTCAAATGAAAGAACTTAATCAAACTGCGAGTTTCTTCTATCTACGGCTTCCTGAAACAAAACATATTAACATTGATAGCTTAAATTTACAAAATAATGTACATAAGGATCAAGTAACATGCAGGATAAATTTAATTAGATATCTCGATTATTTCTAACCACAGTAATAGTCACATAATATGTCCTCTCGTGCGTATAATCATGCTCATCTGCTATCAATTGATCATTTTCAGAAGGTAGTTGAACATGACGCAGGAAAGGGAAACTAAGAATAGGGCTGGATATCCCCGTGATGACATTTGCATACCATTACATATATGTGTACATTGAAATGATTTGCAATTGTCTATATGGATCAATTTGAGGGTCAATAGTTATCGTTGATATGACATATGACCAGATGGATGGTATCAACAGAATGGACGATATAAGAAAATGATATACGGTTCTGAATATACCTCTATCTAGTATGTTTGGACGGATTTTTGGTGTGCCATGCATATAGGAGAGCTGTATTGCAACCTTTTAAGAAATGATAATTAAGACTATCCCGGTTATGCATAACTACTCGTAAAGTATCGACAGTCGATATTGATATGGTTGATGCGCGATAAGTGAGATATGGAAAAGTTGGTGAAACTTGTACTTCATATTCATTTCACATTAACCTTGCAGTGTAATATGAAATTTCATGTTTTCCCAATTAACTATGGGAATTGAAGCTATATCATCACTCTTGATTCAACAGTTCTCGTAAGAAGTCTCAGTCTCGTCCCTCGCCTTCGTGTTTGGTTGGACTCTCGTTCCAATTTAATCCGAATCAATCGCCTTTTATCGACGACAGAGGAAAACTGCACCCACGCATAACCTGCTCAATTTGTTCCGACAAGGTGAACTTTCGAATCATCATCCAGGCGTCCAACTTTGGATTTTCCCGATGGATGAGTTTCGCGTGCGGATGCGTTCATCGCCGTCTCAGGTCTCCTCATTCCACTCCCACCAACAAAACAGTACGATCCCCATTCTCGAGTCGAATTCGATGAGGTGAGAAATTCGCGCATCAAAGCTCGTCTCCAACCCTCATCCGGACGTACCAGGAAGTTCTTCCAGTACCCGAGAGGGACGCCCGAGGCGGGAGGGGGATGCTGTTATCTCCGACGCCCGACGTGGGCGGGCGGACGGTAAAACCCCCCCTCCCTCCACCCCCTCACAACTCTGCCGGAGTGTCCGCTCATAGTGCGCCCAACCGCACGCAGTGTCTCGATCGCACTCGAATCGTACGTGGGCCGGAGATCGCGCGCCCCGAAACAACCCTCCCCTCTGCTGTTGCGCTGCGAGCATGGAAAAGAGATGACCGCTCCCGGCGCGGGGCCCGAGGGAAGGGGAGGATACGGCTCCACTGACCGGAATATCACGAAGGGGGAATTCAGCCGCATTATATCCCCTGCGATGGGAAGGAGGAAGGCGCGGTGGAACCCGAGTGCAAAGTGCCAATTAGTGGCCCTCGCTCCGCGGTGGGCGTCCCTGCGTGGGAACTCATGTCGTTCCTCGTTAGATCCGTCCCCTTTGCGGACGTCTCATGCCCTTCGCTCAACCAAATCTTTGTTCTCTGTCCCCCGACTTACTATGGAGTTGTTATGTTGTGGCGTCGATGGGGGAGGTTAGCTACTGGAGGAACAAGTTTAAAAAATAATTCATCTCGACGTTTCTGATCATTAAAAAATGTCATTGTGTTGTACTGGTTGAAATCTTCTCATGTGGAACTGTCTTCCATTATGTTTCAATTGGATATTCTTCATTGCCCTTGGTCCACAAACATCCTCTTTCATTTGCCATAACTTGTGCCATTTTTTATCCTATCGAGTATTCGAATCATTTTTAATTTCTCCCTTTCTTTGAGAAAACAATTTTCGTGTAGTAATATACAGTATGTCCCAAATTAGTTAACTTTCCCTTTTTTATATCTCTCAGCATTTCCCTTTCCTCCCCTATACCGATTAGTGCTTCTTCATTTCTCAGCCTATCAGCGATCTACTTTACAGGTACCTAAAGCATGTTCTCTCTTTAAATATAACGCCAAAACTCTCAAGTACTTTTCATGTGTCTATTAGACTGTCCACGCGTGAGGGCATGTGCAGTTAGCTGCATGGGTCAAGATGGAAAAATAAGTGGTCATCAGAGGATTCCTGATGATGTCTCCCATACGATAGAAACTGTCGGTTCTCGAGGAAAATCCTTACAGCTAAGTAGTAGCAGGCATGCGATGTTTGCAAAGTTTCTTCTACCATTACGAAACCTCATTCAGTTTCATTATATTCTCGTTTATTCGTTAATTATATCCCGAATCTGTTCGAATTTCACGTAAATGAGAGCTGAGTCTTTCAAATCGTGATTTTCCATGGTGCAAAGTTCGTTTAATACAAGTTAAGTCACAGGTGAATTCAGTTCAAAACACGCTCAAAATGATGAATATTAGAAGCCTCGGGAGCAGATCTTTCGGTCGTTGGTTCTGTACGATTTTGTCGCGTGACGTGATTGAAAGGCAAACAAATTTCTCATGTAGCTATACTTTAAGAGCGGTGGCTTTCATAATTATTTGATATTACATAAAAATACCTGAAGGTTCAAAAATGTCCTATGCAATAGCGTTTAGTAAAAAAATACCGTCGTTGCTCATCACTCCCATCATAGGTTCGATGCGCTCTACACTCCTTCGCGCACGTGCGAATATATTTACTCTCTACGATGCCCATCGAAACTTGTTTAATGGATCTCATGTGTTGTCTTCGGACACTTCTTCTGTATTACTTCCTATCCATGTACAGGTATAGCAGATACGGGAGGAGCGTTGCTGGCATCCTGATACACGGATTTACACAGAATATTCATACGTAAATGCGTATATATATACATACGCATATATAATATCCTATCAAATGTATTCATAAAACGTAGCGCTTAGTTGTTATTTCATGGGCGACTTCGATATTCATTATTATTGAAATTTTAGCATTACGATGAAAGAAACCTACGAATATAAAAAGGGCCTCAATAATGAATTTACCCTCCCTTCTGTAAATGATTCCTAGCCTGATCCTTGCCGCATTTCAGTCACCCTAATAAATTTTCCAGAATATCCATTTTCATCCCTTCCACTAAGCTTCTCTTTGGTACGCTTGATCAAATTCGCAATTATGAAAATATCCCATTCATCCGTCTTACTATATAATGGAGGTCAGTTTCCAAACCCTGGCATAGCAACCCCTTTCATCGCGGCTCGCAGGGCATGACGTGGATTTAGATACTAGACGGCTGGAGAACTTTTGCCGTTGCATATATTTCTCTCCCCACCCCCTCAATTCTTTCGGGTTCAAATCTTCACTTAGAATGTCCGGCCCTGTTTGTTTCTCCAGTGCGTACCAGTGCGTCCCAAGCTAAGGTTTGCCCGGGACGCAACAGTGGCCGCGCGCCCCGTGGGGCCTTCCCCTCCCACATGTGCGATCGCAAGTGACCCACATATCCCTCGGAAACGACCCACGACGATTGGCCCAACGCCCACCCGCCCGCCCACCACGCCACCTCGCGTGAACACCCCGTGATTTTCTTTCGAGTGGACGACCAAAGAGGATGAGGGGGGAGAGGAGTGTTGGGAGGGGTTCTCGTATGTGAAGGAAAGGGTCTCCGGGTCCCTCGCGCGTCAGCGATGCGGCTGGCTCGTGACGGGCGGAAGAGAAGGGACGAAAGGGTCTTTCTCTCTCTCTCCCTCTCTGTTGGGCGAGAGGGACCCACCCCCAAACCCCTGTGCAAACGGCGGCCTCATCAAACGCGTCCCTTCCAGCCCGCCGTCCCTCCCCTTCAGACTCGCTCTTGTAGCCTCCCATGAGCCCGATCGGGATGGGGCATGTCGGTCATCCAAGGCCGCGAACCACGGGACCCACTCGAGAACCTTGCCTGGCGCTGTCCCGGCTGCTGAAGGGTTAACATAGTCTCGGGCCTGGGTTCCGTCTTTTCGATCCGTTCTGAACAACTCGGTTAGGGGATGCGTTTTTCACTTCTAACATCTTTTTCCGCCTCTCTGCACTTTCAACTCCTCACCCCTATTAAGGATTCCTAAAATATTAATCCCTTCCTCGCCCTCTTTATAGGAGCCATCATTTATAATCAAACAGGTCCTTTTCCTAAAAAAAATGAAAAGCGCGTTGTAGTTTTGACGAAAGCCTCACACTGTGATTACCGATCAGTTCGATTAGAGTTTGCACTGAGATATAAACTGCTTAGAGACGCTTGCTTTTTTTACTGGTTTTCAGACGCACATTTTGAAATTATTTTAGAGAGCTGTAACTGAAATAATTATAAAATAAACATTACGTTAGATATTTCTCCCGAACCACCTATTCTCCCCAACGGAAACGGAATTAAATGGTAACCTTATCCCCTCTCTCCGGATGACTTAACGTAATTAAAAGTCATTCTTTATGCGGCCAAATGTGTTATCTTTTAACGTTTATCTCAAAGAAAACAAATTCCAGTTAGATACAGACGCGACTACAATGGTCTCCATTTCATTCGACTCAATCGATGCACAAGTTATGGAATTGAGGCTCCCGTGCCCTCTAACGGCTACGGTCGTGCGTAGACTAATAGAATGAATGGCCAGTGTGTGCTGTGGGTGCAGGTCTCGCTCCCTTCAAATGGACCCTCTTCAGTAAGTCGTTCTCTCCTGACTGAAGGGCCTGAGTTCAAATTCGTATGACGCCCCCTTGTATCACCCCAACCTGTGTGAATCTTTCGAGTCCCATATCTATCGGGGAACCACAGGTGGTTCGCGGAAAATAATTCCGGTTCCTCAGGGAAAAAGTGAATTTCGCATACTTTGAAAGAGTGGTGAGTCAGCGTATTCAATACGGATGCAGTTGTTTTTGGCAAGGAAATAGGGGAGGCTGCGGGTAGCGGTAAATCAGGGGTGAAGCGTTGGACTACTGACCGGAGGGCCCGGGTTCGATTCCCGGGTAAGCCTCTCTGGGCACCTGCAGCTCCACCCAAGCTTTGTGAACCATAACCGGTACAGGGAAAGGAACTGGCCCCCTTATCCTGATGTGTGAATTTCACACGCCGTCGGTCTTAGCACTGGGTGAACTCTACCAACCGACCTTCGGGTTGAATACCCGAAGGTAGCTTTGGTAGATGATTTGTAAAATACGTGTCGATAGACTTATCGGGGGTCCTTGTGATGGAGGTGTTAGGATAGAAATATAGTATGCGTGCTTTACTTTCGTAATTCACACCACGTATATGGGTCACATTGCTGTCACATTACGTCATAAGGGATAAGGAATCATAAGCGTACGTGTGATGAGTAGAGAGGGGAGGAGAAGGGAGAGAAAGGGAAAGCAATATTGGAGCACCTCTTTGTTGGTCCAAAGGAGATTTTCTCATGGTCCATGTTATAAAAGTGAATACCCTTGTGTAGCATTTGGACATTATTTTTGGTTACCCGAGTCACTTTCCTCTCCCAAATTATGCCCTTTGAGAGACAAGAAACGACGGCGCGCAATTACGTTTCGACGACACCTTCATCCGAAATATAGTGATCACGAAGGAAAACTTTCGATTCAACAACTGCCATTTTTCATTCCAAATCTGCGTCAAAATAAAGCCATGGTTCATTATTTTATCTGAAGATTTCCCATATTATCACATTAATGTTTACCTACTAGTTCCTCAGTTTTATTCCCTAGCTTTTTGCAAACTTCTTAAGAGTTTGCCGTTTTTTCCATTGCATAACTTTAGCGTGTCTTTTCCTTTTCATGGCATTATTTCTCTGTTATAATGCCAATCATGGGGTAAATTCATACGCACATGTGCTGCAAATGAAAACATCATTTCAACGGTGCAATTTCAAAAGACCAGGTGAATCAATTTCCGAATTGATTAGTTTAGTACATTTCTATCCTTTTTGACGCAGTTATTTCAGAAACAGAAATGAAAGTGCGTATCGATAGACTCATCGGGGGCCTTCACGACGGAGGAAATAGAATTACAATACCTGTATGCAAACACCTCACGCCGCTTCAATTAAGTGAATACAAGCGAGTAGTTTAGTGAGCACAAGCGTCAGTACGAATTGCCAAGGCTACTTTATGCCTCGGATAATAAGAGAAACATACACTATTGCTTGTTGCTATGACGCACTAGCACGTTCAGAGGGTAAAACTTTTTGAAATTAGCGCTCTAGCTTGTTAGACAATTTTTCTTGTTCATTTTCGCGCATACCGATGGGAAATAAATGCATTTCATTTATTGGACGCGCAATTTTAAAATCTCGTCCCGAGTCAAGAATGAAATGACACCGGAAACCGATGACGAATTCTAGTAGAAATAGGAGGGGTTCCTGAGGAGCAATGCAATGCCGGCAACGCCACTAGCGTCAATCGTAGGCTCAGATGACGTTAGAAATAAGCTGAGAAGAGATTACGGGTGGAAAATTAACGCTTTGGAATTCTATGCCGATACGTCCACGTTTCGAACCCCTGTGCCGGGGGATTTCCTTTGAAGTTATATCTCGTTCTTCCATTGTTGTAATTGCGCAATCATTTTGCGCGTTGTTTCTCTTTCTCTTGTGCTAAGTGTGGTTGATTATCTGAAGTTCAACTTTGGATCGGATATCCCTACCGTCTTATGTATTTCATCTGACTTGATTCTGTGATTCGGGTCTTTTTTGATTATTTCCCAGGGAAAGTGAAAAGTGTTTTATGTATACGCTCGATAAAATTGTCAATAAAATTTCTTACTGATAAAATTTCTCCTCCATTAATTTTCTTGGCCTGAGTATTTAATTGTGATATAACATAGTTGAATCATTTATTAATCACTGAAAGATGTGTGAAGAAATGTTTTTTAATGGAGCAAGAGCACTGTCTGGATGGAATGAATGGAGCACTGTCTCTCAGTATCCCCTTCATTCACTTTTCCTATCTTCCGCCAATTTCTTTCAACACTGTACAAAGTAGGGGATACTGAGAGACAGTGCGATGTACGTAAGACAATAAATGTATTTGTGGAAGACGTTTGGAAAGCTGGTAGTGAACGAGTAATTTTATAGGAATTTTGGACAACAGGAAAGAGGGCGGAATAAGGGATGTGGGATATATCGATGTTTCGAAACCAATTAGGTATTTAAGGGACACGTACGTATATTAATTCGATAATTTTTGTCAACTTGATGAAATGTGTAATTGATATGCTCTAATACACATGTAACGTATAGTATGGATACTATTATCGATATCAATCTTATGCATATACGAAATGATTATCTCTTATTATCGTCACGGACTCAATATTTCTTTCGTATTAAAGGTCGATATTGGAATATGAATAACTGAAAGCCCTAAGTGAAGAGCTATCGATGGCAGTGGTGCAGAGAAATAGTTATAAATGGTTTGAACAAATTCAGAAGCCTTCCTCTACATGTTCAATTATCTTTATCCAGAATAATTGTGAAACATAACAGTGCCTGGCATATTGGACCTGAAAAGCGCGTGAACACTTGAGATCTCGCAAGCTAGATTCCTTCCTTCCATTAAGAAGAGGCAATCAATAGCTAAAGGGCTCCCGCTTGCTCTCAAGGCACCGAGTGAATATTCTGATTTTGCTGATTGATGAATTTCATAGAAATCAGGTAATTATGACTCGCTATGGTCTCTTGTTCATTTACTTCGGGTTCAAGTTTGTCCACGGCTGCAGCAATGGGTGCATGATATTTTGACTATGCTCCAAGTACAGAGAATTTTTTTGGCAAATAATGAATGCATTTCTTTATAAATATTGACCTTTGATGCTTAAATAAATTTCTTCCATCCCAAAACTACCTCTCAAGAGGTTTCATAACTAGCTTGGTTGATAGATCAGGGAAATAAACATATGAAAATCATTGATAATATATTACTCAAATGTATCCTAAAGTGTCGATCATATCCTAATGGTTATTGTTCCTACAAAGTTAAGAGGGATGCGAATCTAGGGGACGTAAAATGTCATCGAAAAAACGCAAATATTTGGTAAGGATTATTAGTATTAGTCCACTGCTTAGGGGCAGTTTATCGTAGACTCAGCTGTTGCGCAGTCTACCGTCGTAGCCCAGTGGTCTGATAACGTACCAGTTACCAACAATCCATGTACTCCGAACGATCCAAATAAATTGACGAACTATATCCATTGGCGTGAGTAAAATTCTTTCCAAATTTTTCGTGTATATTTCAGTTTAATAAAGAAAAGATAGTATTAATTGTTAAAATATTAAGATGGTAAAAATTGTTACTATCTTTTTTTTATTATGTTCGTATTCCACCGCATCACACCTGAAACCACTCAATTTGTATTTCAGTTTTCTGTGTGTTGATAAATATGTAATAGTTGTATTTCCCCCAGAGCATTTTATTTATTTAGCACAAATCGTAACACACACTTTTTGGCATTAAAAGTCGAATTTTTATGCTTTAAAATATAACATTTTTTACACGGTAACGGAGAAAATATCAAGCACCCAAGCCCTAGGTGGAAGAAAATCCATTCAGGCGGGAATCGAATCCGCGACCTCAGGGTTAGCAGACGAGTCCCTTACCCCGCCAGCACAGATCAGTACTGATACGGTCTCCGCTCGAAGTGCGTCACGGTGTAAGAAGAAAAAACAGCAATACAGAGCATTTTTAAGTTTATTTGTGTCCAACTGATTGTTTACAAATAGGTTTGATAATTCGCAAAAATTAACCCTCATATTCTGCGCATCGCACCAGGATTCTTCCTGAGAATCCACGTGATCTGATGTGCATCATACGCTCAGTTCTCAATGGATTGCAACCAACGATTTTTAACTACACAAATATTCCCTCCTCCCCAATGCCGCCTCATGGAAATGCGATTTCTTCGTTTTCCATCGGATTTTCGTGACTGCAATACTTTTTTCCTACGCAGTGTGTTGGTAGGTACATCGCGCCACGATGTTGAAATGGGAACATCGCAGAGCACTATCCGTGATGTGTCGCGTGTCACAGATGGGCGGGATACATTATCTGCCTGCTATCTCGGCGAGCGGTCTGGTGAGTTGGTTGGGGGAGAGGGGGGTTCGACAGGGGATGTCACTCCCCGCAGCTCATCAACTGGGATGGATCAGGTCACGCCCAAACTGTGGCTCTCGAGAGATCTCCAAAAGTTAGCGGCAGGGTCAAGGATGGGGTCCCCGGATCGGAATATCGATTCCATGGTATTGGAGCACTCAATACACACACAAATATATATATATATATATATATATATATATATATATATATATATATATATGTATATCTGAAGACGACAGCCGTGCTGTCGAAACGTAAAATAACAAATTGTGAGTGTCCTTTCTTTGTGTCTCTATATTCTAAAAATCTACATCTGTGTTTTTTATATATTTGTGTGTCGCCGAAGAGCGTTCCATTTCGAAGATATTTTATATATATATATATATATATATATATATATATATATATATATATATATATATATATATATATATATATATATATATATATATATATATATTCAGTCTGACCTGAGAAGGCGGAAAGCTCAAATAATCAGCAATGTGAGTGTCCTTTTGCGTGCCATCTATTTTATTTTGCGTTCTATTGTGCTGTACGAATGTTATATTGCTCTCGTAAATGCTTCTATATAATCGATATATATTATATGTATATTCATTGATTCATCCCCGTTTTATAATTTTGTCGGAGAAAATCACCTGACTCTCGGAATAAATTATTCCGAAGGTCTCCAACAAAGCTCATGTTTTACCAAAGAAAGTAAAGGAGATTATTTAATTTCATCTTTGTTCGGACATACTTGAAGTACGTGCGCGACCAGTGCTTGAGATAAAATGAGGGAGATGATTAATTTCAAAACATGTAAGGCTCAGAGAAGTTCAGATTTTTTAAATGTAAGTCACTGAGTGTGGAAGTGTAGGCGGGATCGGTATGCTGCGGTGGCTAACGTATTGGCTTTCCAACTAGAGGGTCCGTGTTCGTATCCCGTAGGCGCCAGACATTTTCTAGTGGTATCCCGATCCCTACTTGAGGTGCTTTGTGGGGAGCACTTAGAGTTATTACGCCATCCGTCGGATGGGATGTTACGTCGGAGTCTCCCCAAAGTCTACTACTACTGGTAATGTGGGTGCGTATTGGAGGGAAGTCAATTCAGTCAGAGCAGAGATCGACAGGTCGTGCCAAGCGGACAATATAGAAGAAATATTCTCCGTCCCGGGCTGGATAAAAGTATATAAGTCTCCTCGCGAATTGCGCGATGACAACAATACATAATGAATCAAATTTTCACTTGATAATTCAGCTTCTTCTTTTCTTCTACGTATTCTATTACGAACGCGTCACACTTCTCCTTCCCTGCCAAATAAAGTGTGTAGCCACAGCATCCCTCGTCCCACGCCTCCGCGGCCGCTCGAAGGGTATATAACACGTAGTCCCAAGGTTCATTGTGTTCCCCAAAAAACTCTGCGCCGTTCGAAGGCTTTTCCCATGTATCGCTAACTCATGAAGAGTATTATTACAAGGCTCCTCTTCGGGGGCCTAACTGGCATTCGCGATAAGGGCTGCGATGATGTCGGTTGCCCGTGGATGGGATGTCCTCGTGAAGGCTTACACGTGCGAGCTTTGTTGAACCGGGTCGCCAAACTGCAAAAAAAAACTCGATGAAGGCGGGAATTAGCGGTTTGGGGTACAAACGACATGCAATTGGGGTGAGCACGTGCTGGGATCCTCCTCTACCCACCCCATCCACATTCACTTCCATTAAAACGAGTATTCCGTGAGTGTTTCTTTGGTGCGCTCTCGTTGGTCGGCGCGATCGGTGCAATTTTAACTGGAGGGAGTGCACTGGGGGATGGGTATGCGCCTCGCCGAACGGCTCTGAGTGATAGTAAATAAATCATTTGCATGGCTACCCTCGGGAAGTCTGTGAGAGAGTCGGAAATCCGTGGTTTTCTTGCCTTCAAACCGAACTCCTGCTCGATTCTTCCGAGTATGGATCGAGTACCATTAAGGAGGGAATTAAGTGGCGAAATGTTCATGGATCAATGCACGCTCCCGTCGACTTATCCATCCCCGCTCCGAATGGGTGCCTGGCGTTTTAGGAAGTAAGTCTTGGTTCAGGATTTGGGTAATAGTTACACGGGGAGGCTGACCGATTCGTGTATATTCTCGGATCGGTTTAATTGTGGATTTTTTCTTGGAGATTGACTAACGAGGAGTAGACTTAGAACGAGCCTATGCAGTAGAGTTGTCATATGAGGGAGGTCTTTGTTCCAACATTGAAAGAATAAATCCTTCCCTACAGATTATAATCCTTTAATTTACGTCATTGGATAATTCAGTGATAAATTTTCTCTCCCTCTTCAGCCCTCCCTTGATAGTTCTAGATGAATATGCCATTTTCAGTAAACACGAAGTATATTGGTTCTTCCTATGGTAAATATGATATTACGCGGGAATACACGTTGAATGTTCAATTGACTGAATATTTTTCATCCGGATACTTTGCAAGCAAGGATATTCGGGGTTTTAACTGCGTTAATTTTCAAGGTGGAAATTTCCACGGGAGTTATTCAACAGAGAGAATCTTTTCATACTTAAGAAATTTACGTAGTTGCCATTGCAATTTGACAGATATTGCAGTACTTTCGATGTGATAATGCCATGTGTATTTGATAAATTATTAATAGCAATTCTATAGAATATAAACCAAATATTGAAATATATATAATCAAATCAATACGAATCACTACAACTAGAACCTATAGTAGATCTCGCAATTATAAATCAGACTTTCATTGACAAATTCAACTTTATTGTGCATGCGAGGGCCATCGGTGATCATATCTACAGTCTCTAAAAAAATCTTTCTTAGTTTTCATAAATTTCAACAACTAAAAAATGTTCCTATTTTTCAGGATAGGGATACAATTGATGCATTTAAGACTTCTGACCTAATTCCCTTCTCATAGATGCTAACAAAAAAAATTCAAAAAATCCCTTTATTTTCTCCTAAAATCCTGTAATATTCTGTGGGGCCATTCTATTTATCCCACTGATCTGTTCGACTTCATTTCCTGAAGCCTTTTTATCGTCTCGCTATCTAGTATTCCTCAACCCAAGCTATCCTTCTCATCGCCATTTTCTATTTTCGAGGTGGTTAGGATGTACTCATTCCAGTGAAATTCTTCTGCGTATACTTTCCCAGACCCTGATTACTCTTATTTTTGGGCTTCATCGATGTTTTTTCCGCCCTATAGGATAACTGATGAACTGTTACAGTTTTTCCTTTGGTATCTTCTGGAAAATTCTTTGCCTTGGAGCACTTCTACATTTCTTGACCCTTAATCTCACACTGCTCTTACCACCACGATTATTTGACCTTGATGGTTTGTTGAGTAACAATATTTGTTTGGACCTAAATGGTTTCTCGACTAACATTGTTTTTTTAGTTCTCTGTGCTTTCTTCTCTTCACTCTATCCTTTCTTCCATTTTCATCTCCCTTCAATACTAATCAAAGTTATAATTTTTACATGATCATTATAAATGTACAAGTTACAAAAAATATTGCAACTTTGTATGCAAATATCCAATGATAAAGAAATGAATAAAAGTATATGGGCGAATGAAGTGCATGCGGATCTGATCGATAATTTGAGGATGTTAGGATTAGTTTGAAGAAATTTGTACAAAATTATAGTTTGATATATTTTGCGGAATTGTTCATACATAATTAACATACAACTTGGAACAATGCCTGTTTATGTAAAAGGTTGTAGATGAGTAGAGTGGGATCCAGTTACGGAAAATTCCGGAGCCCCTCGTCGCCAGGGGATAAAGAAGAACCGATAGACGACGAGGTGGAGTAACAAGGATCGGGAACCGATATCATGCCCCCAGCTTCGACTGATGGTGTAACGGCAGTGCACTACAAAAGTCAGCTAAAGCTGACGCCAATCCTATCCGCCGAGTTGAATCATAAGCTTCCTAGTCGAAGGGACGAACATTCTATGCCTGTAGCTAGAGATACGAGTTTGAGGCAAGGTACAATAGGGAATGGATTTTTGACGCTTCGTTCCAGACACTAGCTTAGGATAAAACCCACTGCTTTGGCACAAATGCAGAATGCAAATTTAGTAGTAAAGTAGGAAGTTAAAACTTAGAGAAAAATCTCGCGCATATTGCCAAATTGCCATGCATCATTTCGCTCGATATGACAGTTACCATGTACCTCAAGGCAGATTAACTTTCAACCGGTGACTTTCAGCATAACGGAACAAGCAGAATATAATTTCACTATCTATATCAAACTCATGATTAGTTTTTAGAATGCTTTTCACCGATCTGGTAGACCGCCTTCCCAACTACTTGAGAGTCACTCAACAGACCTCTTTATTTCTTAATTGCCATTTCCCATTTTCGCATCCCTTCCCTCAAAAATTCAACCTGGGAATTTACTCTCTCATCCCTTGGTATTTTCCATCTCCACAGCCGTCGATTACTATGTGATATGAAATTCTTACGTAGTATCTTCAACGGAACTCTCCGTACCAACGACCTTCTTCCTCTCTTCTCAATTCGTTTTCCCCCTCGACCAACACGTAACTTGAGTCTGACGCAGATTCTAAATTTCCGTCATTCTATATATCAACGTTCCCTATTCCATCGACTCCCCGCTACATTTAATTCCGTAACCATTCAGCATCCTGGACCTCTCTTCCTCACTCACCGCTTTCACCTCCTTCCTCAAACGCCAGATAGTAACTTAGCCCTTAATATGTGCTCTCCTGTTATCTTATAGCTGTTCTTGACATTTATTTTGTTAATTTTTCGTCATTATTTATTGCTCCTACCCTTTCTCTTTCTTAATGTACAGGGGGATGATCCTGTATATTATAAGTATTGCCTTTCAGCCAATACAAAAGCCTTTGTGCCGTTTTTGGCTGCTTTGTTAAATCAATAAGCGTTTTAAATTCTTTAGAAAATTGTGCACTCTTGTAAAAGAATGTAATTACCTGATCTTTTTTAGACCCCTTTAAGTACAAAAAGTATTTGGGACCTATCAGGAGAGAGACAACATTTGTGACTATGCTGTGAAAACTGAAGGAATTACTATTAACTCTTAATTTATTGGCTCGTTAAAAAATAATAACATTTTAAATCACATTGAATCTTAAATTATCTTACGAGTCAATATGTAGCGGAATTTAACTACTGCTATTAACTCATAAATTGTAATATTATGAAAAAACTAATAATATTTCGCCATGCCTTTAAGCTGTGTGCCACGCTATTATTTTTCTCAGTTTCTATTTTATATAATTCCCTGTGTCTTTTAAATGACTCAGTCGTACCCGTGGTGATGAATTACGTGCTAAGAAGAGGGAACAACTTCTTATCTAACTTCCAAGTACTCTCCTAACGTACGTTAGAGTTTCAACGTCAGGTTATGCCCAGTAGCCGGTTTTCAGATCGTCTTCTTAATCCAGTAAGTCCTTTATCTTAAGCCTTTTCCATTCCGTTTCACTAACATTTGACGCAAAACGGTTCGTGGTTAAATAATGTTAAACAAATATAATAACAACTATGCGGAGTACACATTTATATTGTGTGTAAAATTCATATCTATGCATTTATCATGTGTAGGCATTTTCAGTTAATCTATCGATTGAAATCCTTCGAATTATTTGTTACCTTTTGCAATTATGTTCAGAGGCATGCAAAATGCAGCAGGTCGGCGTAAAAATCCTGCTTTGTTTCTTTTACGCGGATTGCAAAGAGAATAGCCTCTCCCCAGTCGATTGGCCATGGTTAAATCAATGAGGGCGTACTCCGCCTTCCGAAAAGGATAGAAGGGACACGAAAACAATAAGTTGACACGCAACTGAGGTTTTGAACTTATAAACAACCCATAAAGACTCAATTTCTTATCAGATTGTAAGAAGAGGGAAGTGAATCCAAATAACAAGCGAGCAACGTAATTTTAGATAGTATATGAAACTAGGATATTCAGCTACAAAATAAATGCGCAAAGGTGAGTTGGTGAAGTAAACCGAACCAAAAACACGCCATTCAATCAATTCCAATGTCGGTGTCATTTGAAAGGATAGATTTTGAGTAGTACTAAAAATAAGTTGAAGGGCTCAGTAGGAGGATGCCTGCACGAAATTAGGACGTCACAATAAGCAGGCTTCCATAATACGTAAATAAAAACCATGAACACAGTGTTCAACCGGAAGGTCGGTTTGATGGGTGATGGTAGAGTTCACCCAGTACTAAGCCCAACGGCGTTTGAAATTCACAGATCAGGGCAGCGGGACCAGTTCCTTTCCCTGTGCCGGTTATGGTTTCCCAGGAATATCTGGTACCCGAAAAATCACATAGCTTGGGTGGAGCTGCAGGTGCCCTGAGGCTTGCCCGGGAATCGAACCCGGGACCCTTTCGGTCAGTAGTCCACCGCTCTACCCCCTGGACTACCGCGGCCCGCAAAACGTAAATAATTTCATAATTTAAAATGAAAACCAACGACTGAGTTGGTGTTTCTCCAAGGGAGTTAAAAGGAAGGCAGAAGTAGTACGTTGGTACCTGAAGAGTGTCGTGTGAAGTTTTCTAATTATAGTGATTTCGCATACTTACTATCAAAGTCATTCTATAACTTGGCTAAAATGTATCTTACTTTTCACCGTGAATAAGCTCTCTTTACATTTGATTTTTAAAAGTCTGGAAACGAAAAAGCAAGTCATCAGTTAGTGCCAAGTATATTTTTCTCAACCATGAATGAAGCTAGGTACAGAAAATTGGTATTTTTTCTTGCTCATGACTCCACGAATGCTATCGAGCGTGGTGTTACGGAGACGGGTATCCATCAGCGACCGCGTTCGATTAATCGAAAGGCTAGCAGAAAGAAATGACTGCCATAGCATGTATGTATCTGAAGGCGTGTGTATACTATACATGTATACGTAAAGTATACACACGTCTATATGACACTTTATCAACAGCATATAAATTTCGCAAAACTAAATGCTGCTTCTTTATTATTATTTTACTATTATAAGTAGTATATCATTTATGATTAGTTTTTGAACTTTTCCTGAGAACTTTTATATATCTTCATTGACTTCCAATAGATTGGACAGCAAAGAGGTATCATCAGGCACATCTGCCCAACGTGAATACATCGCTTGGGCAAAAAGTATCGGGGAAATTTTCGGAAAAATATATTTATACTAGATATTGCTATAATGTCTCAAAATTCTTCCAAGTACATCGCCTAAGCGTCGACACACTTTTGCCGGCGACTTTTCCACGACTCGAAGGATCCCTGTTAAGCGGATTCCGGAAGGTCCGGAAGCGTATGCGTGCAAGCTTTTTTGATGGCCCTTCGCGACTCATAGTGGTGTCCTATGGAGGAAGATTTCACTTTTTGGAATAGGAAATAGTTTGCCGGTGCCAAGTTGGGTCTGTAAGGGGGGTGGGGAATCGTCGCGTTGCGTCGCAAAAGGTCTTCGCAAACTGACACTGGACTCCGCTTTTGGTCGTCCCATCGAGACCTTCGGGACTAGTTTAGCGCAGATCTTTCGCATCGCCAAATGTTCAGTGATAATAGTGTATACTGTCAACTGATAAATGCCAATCCGATCTGCGATCATGCGCACACTAACCCGGCGGTCTGAATTCAGCACTTCACGCAAACATCAGGAAAAAAAGGTTACTGATATATTTCATACAAGCCTTGTACATTCCCCCTACACTCCTATATTCGTCAGCAGTTGGTTGGCATGTTGAAAACACATTTTCCTTCTTAAGTGTTACCAAGCCACAGTTGTGGAGTAATGTCCGAAGGCTGTTTAGCGTTTATTCGGCTGGAGTTGGATTTACTTACTTTACTTAGTAGGAAGTGATGTTATAGTGTGGACGGCGTGAGACACGGAACGATCATTCCTCCACAAGAAAGGGTGTCAGGAATTTTATTCACTGTTATTTTATTTTCTTATACTATTGGTTTTCTGCCTAAGATTTTATCACTTCGTAATTCTCTTTTGGCGCCAAAGTTCAGCCTAAATTAAACGAGAAACACGCTTGCAGTAATCTATTCAATTATATTCTTATTTTTTCGTTTCGATGTTTGTGCATAATTTTCAACTATTTAATAAAAAACTATTGCAAATTCATCGCATCCAAACTAATGAAAACATTGTGGGAAGGCGTCAAACACGTTTTTTGTCATTACAGAGCAGTGCCATTCACCTTGCAGCTGAAACTTAATGTATTACATGTATTCTACTCTACTGTTTCTTGCTTCCAGTCCTCGGCCGCCGAGTTAAGTTAGTTCAGTTAGATAATTTTTGCTCCTTTCCTCGAAGTCCGTCATTGCTATTCTCTTTCGATGATACACTGTGAAAAAAATTCATTTAATTTTTTTGTATCAATGCAGTTCTGAATGTCGGTTTTAATTTACATTTCTGAATCGCAAAAAAATATTCAAGAGGCGATATATTTCAAGACCCAAGTTAAATTTACTCGCTAAACATTTGTGACTGCTTTGCGGGAATGGAGGTTTGAGGGTTCAGCAAAGGATCAGCGATCATACGAGGGTGGGTATCGAGTTTACTGATGTGCAACGTTGTCGCTTTTTCACCGTAAACGCCGATTTTCCTTCCGAGAATAGTCTGTGAGGTGCGAAATTTGACAACGAGACATGCATTGGACTTTTTCGTAGAAAACCTAAAATTATAAGTTCATGTTGAGGGAAGGAGAAATGAAATGGCATCTATTGCTCCTTCATTTCGACCGTAAAATCTGCGCATCGAGCCAAAAGCAGAGAAGTGAGAAATGTGGCGCCTTTCCTCGTGAAACTGAAAACGGATCGAAATGTCCACATCGGTCCCCTGACTGTCATCGATCACACGGCTCGACATTCGCCTCACTGTTAATGTCTTAAAGAGATAGCTCCGAATTGGTATTGTAATTTTGAAATACACACGTATGTGTCTCGCTGTTGTAGTCATAGTACCCTCCTCTCCACCCCCTCACTCGCCTTTACTAGAACGTTCCTTAATTGCATGTGACCCGGAATCCGAGGAACTAACCGCATGCATCTTCAAGGTCCCCTACCCCCTTCCCCATTAACCGTCTTGTCCCAATTCTCCCGTTCTGCTCAGAACTTCCCCCCTCACCCACTCCACTCTCTGGCTCTCCCTCTCTGATAACCCTGCTCGCATTGATGCACATATGCTTTATATGTATGTATATATATATATATATATATATATATATATATATATATATATATATATATATATATATATATATATATATATATATATGTGCATATATATATATATATATATATATATATATATATATATATATAATGTATAACACTTACCACTAGTGGACACAGACAAAAACACACAGGAACACACGAAAAAGAGAATCACTATTTTTCGAATTTTCGGTGGTCGTGACCACCTTTATCAAGGAAGAGAGCTCTTCCTTGATAAAGGTGGTCGCGACCACCGAAAATTCGAAAAATAGTGAGTCTCTTTTTTGTGTTTTCCTGTGTGT
This sequence comes from Hetaerina americana, assembly GCF_022747635.1. Lineage (NCBI taxonomy): Eukaryota > Metazoa > Arthropoda > Insecta > Odonata > Calopterygidae > Hetaerina > Hetaerina americana. The sequence goes on from NW_027287107.1 coordinate 1,119,766, forward strand.
TTTTGTCTGTGTCCACTAGTGCAAAGTGTTATACCGCTTGCGCTATCCAGGAAATGTACTGTATACTGAGATCTGCGATGCTTTATGCAACCAAGTGCCCCGAGCACTGTTGTGGTTAACAGCCTCCGCCCGGCAAGTGAAAGATCCGGAGTTCAATCCCGGTCTGGGAAATATTTTTACCCTCGTGATCTGCCTGATTCCGCCTTCCCCACTTCTCATGTGTGTGTCCTTTGTGTGTTCCTATCCCTTTTCCTTTTATCTGTTTCTATGTAAATGAGTATATATACACACACGCACACACACACACACACACACACACACACACACACACATATATATATATATATATATATATATATATATATATATATATATATATATATATAAAATATTTGAGTTTGTTCCCGTCAAAATATAAGAAACCTGAGAAAAGAGTTTCCAATGCGGCATTTGAAAGTTATGCCTCGGAGAGCAATAGAAATGTTTTAGACAAGCTCATGGAACTTATTTTGTTGCAAAACTAAAGTGGTCCAAATTTTAATACGTCAACGAAGAAAATTTAAAAAAAAGTCTGATTTTCCTTATTTATATTTTATCAGGAACCCATGGAAATAAAGAAAACCGTGACTTAATATCCTCTTGTGTATGCATCCCTCACCCGAAATTCTATTCGCTGATTCTGTCATTCAAAGTACCCTTAGTCATGCAAAATATCTTAACTTGGCCCGTTGATATAATTGAAAAACTTACAATATGTTTTCGTTTTCAATTCAATATTCAATATTTCATGAGTCACTTGGCGTTCATCCGAAGGTTTGAGCACCACGAAGCTTGTCACCGCAATTTGGCCTTGCTATGTCCAAGCAAATGAGTAAGGGTTTAAGTATAAAGATATGTCCCTCGAGGGTAAACAAATTCACCGGTCCCCCGTACCAGTCCGCCCCTATCCACACCCGTCCCATACCTCAGACTAGACCCAATGCTTAAGTCATAACCAAGGCGCCACCGCCTTTCCTTCCCTTAACCCAAAAAACCACGACCACCGACATTGGAGTCCCGAAAAATCGACCTCCCCAATCTTCAACTTCCCCCCCCCCCTCTCCTATGTCCGAAGGGTATATTCAACAGCTGTTTGTGTAACTTGTACCTGATGATGCCGCAAGTCGGTGAAACGCGTTGTTCCGTAGAATAAAATCCGTGGAATATTACAAACTCATTTCATATGGACATCAAAATTCCACGAAGTGAAACCTGTACGCGAAGTATATACAGGGTTCGTCCGGAAAATAAGTGTACTGATTTTTTCCCGCCGCTCCAGGCGCGCCCAGCACCGCTCTGACGGGCTGCGATTGGAGGGGGTATGTTGGCAAGCGACGCTGAAAAAGGCAGTCGGCTCTGAGCTGTGGTGTAGTGAGGAGCTCTGTTAACGCGAACCTCCACGCTCGACCCACGTCACGGAACGCGATGCCGAAGTTTTTGGAGCAGCGTTATTCCATCAAATTTGCGGTAAATCTTGGGAAATCGTCTACCGAAACTGTCGGTATGATTAACCAGGCTTACGGGGAGTCAGCCATGTCCAGAAACATGATCTTTCGGTGGCACAAGATGTTCGTGGAGGGCGGAGAAGAGGTCGACGACGAACCACGGCCTGGACGCCCATGAATGACACTCACCGACGAAAATGTGCGAAAAGTTCGCGATGTACTGAACTCTGATCGTCGTCTTAGTGTTCGGATGATAGCAGAGCAGTGTAATCTTCGAAAACGAGTCGCCCGCGTCCGGCCGCGTGCTGTAGGGCGGGTGCGGCAGCGTTGCCATGCCGTGCTTGGCCAAGAAGTCCGACACGACAAGCGCGGTGTGAGACGGCGCATTGTCGTGATGCAGCCGCCAGATGTTTTTGATCGCTGGCCGGACGCGGGCGACTCGTTTTCGAAGCCTGTTGAGCACTTGGACGTAAAATGCAGCATTTACAGTTTGTCGTTCAGGTACAAATTCGTAGTGGACGACTCCCCTTTTGTCAAAAAAGACAATGAGCATCGCCTTGATCCGAGATTTGCTCATGCGAGCTTTCTTTTGACGGGGTGATGATGGGGTGTGCCACTCCGCACTTTGTCTCTTCGACTCCAGGTCGTACTCAAAGATCCACGTCTCGTCACCCGAAACAACGTTCTCTAAAATATGTGGATCATTTTTGAAGTGATCCGCAAGTTGTGTCGCGATTTCCAAACGATTGAGTCTTTGATCATCACTGAGCACTTTCGGCACCAACTTTGCACAAATTTTTCGCATCTGTAATTGCTCCCTAATAATCTCGTGCACTATTGTTTTTGGCACATTACACTGCTCTGCTATCATCCGAACACTAAGACGACGATCAGAGTTCAGTACATCGCGAACTTTTCGCACATTTTTGTCGGTGAGTGTCGTTGATGGTTCGTCGTCGACCTCTTCTCTATCCTCCACGAACATCTTGTGCCACCGAAAGATCATGTTTCTGGACATGGCTGACTCCCCGTAAGCCTGGTTAATCATACCGACAGTTTCGGTAGACGATTTCCCAAGATTTACCGCAAATTTGATGGAATAACGCTGCTCCAAAAACTTCGGCATCGCGTTCCGTGACGTGGGTCGAGCGTGGAGGTTCGCGTCAACAGAGCTCCTCACTACACCACAGCTCAGAGCCGACTGCCTTTTTCAGCGTCGCTTGCCAACATACCCCCCTCCAATCGCAGCCCGTCAGAGCGGTGCTGGGCGCGCCTGGAGTGGCGGGAAAAAATCAGTACACTTATTTCCCGGACGAACCCTGTATATACTTCGCGTACAGGTTTCACTTCGTGGAATTGTTTGATGTCCATATTAAATGAGTTTGTAATATTCCACGGATTTTATTCTACGGAACAACGCGTTTCACCGACTTGCGGCATCATCAGGTACAAGTTACACAAACAGCTGTTTAATATACCCTTCGGACATAGGAGAGGGGGGGGGGGAGTTGAAGATTGGGGAGGTCGATTTTTCGGGACTCCAATGTCGGTGGTCGTGGTTTTTTGGGTTAAGGGAAGGAAAGGCGGTGGCGCCTTGGTTATGACTTAAGCATTGGGTCGCGCCCAGCCCAGGAGTCAGTACACTTATTTTCCGGACGAACCCTGTATTTAGCTAATTTTTAACAAATCCAGCGGGTTTTCTCTGAACGTTTTCTTATTCCTTAATTAACTTTTTCTCACATGGAACGTTGTAACTTGAATCGTTATTATACAAGAGTATATTAAGAAGAGTAGGGACCCTAAACACTTCCCTGCGGCATTTTTGAAATTAAGTCTGTGCGTCTAATGAACTCAAACCATTGACTAATACTTTTTGTTTACAGTTAGGTATTTTTATAAATGTTAGTCTACAGTTTAAGGTAGGTTTTGGATAGATAGAGTCTGATCATCGCTACCAAACCTGACACCCCATACTGCAATAAACTTGCCTTCCATTCCGCGTATTCTCTATTTCCATTTATCCGTCCTGCTTGCATATCCTTTTTCTCTCCCTACATCGCTTGCCTTTCCAGCACAGTTTTCATCATTCCATTTCAAATTAAAATTTTCTGTCTTTACGTTATATCCACCATTGGATTTTCCCCAATAGCCCCCTCTCCTCCTTTACCATGCGCAATATGTAATTCAATTGTTTTCCTTTCCGTCCATTTTATCTTTCCTAACCCTCTCCACACCAAAATGTCAAAAGTCTACAATCTATGTCTATCATTTTGCTTCACCGATCATGTTTCCGAAACGTGAAAAAAGCACGTTCCATATCAAAATTCTCATTCTTCTGTTCTTAATATCCTTAGTCAACGTCCCTGTCATCAACTTTCTCCTCCTTGAAAATCTTCGCAGCTGGATAGTACCTCCCTTATTTAGTTAGTCACTTACACATTGATCCCATAATAGTTTAGTTCGTTTATCAACTTCTTGTAAGGCATCTCGTCAAAGGTTCTCTTATAATCTAAAAATAAAAAATCCACTTTTGCATTCCCTTTCCCCGATTTAATCAGAATCAGGAAATCGTTTGAGGAAACAGCAGGATGAAACTAAACTATAATTGGCGCACCACAACAGGAAGAACCCAAAAAACTCAATTAGCTAGACATTAAATTTTTGACACCATATTTTAAGAATATTCTTATTCACTTTATAATGCTGATATAATTATCCTTTCACAACATTCCACCAGGATTCATGGCAAATGTGATTTAGATTTACAGCACATTTCGTTTTTGTGGTATCATAGAAATTCTGATTGCATTCATGCTCTAATTACTGTTTTAATTTTCGAGATAATTGTTTAAAGCTACATATCACTCTCTAAGGCTAACCACTGATTTGAATATTGGACTCTTGTGACAATATACGAGACTATACATAACTAGACAAATCTCTTACACGTTACCAATAAATTTTTGTGAAAAAAGGTCTATTTTGAGGGAATGTCTAACCATAATTTTCAAAAGGAGAAAGGCACTTGATATAAAGTGAGTAATATGTAAAAAATGTTCTGATGAAAACATGGCTATATGCGTTACACTAATTGAGTAGCTTGTGGTTACATATTACATGAATGCCAAAGGGCGAAGAAAAATATCTGAGGACGTTCTTTCTGTAATTTGGCAATTTCTTTTCTACGGAGAATTTCGCTAATTCAGATACCGTTAAATGCTAAATAATTTTTTTCCGCATTAAAAGGTATTCACGAAGACTGGGGATGGCACAAATTAATATCAGCAACCCCTTGACATAATTAAGTGGCGAAGACGACCGTATTATTTGGTTGAGGACGGATGTTCGGATTCATGGGAATATTTTCGGAGAACCTGAATAAAGAAGCGAAAAATCACTTGAGTGTCAAGTGATGATTGAGAGAGAGGCCTTCTCAGAAGGCGATCATACGAGTATATGATGACCATTCTGTGTTCTTGTAGGGCTAAAAAGAATTTAAAAGCCTTGAGTCGAGAGTCACGGCAGTAATATAGTATGATTTTCGCCGTCCTCCCATACTGATATAAATCCTACAGTTTGATGCGCAATAGGTTACCTCGCAGATAATCGTAGGTGAATATATTTGGCCAAATGAATATACCTATTCATCTTTGTTCTTTCAGGCATATGAAGAGTTGATGGGAAAAGAGCATCATAGCTTCTTGGGAATTCGATTAATTTTACCATGGAATAAATTATCGTTCAGTGTGATGAGTGAAGAATTTGGGATAGGGGATGAAGAAAAAAAAACACCATAATTTTCAATGGACGGATGATTAATCAACTTTAGAAATTTGAATTGAAACCTTTCATCTACAAAAATTCGAATTTCTAGGCATCGTGAAGGTTTCTCTCCCACGTATGTCAGGGTACCATTAGCTGAAAAGCGTGGTATTAGTGTATCACGGAAAATTTTTCTGATAGAACACATTTCAGCCTAAAGCCGTATATTCTATGAGAATTACTTTTTATACCTTCATAATTAATTAAACGTCATTAATTTGGCTTCTAAATGAAAAATGTCTTTGTGTGTTAGTACCAGCTTGATTACTCAAGACTACACGTGACCGGATTTATGTAGATGCGCGGTTCAATTGCTGTATTTTATTTTGAGTGATATATTTCAGTTTTTTTCAATTCCCGGCAACTGTAAACTTTCAAATAGTTGTGCGAAGTTCTTTATTTATCCCTTCCAGATGCTAGTAACCATTGACGATTGCGAGAACGGACGTACGCCTTTATAGTACTTATCGCAGTAGTGAAGGAATAATTTATGGTATTATCTGGTTAACTCTTTACGCTGAATGATTTTATCCGAAAATGTATTTTTTCAATATAACGCCACTTAAAGCCAAATAATCCTTTGAATATTTTATATAAATGTATTTCGTTTATTAATACTGTCTGCATTAAAGGTTTTTTTTTGCCTGATCAGTCGCAGTCATAAATAAACCAGCATCAATTAAATCGAGTCCACTTCACCATTATCTTTCTCAAGTTCTTAGGAGGCCACAAATTCGGTTTGTTTACTTCTTTCTTTACCTATTCTCTGCGATATGCCTGAGAGCGAGTTTAGTTTCTGTTATTCGAGTACTAAAGCTTCTCCTTCCTTTAAGTCCAACTTAGTCTTCTGTTATTTTATTATTCCCTTTACTCCCCATATTTTCTAGATCATTTTTTCTTATTCTTCGTGTACATAGATCGGCAAGCAAATACCTCGGAAGTTTTCACATCTCTTTGCCCTATTCTTTTTCGATTTCAGGATAATTACTTCCTCTGGAAGTCCATTTGTATACCTCATCCAGTGTAACTGGAATTGTTTAGTTTGTATAGTTATCTAGACTCTCCACAAAAATGTTTGCATTGCTATTTCAACTTCAAAATGTTGTCATTAATTCCGCATGTCGATCTTGTGCATCTAGTTGCGTTTCCATCTATTCAAATATCTTCCGCTGAAATACAAATTTCCGCACTTGGAATATTGAGTGTCACTACCCTTAGACCAACATTGAATTGAGATAACGGTTCTGTAAACTGTTTCAACTAATATTAGCATAAAGTTAAATGGTACTTATTGGCACTGTATCTGCATTCCTCTCGCGCCTTTTAGCCTTTTTCCGATTTTTCCAAACTTTATCTAATTCTCCCTGGAATTTTATCCTCTTCGATTTCCTTTAATCTTTTTCTGTGTCATAGTTATTTTTTTTAATCTTCTTCTTCGTGAATTTGACTTGTTACTTCTTTCGTACTAATCTGTGGTTTTCAGTGTTTGTCATTAACCCAAAAATCTGTTTAACGATTGTAAAATTTGTTCTGTGCGGTTTTAAAAAAAGTGTTTTGGTAAAAAATAATTCTTACTTTTCCTGGTGCCCCGTTAATCATTTTTTTCCACTGGTTTCCTTTCTCTAGTGCAATTCTCCAATTTTTTTCCCCTTCTCGACGCTCACTATCGATTATATTCATTATTAATACCAATTGTATTTTCCTATCAATTTCCATTTTTGTTATTTAGCAAAATGTCATCATAGAATATTTCCACGTCGGCCTAATTGCACTCTGTTTTCGGCAAGCCAACACGTGCCACTACGTCATCCGTGAGTTTCATTGCTATATTCTCCAGGATGCCTCTTTTATTCCATTGCATAAGGCTCTTTAACTCTCTTTGCAGTAGTCTTTGAAAACATTATCGCCACTCCCACCTTTCAACTTTAATTTCCGTCTGCATTATCCCATGGCAAGCTCTCTTCAACTCCTTGTTCATGTCATATTTTCTCACACGATGAAATGTCGAAACCCATCATCAGAGGGGTCGTTTTATATTTTCTGTACCATTCCCTATTTACGATGCGACCGGAGAATTCAAGTTTCAATCCTAAATTTGTCGACACACTTATTGACTGGTGCGCCATGCTGAGTAGTCCTCACACCCAAATATCCGGATGGAGGGAAAGGAGTGTACCTATATATATATATATATATATATATATATATATATATATGTATATGTATACACCATAAACACTGTAGTCAACCCGAAGGTCGGTTGATGGTAGAGTTCACCCACTATTAACCCGACGCGTGTGAAATTCGCACATCAGGGTAGGGGATATATATATATATATATATATATATATATATATATATATATATATATATATATATATATATATATATAAAGAAACCCTCTCTCGAGAAAAGTGGTCTACTTTCTAGAGAAGGATCTTCCTGGGAAACCATAACCGGCACAAAAAACTGAACTACCCTGATGTGTGAATTTCACACGCCGCCGGGCTTAATACCGGGTGAACTCTACCATCAACCGACCTTCGGGTTGACAAATGTGTTTATGGTATACGTATATATATATATATATATATATATATATATATATATATACATTATTATTATTAGGTAATCTACCGGTTAAGGTAGGTTTTGGGATGTGTGTGTGTACATATACATATGTATACATGTATACATATATATCACGACATCTGTTAATGGAAATAGAGACCTGACGAACTTCGAGTTAATAATGTGACGGTATTCCCTTGGCCATCCACATTGCAGAACTGATGCCGTTAATTTTTTTTAATACGCCTGCAATGAAGTGATTTTCACTGCCATCCATTATGGTCTTTCGATCATTTCCTCCGAGTTTAATATCAGAATCCTATCAGTCGTCGAGAGTCATTTTTCCAGTCAAGGTATTGCATGGAGTTTCAAAGAAAAGCTAGCGGTCTTTCCAAACAATAGATCCGTAATCAGTTCGTGTGCAGCCGCTTAAACCCATCGATTTCATACATGTCACTTGCATGCGCTTCTATCCCAGCATATATCTGATATCTAGTGCTTTTGATCCAGAATATACAACCAGGGGCTAAGGGGAGGTCCTGTCAATGGCTTTTGCAATTAGTTAATGGAAGATGGAAAAGGGACAGATAAACTGTCCATATTTTTTTCATTCACTGTCCCTATCCCATGCGGCTTACACTTAAAAATTAACTATTCGTTACTTTATGGACTTCTGGAATTATTGCTTTACTAATTTTATAGTTTTCTCGTTTTCTTTGTCCATTATATAATTGGCATGTTTCTCGATTTATTTTATCATAGGTCATTCTTGGTTTTGCAATGGCTGTTATTCGTGGACTCATTTCATTTACATTTACATTCTGCATTTACGCATTCATAAGCTGACGGTTGTGACAATATGAAAGTTGAAATGTTCATCTTAAATGGAAAAAAAAAGTTTCATATCATCTGATATATTTGTTTTTTTTAGGGAAAAAGAGATGGAGTACGAGCGATGACAGGCGCCTTCGACTCATGATATTAATTGAAACAAAAGAAAATATATGACCAAAATCGGCATCTAAGTTGACTGAAATTAAAAGGCGTATTTTCAAGCGAGAAAACTGATGTCATAATAAAAATTCACATTCACACACATATATATAGCTGTCATATATTATTAATGTAAGATGACGGTCATATATGTGTAAGTCTAAGTATGATGATTAAAAATAAATATGATGTATGCACATGATATTTTAAACACTTTTTCAATGGTATGACAGGAGTTTATCATCATAAAAATTGTTAATTTATTTTCGGATTGAGATATAAGGATTGGATTGGGGGGTCGGGAGGTATTGGCAACGCTCGAGAAGCTCACACCACATCTGTACTTATTCTACATTAATCTTTACTAAACATGTTACTTATCAATAGGAAATTTTTGCAATATTGTCACCTTAATCATTGTGGTAATATTCTCACCTTGTCACAGATTATTTCCTACCAAATAGCGTAACAAATTTTAATGCAGAGTGACAGTCAGTAGAACATATTTCTCCAATATTTGTCGAAAATATGATTTATAATTGAGAATTATTTCAGATAGATATTGGTTAGAAATTAGAATGAAAACAAATAAAAACAGAATTATTAGTAGATGAAAAGAATGCGGTCCAATATCTTCCATACTGGAGGCTATATGATAGCGTGGATTCAGGTCTCTCGGAATATGTTTTAGGAAGGATTGATGAGTCTTAGGGCATGTGGCATACTGCGTATAAGGATTACGTGTAAGGGTAATGTTTCTCCAAGACACCTCTTCGTATTGTTTGTGACTTTGACCGTTTTATTTGCTACCTTCGCTTGCGCACTTGCACATTTATCAATTTTTTCCTCATTCCAATTATCGGTCGAGTTATCAAATTTTTTATTTTAGTACCTAGAAATTAGTTAGGGTAACGGTTTACATATGCGCCTTTTTGCTGCTAGAGCACTTTAGCATTTCACTGGGCAAGCATGAACTGTTGTTCCTGATTATTTAGTATTTTTTAAACGCAATTATTCATTAATGAGCTTAGATATCGTGTGCTTCAGGAAAATTCAAACAACTGCTGGAGATGCCGCTGCAGTAACTTTTAACGGTGTCATCCGCTAATATGTATTAAAATGCAAAAATATCGAGGAGTGAAAATCGTTCTCCTTGACCGGGATTCGAACACGGATCCTTCGGTGCCCGGCTGAATGGTTCAGCCAGTCTAGCTACCGAGGTATTCCGACAATCTCCGACTCTTTCACTCCGACATTTCTAGCATCGTGTATTTCAGAGGAGCTAAGGTCGATTTATTGAAGGCGTTTTTTTATCTTTTAAAAGCTCAGTCGTTCGCGTTCGAAAAAAATGTAAAAAAGTCAAGGAAATAAAATATCTTGGTTTTTTAGGGCGTGATCTTCAATCTTATTATAAAGTAATAAGTTTACCTTTTCAGATATTGTTTTGAAAAATATTAGAATGCAATTTTTCCACATAATTCGAAATAGTATTCGTAAGTGCATTTTCAGGCATAGTTAAAAAAACTATGAAAATGCAATTTTTCCACATACTTCGAATTAGTATTCATAAGTTAATTTTCAATATCTGCGCGTCATTTTTAAAGGGAACATTTTTACATTGAGGTGTTTGGCAATTAAAATAACACTTAATGTTGGAGGAGTACTAATTAAGTCAAGGATATTTATTAGTTGGTGTGGTATAAAGAACGAGACGAAGGGGGCCGAATGGTAAAAAGGAGCTCTCTTGTGTATGGAATGAGACGGAGTATGCAATTCTGGGAAAATGGAATGATAGTTGAAACAATTACCCTAGTCATGTGCCCCTATTCTGCGGATTTAGACCTTACTTAATTACCCACCACCATAGAAAATCCAATTCCTGCAAGATTTTCTATGAGTTAATTAATTGAATGGTTTCTGGGGTCTCGCATAACTGAAAATCTCACGGAGATATCCGATGTGTTGCAATGTGTGGTGCAAAGGCTGCTCGTAGGCTGTGAAGAAAAATACCAACTGTGCCTTGCAGACGGTCTTTCTAACTGGTCCGTGCTAAATATTTTTCGGTGCACAGTCAATGGCAGAGGGAAAGATTATCTCACGGCAACGGTATTTGCCCTTATCGCGGAGGCGGTAGCATCATAGACCTTTGATGTATATAGAAGGAGCATGACGTCATTGCTTTGAGGCAAACGTAAGAAAGGTAACGTGACATTGGGCAAAACTACGGCTATCGTCATTATTCACTCGTGCTGTGCTTACGGATTCAAAGATATGCTAGTGGAAGAAATGCGTCCTTTCAAGGCTAGATATTCCATCGTTTAGGCATGCCAATCAAAATTACCGAAAAGACCGTAAATTTCTTAAGTAATACAATGCGCAAATGTATTGTGAAAGTTAATTCTAGCACGCCCCTACCTATTCCTTCCTTTTACACCGTATACTGGCTCTTATTGATAAAAAATCTGTTGCATTACATCTCTAATGTAATCAATAATTTTCCTTCTAATGAGGCAGTGAAACGGAAATGGATTAATAATTTGAAAAGGTGTTTTGCGTCTGCTTTTCAGAAACAGAAAATAATAGATGACGAGGAAATGCCAAAATGCCCATAGAAAATTAAATGTAATGATAGCATGAAAGTTGATTTGAGAAGAGAGGATTGAAAAATTAAAAATTGCGATGAAGTATAGATACAGGGTAAATATTTAAATAGAACGTCTGGTACAGTCATAGATGAATAAAAACATAGCATATAAAACGAGTAGTAGTTTTGATAAACCATGCGTTTTAAATGAGAAGGATGTGATTCAAAATCAAAAATAACTCACTCATGAATGAATAAAATGCTATAATTATAATGGCATTGAGAAAAGCTGCATGTAAATAACTTAGAACTAAATATCGTACTCGGAACGACCTAGAGCAGAAAAGTAAAGGTATTATGGACACTGGCAGGCACATTGGCAGAATCCAAAATTATGTAGGATGAGCTCAAGTTGCTAGTTTCCAGTAATAAAGGTAACAATAAAATAAATAATAATGGAAGAGTATTCATTGATGGCCAAAAGATAGAGCATGTCATGGAATGTGAGAATACCATGAAAAAGGCATAAATTGGAAAAGAAAAGAGCAAATTACAGCCACTGAGATTAATCATTGATTCTCTCAACTATGCCAATGCCAAATACTATAATTTTAAATACCAAATTTAGATAATACCAAAGCCTGACTTCATACTGACTACTATTAATGGTATATGCAAGATAATATTTTAATTTAAAATCACAAGACTAACCCAGATGATATGAAAATCAAAAATACTATCGGAGACATTTGCAGAAAATTGTTATAAATTGGTAGACATCATAAATTTATTCCAATGTCAAATGTATCTATATTCCGAAAATTCAAAATTAAAATAAACGTGGAGAATTCCGTGAAACTAATTTAAAAGCAATATTGGAAAAATTACGAAAATTGGATTCGTATAATTCTGAATAACAATTTAGAGGATAAAATATGTCGTATGGGAATCATTCGGGTTACAGGAGGTATATTATTAAAGAACGCGCATTGCAACTAATTTTTAGTAGATGGAGAAGGGAGTTAAATGTTGGGCAAATAGTAAGTGGTGTGACGCTAGACCTCAAAGAAGCATTTGAAACTGTAAATGGAGATTTTTTTTGGCATTTATTGCGTTTTCAAATGGTTTTTAATATCATCATTGCACAATTTCATTTTGTATTAAGTAATCTACAGGTTAAGGTAGGTTTTGGATGGACACAACTACCAAGTAGATATGTTGTTTCTCCTAACAAAAAAACCCAACATCCTACTCCTACAAGTCCTCCTTCATCTCTGTGTACTTCCTTCCTCCCTTCATCCCGTGCAACATCCCTATTCTGCTCCTGCCCTTTCCTCGTTTACCTAGCATTCATTCTCCCCTCTATTACATTCTTCAACATTCCATTGCATATTTATATAAATGGAAACAAATAAAAACACTATTATTTGTAGATGAAAAATATGCGCTCTATTATATTCCATGCTGAAGGCTATGTGATAGGCTCGATTCAGGGTCTCTCGGAATCTATTCTGAGTTCTTCCTTCTTCCCTTCATCCCGTCCCATATCAATATCCTATTCTTACCTTTTCCTCGTTTGCCTAACCTCCTCCCCTTATTACATTCTTCAACATCCCACTGCCGAACAATACGCCCTTCATACATTATTCCTGCCTCCTTATGATTTCTCCCAATGAATCCCTCTCCTCGACCACCATACCTAGCACTTCCTCATTTGTATTCCTTTCGGTCCATTTTACGTCCTCCACACCTACATTTCAAAAGCCTCCAATCTATGTTTGTCTATCCTCCTGCTTCAGTGACCATGTTTCCGTGCCGTACATATCTAAGATCCATATTAAAGTTTTGACGAGCCTTTTCTTACTAAGTGGTAATTGGATGGTTCAGAGAAAACACAAATGAAAGAGTCCAATGAACAGACATAAAAAAGTAAGAAACAATTATTTATTAATGATATACCTCTCCCTCAAAGAAGTGTGGCGGATTATTAGAAATGACTATTGTTTTATATTTTGTTTGATTAAAATGTGCTTTAACGATCCTTTTATCAACATGGTTGCAGCTGATACACTGGTGTATCTGGTAAAGTGTACTTTACCATTAGTGGCACGCTAAATACACAGCCAAAGGAGTTGACCACATTCAGAAAGGAAGCAGACTGAGATTCCTCATCTCGGCGGGGCCTTGTTGCCCCGCCTTCAGGAAGTTCTCAAGTTCTCAGGAGCATCGTTTCGTTCGTTTGGATGGCCCTCCAGCGTACGCTCGGATTCCGCTCCCATTTAAAGCACTTTCGTGTCGCAGGCAATTTTTATTCGATTGCAGCAATTAGGGGGATGAATCGACTTGAAAAAACGTTATGTCACGTCACGTCACAGGCACAGTTCAAGGAAACCCAACGCACGGTAACTACTACCTCAATAACTTCCAAGTTAGTCTGGGAGTAGTTTCGGCTCCCACCGGACCTTGGGATAAAGTAATTGGAGATGCCGAATTTCTGAAATCGGCCCCGCAGGGCAGAGGGTCTTTTGCGACCGTTTGGTCAAGCTCTTACCTTCCCACATCGCCACCTATGCCTTCCCGTTTGAAAATCACCTCACAGCGCCGTGCGCGCCCGTGGACGAATCATTTCCCGCGCTCGCCCAGTATCGGGAGGTCAATTCCCGCTCAAGGGCAAATATAGTCAGTCTGTCTGTTCATCCCACACACGGCGGACACAGGGAGCCATTGCGTCACATCAATGCAGATGAACCTTCAATTTGTTAGGCGGCGGCGGTGAGCCCAGGCGAAGGAGAGAGGGAGGACTCCGGCTGGGGGTCGCGGTGAGGGGGGCCGTCAGGAGCGGCGCATGGCGACAGTGGCGGGGTCCTGTGTGCCGCCAGGACGGTTCTCCTTCCGCCGCACGCGGGGCGACCCGGTCCGCTCTCTCCCGATCCTCCCGCGAGGAGTCATTGGCCCTTCACTGCAGCCGCGGTGGCCCCCTAGAGGCTCCGAGGGCTGCGGGGAGGGAGGTCGTGAGGTGCCGAAGAAAGGGTACAGGAAGAGGGAGAAGGGAAAGGTCAAAGGCAGAACAAAAGTCTTTAATTCGAGTCGTGGAGGGCGATGGGCCAGCACGGTCCCAAGCCACGTCTCACGATCGGCTCGGACGTGCGCCAATGGTAGCGAAAATTCCTGGTTAAGACCCATTAAAGGGAACGAGGGTGGGGAGGAGGGTGGGAAGCAAACGTGTAAGCGTGTATGTGCTGCTCTATGGGACGTGATTCTATTCCTAGATTCGATTTCAAGCCGAGGTCATGCGTCTTCTAAGTCATCTTTATCTGGCCATCCCGCCCCTCGTCTCCGCGGTCGGCAATTGGTGAGGGGAAGTTATATGCATTGATTCCTAGTTGAGGATAATGCAGACCACGGATGCACCACGGAAACTGTGCTTAAGTTTCTTCACGAGCAGCACGCTCTTTAAAGTCCTGGATTGGGGTAACTTAAGTTGAGTTGAAATCCCTTAAGTTTTTTTACTTAAGATTGTTTAAGCAATGAGATTAATGATTTAAATTCAATAGATCGAACGGAATAATAAGGTAACATATTTTTAAAACGCTGATAAGTTTTCTAGTTTGCTGAACAACTGATGATTTAGTTTTACTTGAAATTAAATTATCATAAGTTTGAAATAAGTACCCGTGTAAATCGTAAATTCGCGTCATCACCATCAATCTATCATACTTAGCCTGGCGTGATGTACTCGTATGTCTGCCACCTTCCAACCTCTTCATTTCTACGTTTTTCGT
Source organism: Hetaerina americana (assembly GCF_022747635.1). Taxonomy (NCBI): domain Eukaryota; kingdom Metazoa; phylum Arthropoda; class Insecta; order Odonata; family Calopterygidae; genus Hetaerina; species Hetaerina americana. The sequence goes on from NW_027287107.1 coordinate 1,135,002, forward strand.
TTAATCAGCTACGCTTTTGGGAGAAAATGATTACGATCAAATATGCATTACATGTATTTATGGTTTCGATATTTTTATGTCTCGGGTTTTTTTCGTATTTAAACCCACATCTGATTTATAATCATGGCCAAAGATCTGTTTTATAATCATAATTATCCCTGTATTATCTTGAAAATTATATGAAATATTCTTCAATCACTTCACAGCCTCGGGTTTTTTATGTTACGCCGAATATTTAAATTTATACTTCCTAAGATAGACACTCATGACATTAATTCAAATTTGGGCTCGCTAAATATGGGCTTGAAGTGACTTGAAATTTTATACGACAAAGTTGTCATCCGGCGGGAATATATTGAACAGGAGGGGAAATTGGTTCGCGCCAATCGCTCTTGATGCTTGGCAACCGGCGAGACGGGTTTTTGGCGTTGTGGACGAGTTATACATTTTCATACGACTCCATCCGTTCTCTTGTGCGCTTCTACTCAGCCACACTTTTGGGTTCCCCGTTCGCTTGTCATAATTAAAGTTAACTTGACTACATGAAATTACGGCTTGCCGTAGTGATGTTTTGAGTACGTAAATACGCATGCTCACAGTAAGAATAAATTTACATTTAGACAGATTTCGGGATACCCAGCTCGGAATAAGCCTTAGAGATTCAATGCTTTTCGATTAATGCTTAATGATTAATAAATTTTTACGAGGAAAACGGATTTCCAAGAACTTCTGCCTTATTTATTGCTATTGAAAGAGGAAAACCATGTCTCACTCACTATCGAATCCCCAAACTCTTCAGGAAATTACACAAATTTTAAAATAACAAATAAGTCTCAGTCAGGGAAGTGAGCGAATCCAAGGAGTAAATTAAATAATTGGGGTTAATAATGAAAGACGTTAAAGTATTTTTCTCGGAAAACCAACCTTTGCCTTATTGATAATTTCAGTATCATATCACCAAAACAATCAGAGGTGGTCAGTTTTTGAAAAACTAGAGCATGTTTCCGTAATTCCTTGAGTTTTAAAATTGTAATATTTGTTTAAGAAGGATTGGACGTTAACCATAGACAAGACCATTGTGGGCCATAAGCATTACGAAAAAGTGTTGCCCGAAATTCTTGTATTAAATTAAATCCTGCTTTCAGTCGATATTTGCGACGAACACTTCTGAAGTTATTTCCTCAATTAATAATTAAATCGAATTGCCCATCTTCCATTGTAGGTCAAAGTTACCAAATTAGTTGTATCTAGTACCTTCCGAAGTACAATTTTTTAAATTTGAACTGGGCATATTATGGTTTTTTAGCCTAAAATAATTTGTTTTTAACATTTGAAAAACTTTAATAAGAATCCTATAATAGCTAGACACATAATTGGGTGAAAATCGACGCGTCGCCAGACAACCTTTTTCGTTTGTACTTTCATCCGTTACACTTTTGGCCTCAGGGGGCAATTATTTCCTGTAAATATTCCCGTCAGTACGTCTACGCCATGTGTGAAATATATGAAATTCAATATTTTTCGTTTAATTGAAAACATTCGAGTATTTATTCGGTGGATGAGATGCCTCTTGTTTACTGTAAAAATGGAATCTACTCCTTTTATTTACGGCTGGTATAAAATAGTCAACACCGTTATGACGTTTAATTTTCCACGACTGTATGACGTGAATACCAGTATTAGTGGAGGCATGAGGCTGAGAAACTGTAGAAATATGGTGCTAGTCATGGATGTTGAAAACAATATCGTTTGGCAAATAACCAAGAGAAAAATGGATAGCTAATACTGAAATGCATATAAGAGAGTTTAAAGCAAGAATTTTTAGCCACGCACTTCTAAGGAGAAAAATAAGTGAACATGTCCAGAGGCACGGCAGCTTTTTGAAGACGATAATTAAAACTACCATAAGGGGAAGTATTATGAGAATGTCCGTAGATAAATTATGAGACGTAGGTAACAGATGTCAACACAAGGCAATACGAAGAAATTAATATATTGGCAGGTGACAGAGAGTTTACAGAGCTGCTAATTACTAATTGACGGATTGGTAGTCGTTGATGATGGAAGAGTTATTTAAAGCTTCCCGAATCTTAAAGAAATGAGTGCAATATTTCTGTTAGCCGGAAACCGCGTAGTTGCACTAATCCACTCTCCAATTTCGGCGACCTCTCTTCTCACCAAAGCACACGCACCTCGCCACCTCACTCAACATATCCCTGTTGGATTTCTTATTCCAATATCTGCGTACGCCATTTATTACCTGTTGACGGGATACTAAATATGTGCATAAACAACCCGCGTTTGAAAGAAGAGACTCCATCGGCTAACCATACATAACGATTCCACGAAATTTCTAACCACGGAAGTGAGTCCCGGTGATACATATTTAAAGTATCATTGCGCATTAAAATGATGTATATAATATTTTAAATGCACGATCGATAAAATGCGGCATAATTACATCCTATATCATCGTTTAACTGAAGAGTGAAATGAGTGATCCGGTTTACCTTTCTCTTTGGGTGCTTTTTTTCAAAGATCTCTAACTAAAATACTATTTGGCTATAATTATGGTATTTGTGTCTAATCCTGTGTTTTACTAAAAACGGTGTCTAGCTAGCTACTTATTGACAGCCGTCGAAACAGAACCTTGACTCCCAAGTCTGACGAATATTTTCTGAACCAAGCTCCAAAATGCTTTGGTTCAGATATTTAAGTGACATTCACGCAAGTGACATAAGTACACATATGAATACATAGTGACGTATACAGTGACAGCATAAATAATATTAACATAATGAGCGTAAGTTAGAAGGTTTTGAGGAATGGCGGAGAACAGAGAAAATAAGTTGCACGCGGAGGGATATTAAAGTGGAAGTTTTAAGCTGCATTCAGACTCCTCATTTAGCCGCCTTAGGATTTAGTCAATTTAGAGTGGACACCATCTTGAAGGGTGTCCTAACTCGTTAGGCAGCGAGAGGGCGCAAATTTAGGCACCTGTTTTGGCGCCCGGATTGAGAACAAAATAAGTGTATCCCAAATACGCCATATTGTAACCCCATAATTCCAAGTGATAGATGCGGGACAACTACCAGGAGAACAATCACCGTGGCGGGACTGTATTATATATGTTGGTCGCAATACCGTAACATTGGTTATATCTTTGAGAGAGTACACTTTTACTCTTTGAAAAAAATGAAGGCTTTATTGACGCGAGGTGGGGAAATGTGGAGCTTTCTATAGGCAAGAGAATTTTGGTGTCTTCCGCATGAATATAGTCTTATAATGAATTTATTTTATCAAGTTATTGTATGCAGTTATTTGAAATTTACTGGTAAGAACATCTCTCTTTGTTTAGTGCCTCGTTTCGTGACCAAGAACATCGTCTTTGTCATCGTATTTGTATCCATCCCTGGTTTGTGTGGTTTTTAAATCTTATTTTGGTATATAAACATTACGGAAAATAATCTTCAAGTGTTTGGAGAGTGTAAGCACTTGTTAATGCCCTTAGTGAAAATATAGCTATCTGCATGAATCCAACTGGGTAATCATAGAGCCTTCGCCAAACCTCAGCACAAGGTGTCATCGTTTCACTTCGTAAGCCCACAAAGTAATGAAGCCAACAAAAATGTAAAAGCGCTAACAAAGACTAATTGTAGAATAAATATTTAATTGAACCAAAGCTTAATATAAAAGCATGAAACATTTGGCAAGAAAATTAAATATGTAAATATGAACAAAATACAATCGGCACACGAAACAAAGCGTATCTTAAAAATATTACTGACAAGACATCAACGACCGAAAAATTAACCTGGAGTAAAATACCGTAGAATACGATAAGAAGTTTAAAATTATTGAAATGTAATGCTATCTGGCCTATTAATTGGAGCGAAATATAAAAAAAAACATCATCTCTGAAGACTTAAATGTGGTCCTATAATTATAAACGAATACGAAACTTGTGCCAAAAATCCCCCAAGCTACTTAATTAAAAGAAAGAAATGGAAAATATTAATAAAAGCCTGCCGAATGAATTGAACTCAGAATTACGCAAAAACCACCATTTTTAACGACACAAAAATATTAGCACAAGCTATATGTCAAAAATGAAAATATTAGCATTCGGAAATCATCTGTGTAATCCTTATTCTTAGCTACAAAGATGGCAGTGCTACTGCATAGGATGTCCAAACTCAAGCTGTCTTTCCAATAGGCACCTAAAAGCATGCTCCCTACTTATCCCTAACTAGTTTGGGCGCAGCTTTAGACATGTGAAGGTGGAGAGAGGAGATTCCTGGGTGAAATTCCGGAGAGGCAATATATATAGATGCAGGAGATGCCGATAGCTAGTGGGACGTTGAAGAGCATCAATTTGAGAGGAATATAGAGGGAAAGGAGAAGAGGAAGAGCGAGAGATTGCTTTTTGGACGGCAGGTATACCGAAGGAAGGTGTGATGAAAGGAAGAGGGTGGTGAACAAAGAGAATCATGTGCGATCCGTAAAAGTGTTTAAGGATCATCCAACATATACCTTCCATTGGCATGATGGTAAATTATATTATGCCTAAAAACTAGCGTTATAGTAATTTTGTGAGTTTCCGCAATTGTGGCGAAAAATTAATTCATAGAGTTATTCCACCTTCTCTATTTGGTGTTTGTCGAAAAATGTCAGTATTTAAAATTGAAGCCAAGTTTAACAGTTCAAATTTTCATGCGAGTTTTACGTGGGACAAAAATATTGTAACAAGAGGTTATCTTGGTGTTAGTGTGTATAATGTCCGTAAGTAAAGATTATGAGTGTCAAACCTGATAACATTCGATGAAGTACCTGGATTTCCAAGTGGCCGTTTGCAGTATTGCGGCTACAGGTGTCGGGTGGATTCGATAATTCTATTGCCACACACAAAGAAGGATACAAGTCTTGGGTAATGAGGTTACTGCAGAGTGACGTCTCTGTCGGTGAATAGTAATTGGCTCTTCTGTGGCCCTTCACTAAGATTCAGGGAAAACCGAGAGTAAATATTTTCGACGACGGGGGTGAAAGAGCGGAAAAACAGCAATCACCCATTTTTGAATACGTCAGAGCAATCAATGCAATTAAAAGAGCTCAGCCTCTGATTGAAGCCGTAAGTACAGCATTTAATGTCTGTAGGGCTCCGTGCCAATGTGCCTTTTGAGGCTGTGATCAAGTTTCCAAAATTCGTCGTATGTGTGCGAGCGAACTGCATCTCAATGCGCAAACAAAGTGATAATTCATCTCTCATCTGTTTGCAATAGGGTTTTTGTAGCAACTGTGATATAAAATTTATGTTAAATATCCAGTGATGTAATCGGAAGGGTTATTTTTCTTCAAAATCGCTCAGCTTTAGCGAGAATTGTAATGCTGTTTCATTTGATAATATTTCCTTTAGGGAAAAATCGTGATTTTGTGATTATGTGCCTCAAAAATAGTTATTGTAATGGAAGTGACAACTTAATTAAGAATTGAAGTCGAAGTAAATATTGGCATCTGGACCATGTGCTCTTAATAGAACAAGATGAAAATTACGACCGAGGGGCCAGAATAGGATCTGCCAGTGAAATTCCAAAAGGTACTTATAACGAACCGGGGAGTAGTTGGTCATAATTCTGCATCTTTCAACACTCCATGTATTAAATACCATTTCCGCCAGAACTACTCTGAGATTAAGGATGGAAGTAATTTATCTTGAAAAAAACTGTGAAATTAGCATTTTTTCATCGGCATTGGCAAATCACACAATGAGCGATTGAAATTACCAAGGCTCTTATGGTATGGGAGGTGTTAGGGGTGTTGGGACGGGAAGGGGTGGGGGGCATGGTGGAATTGTGTTTTTGATTCGTCCCGCGGGGTTGTATGAGTAGGGAGTGGGCAAGGGACTCGAGGAAATTTTACGCTCAGCGGAAAATAACGCGCGAGGCCATTCATTCCAATGGGCATCAAGTCGGGTTGTCCAATCGTCGTTCACGAAGTCAGGAGATGCATTGGTTATGTAAGGAGTTCTATTGATTCTTCGGCTATTGGAGGTGACTCCCTCTCTTCACCCATCGAACACGTATTTTTTTCCGTACACCTTGCATTTTCTTCCGTGACTCCCCGCGTGCAAAGGGAGTTCGAAATCATAAGAAGCCAGTCGCACCCATTTTACATTGGATTCTCCCCATGAAGTTTTCTGCGTGTCAAAAATTTCCACCAATGGAACATGTGGCTGTGACGGGAGCGATCAATCTTGACGTTTAAATTCGCAGCAAACGCGCGGTCCTGCGGTCGCGTGCCGCGAGCTATTCCGGCCTCGGCCCAAAACTGCGTTATTATCAAGGGCGCACTCCAAATATCACGCTGCCCTACTTATCTGTTTCTGATAGGTCCGTGATTATCTCATAAAAGATGATGCAGATTGGTCGGTATTGATTTTTATTTCATTTGCCTCGACTAAAATGTTACCAAAACAACTATATCTCCTTTTATTCCAGACGCATTGAGAATAATGTGGTATTTGGATCAATCAACAAATGGCTATTTCATTGCGAGTTGGCTACAGTTAATTTATCTGGACGTATATTCAACAAACGAACTGTCAGGACGATCTCATATTGTTTTGAAAATTTCTGTAACACAAACCATCCGAATCTGAGTTCCAAGGTATTGTCTTGCGAATAAACAATTGTTCCATATTGAATGAAAAATTGAAAACTTCGTCTATACGCCTGCAAGGGCCCAAATCATCCAATATTGTACATCCAACTCCATTATAATGCGTAGTAAAAGTCATTAGTTCTTTCGCAGATGAAGAAAGTGTGATCAAGTGCAAAAATAAAATGCTTCCAATAAAATCTTAATTTATCATTAATTTTATGAGCAATAGTGAAATATTTTTAAGGCAATTTCTCAAATACTCACTCTTGAAGCTTCTCTTCCAAAATTGATATGATCCAGAAAACCTTTATCGTTCACGGAACGAATTTCCACCGTCGCTGGGACCTTTTCCATGGGACGAGATGGAATCATCCCACTCCACTGGAACAATAAAACCCTTTTCTAGGCAAAATGAATCTATAACCTAGTATCGATTTTTATATTGCGCTGCTGCTCCGGAGAAGAAGAATATGATTTTCCTGAAAAACGGAATTTTAGCTTTCAGAAAGTTTACGAGATTTTTTTGCAATGAGTATACGGTGCCTGTGACGTGGAAAAGACAATATGAAACGATTACAAAATTAAAAGGGCATACTTGCCGTTCGGACGATATTAGCAGGCAAAGACGTGCATTTAAATCTGACCATTTATTATTTATCATGCAAGAAAGCGTTTTATCCGACAAGTTGCCAATCAGAATCATCCTTTTTTGATGGGCTGTCTTGAGTCTGGAAGGTATTCCGACTGTCTCTTTTCTACATATATAATGATGCGTGAGAAGGTGAGGAATGTTTTCAGTGAAGTCTTCAATAAAATCATTTGGTGATTTTGAAATTATTTTCATGAAACATCTATCATTTTGAGTTTACTTTCTGTGCATAACAGATGCCATGAAATAATCTTCAAAAAAATTTCCGTTACAAATTTGTAAACACTTTGGTTCAGACACGTGATCGTAATTAGAAAATTATTAGCTTTCTCACGGTGAGTTCACACGAGAGACAATCAAATGTGACGCCCTCCCTTCGTCTTCAATAAGAAAGGCAAATTCTTTTCCAGCTTAAGAAGCTGCTCTAGTCTTCCTCCGGCAAGCAATAGTTTCATGTTTTGATGTGATAAGCTTACGCCCACAGTATGCGTTCCTGCTTCTCCAACAAGCACTCAACATTTTGGTCTTAAATCGGGAAACCCAGAAAACGAATTTTTCATTTGATTTATTTTTCTCTTTGAAAATATAAAAATTTTCTGGCTGAATGATTCTCGGGCTCATCATGTGATGTCTTCCATGGTTGAGGTTTCGATTAATAATTCGTCAATCGTAACTTTGACCATATTGCCAACCTGAACCGGTGGTGAACTCGAGAAATATTCACTCAAATTATTTCCCGGGAGAGCGCCAGATGGAAAAATCTTCATGGAAAAATTTCCATTAGGTTCCAAACTACTGATCACTTCTCTGTACTCGAGAGTCTCCTTCTTTTACACTTAGGAATTTTTTAAAGCCAGGAACGCATGCACCATGCAGCTTGCTTTGATTAAGATAAAATTATCTTGTTCACCAACTATTGTGGTATCGTCTTCCTACGCCTTCCGTTGGAACTACATGGAATTCCTTGCCCAGGAGCGAACTCCTTTATTTTGCACATTTGTACGGATTGGCATCAAAATTCTCTTGCGCCTGTGAAACAATCAGAGTAACAACAAAAGTGTGTGAATTCTCCCAGTGTAAGAACTAGTCATAAGAAAATTTTCATACATTTGAACATTCAGTACCTTTTTCGCAGAAATTGATTCATTTTCTAGCTCTATATTTTCATCCGCGGCTATGTACTCTCCATTGATTGCTAGGTCATCAAATTAACCATAAGAATTCCTAAGTATGCACACTTGTTCTGTACAATTAAACCACAGTATGATAAATCATTCATGATTGTTTCAGGTAGGACTGAGGCCCTTATCGGTGCGCGGGCCTTGGCTGTAGATAATTACCATAAAAACTTAAACACGGCCCCATATTCAAACTCTGCTTCCTCGCTCCGTCTTCTCTGCCCATCGCCATAATCCTTATTCTTTAGTTTTACTTTCTTCTCCAATACTCTCCAGTACTTTTCCCTCCAAAACGGACTTCTTTTGTCAGTTCAGTCCCAGTAAGTCTGTGATTTTAGTCTCGTTTCCCATGTACGTCAGCTGCACACGCATCTTATCCAATCATCGCCGCTTTTCCGCATGCCAGAGGCACATTTTAATTCTCATTCACTGGGTCACATTCCTCATCCGCACTTGATGTTCAAGTTGCTCCTCTCCGCCGAGCGACGGCGAAAACGTTGGAATATGTGTGAAAGACCCGTGCATCATAATTCTCGAGGAAAATGGTCCCTTGATAGCACGCAGAAGGTGGTAGGGCGGATTCCACGACTCACATTTAAGATAACTTTGAACAGCCGGTATTCGCGTAAGTTTTTCTCTCGACAGCCGTATTCCTTCGGTGGAATTCACCGCGGCGTCCGTAATTAACAAGGACAAAGGAAGCTCGGTGTGACTCGTGGGAAATTCTTCGAGATCGAGATTAGACCGCTCTTGGTGGATGGCGGGAGCATTATTTAGTTGGCGCCCACCACGGAATGAACCTTGGTACACGTTGGTGTGCTATACTCACACTTCTAGGGGGTATCTCCATAGGTGTGGGAGTAAATTAATTCAAGCCCCATCCCTCCTCCTCTTCCCTCAAGTGGAAGCACGAGTACTCTCCGCACATCTCCTGGTATACATGTGATGTGAGACATCTATTCGAACTGACGGAATAGCATTATCCTGCTTGATTGCATAAAACTAAAGCGAAATTACTTGAACAAATCGCCTGCCGTTTCTGTTTTATTGCGTTGGGAAGAAGAAATGTAAATATTCAATCACTCCTCCCAGTCATAGTGTCAAAGTTTAGTGAATGATTTTTGCAACGACGAGGCAGGAAAGGCTCAAATTCCTCGACGCTCGAGTTTTTACACTCTTCGCTCTAAAAGTTCACATAATTGTTTGCTTAAATTTTTCTAAATTGATCTTTCTACTCTCAAAATTAAATCTCTCTCATTAATTAAATTCTGCGTCCCTAACTAGAAATAGTAGTACTTTCGAAAGGAAGTTTCTTTGTTTATTGGTGTCATTGGTCACCAAGCCTCCCTCCCTCCCTCTTGACTCCCTCTATTCAACTTTCCTACTGACGAATCTCTTTGTGCCTTAGCTTCTCTTCATTTTGTGTACGAAATGATGTAAGCATACTCTTTAAAAAGTAAAGTATGATCACTGCTTATGTAATCATTATGAAAAACGCTCGTAAGAAATCTCTCTTAACCCCGCATGTTTTAGAATCAAGAGGGTGAATTGCACATTATTAGGAAGCGAAATATGCATTGCAATAAACTTTTGTAATAAAGCCACCCTTTCACACCTTCGATGAGTCTGTCCTCCCCCGTCTTCCGTTCAAAACTATTCATCGACCAGAAGATCAGTTTAATAGGCTTGAGGACAGTTCACCCCTAAAATAGTCCTGTAGAATTTTGAATGCACGTATATTAGGGATAGGTGCAGGCAGGAAAGTCAGGCTTGTATTTTTGGTGGGGTTGTCTGAAGATGTCATGCGAGATTTTTGCCTGGTACCCTCTTTTAGTAGTTCAACGCTCTTCCCTGCGAAACAAACCCACCCCCACTCTTTTTTCCACCAGCAAATAAAGTGAAATCCAGGGTGCTAGAATGTAGTGAAGAAATACGCGCCCGAGCAAACAGCCCATCACTAAGTCTCCCCCGGCTTAATCAAGGCGGCGGTGCTGCTCTTCAGCCTAGCGATCACACTCAACATCCGGATGTACTATCCCGTCGTTGGATGTATTGCACCTCTCGCGTCCCTTTCGATGAGCGGCTGAGCGACCAATCACTCCACGAGTGGGGTCAGGCTGGTAATTCTCATCGGCCTTCGAACAGAGCCCCTCGGTCTGCCCAGGCTTCACCGCCTTCATGGGGGCAGGACGAACGGCGTCCTCCGCGCTCGTGGGGATGACTTCGTGGAGAGGGGAAAGAAGAGGGTTTCTCTGGGTCGTTGCACGAGTGTGTGTGACACGGGAATTTTGAAAGGTCGGAAATATCGCCCAATGAGATCATCGCGACGCATTTATCGAATGACCGCCGATATTAGAGGAAGAATTGTCGTCCCCGTGCGAGCCTTTGCATTGAGAACAGAGTCTGAGTCAAGCGTAGGTAACACTCGATGAAAACCATGGTAATCAACCAGGAGTTTGGTTTGACAGACGAAGGTTGAACTAGCCCTAAAACTGAGTCCCGCCGAGCGTGTGGAATCCGCACATTCAGGATAGGGGGCGCGCGGCAGTGTTCCTTGCCCTTAGCCGACTCTGCTTACACACTTCAGCTACTTTTTTGCATCCGGTTTTGCAGCGCCGCAGACAGAGCAGCCAATCAAGAAGCAGGTTGGCGCCGTAGGCTGCCGCGCTGCAGAAGTTTACAATCTCATAACTCTTGCGGTGCCGCAGCTGTGGCGGCGAGCGAAAACCGACGCTCTCCGTCTGTCATTTGTTCATCTCCCATCAAAATGCCAAGTGCACCTATCATCGCCGCCTTGTTGTCAGCCATCGCTACATCAGGTTTGAAAACGTGTTGTGACGGCGATGCTAAAACGGTTCGCAAGCCAATTTAATGTAGTTAACAAGATGTGAAATATGAAATATCGCCCAGCGTGAAGTGCGATACGATAAGCGCATATTTTTTACCGTGCTAATGAGACATCTATGGTGGTATAAGGATTGTTTTTGCTATCCCGATTCCTACATAAGGTTATTCGAGGCATATTCGAAAATAAGGGCCGTTTGGTCATCAAAAAGTATACATTCTTTTGAACATCGTTTTTATTTATGATTTTAGTTTCCTAAAAACCTATTTTACTTTTCTATATAATCGTCCTTTACTTCTAAGCAATCTTCGTAACGCTGCCTTTTTTATTACCTCAGCATAGAAGTTCGCCGCCTGGGAAATTGAACCAGTTGATCATGGCGGTCTTGGGTTCCGATTTTGAGCGAGGATTTTCGCGGGGATTGTTATCTGCATTCGCCGACAGGCAAACAACTACTGAACAAACAATTTTTATGGTTTCGGAAACAATAAATGCAAGCCGCTGCATGTTTTCTGTTGCGCCTATATTTAAATATAAGAAAACGGCCCTTACCTTTGGAATATGCCTCGTATGTGGAGAACACTTCGAGTGGAGTCCCGTCGGATGGGACGTTGAATTATGTGACCCCTTTTCGTCGTTCGTTAAAAGCAGTCTAATGCCGACGCTAGATTTCTATCCATCTTTCCCCATTTGCTGAACACGCTCTCTCCGCCAAATTACCCGTCTATCCCCTTATGAAGCAAATGATCTCACCTGTCGGCTGCCTTCTCTAATGACGAGTACTTCTGCCGCTATTAATTTTGGCAATTTGTCTTCTTTTCATTCGGATATTACCACTAAGGACCACAGCAAAAACTTTTAATTGTTTTCCGTTTCATTCTACGTGAAGATTTGGCATAATACGTAGCCATGGTAAAGCTCATCTCAACTAATTCCTTGACCTGTTGGCGTCAGTTATTCCATGATTTCGCGAGAAATGAAGTTGGACGCTGTACTATGAAGCATCGGATTTCATAAACGATGTGGAGCTATGAAACCTCTCCAGCAATAATAGGACTTCGGACTCAAAACATCCAGAAAATCCTCACTCTACAACGCATTTTCTTTCCCCGGAGAAATATTTGCGTATTTTCGTCGTGTACTCAAACCTCAAGAACTACCGTTCATCCGTCAGTATTTCGCTCACATATCACTATGTTTGAATCTGGGATGGAAGAAATTAATCAATGACGAACTTAAATGGGGCAAAGCAAATTCTAGGTAAAGTTGAAGCACCTGAACGTCCGTCTGCTATCGCTCGTTCATCAGAAGGCCTCGGCGTAGCGAGTTGAGTATGTGTGTGGTGAGTGGTATGGACCCACTAAATTGGGATACTCCCTCTGATGAACGAATCCAATTCAGCCGTAACGTACTCTTACCTGGATGCATTTTCCAATGGTAGTAATTAGATTTAGTTTCCTCGATGTATGATTTTCTGAGGAGGTTCTAAGTAATAGAGCGTGTAAACAATGTCCGAGGGCATTTTCAAATCTGAAGCTTTCTAATTCACTTTTTTCCGTTCCAACTTTATTCGATTAAACACGCAGACAGCGGACTTGACATTGATTTCATTCAAACATCAGGTCTATTATTTTGGAGAATCGAATTTGAATGCCATTCTGCACAGTAAAACTAGATTATCTCCGTATAAACTCTCTTAATTGTTATTGTGCTTCGCCTGCTCATCGAAATTGATGGATTCCTCTAGCATGCCTCCTGCATTTTACCTTTATCTTTGTTAATTGTGGAAAATACTTAATCCTTGCCTCATCAATTAGGTTCACATAGTGAAATAGAAGACTTAAATTATTCGATAAGCGTTCGGTAATATTCAGGATACCTTTAATCTAATTGCCTGCCCTCTTCATTATAATCAACTAGGTAATTAGAATCAGCAGCCTACGCTCTCGAAACATTTCAGAGAACAGAGCAGGAAATGCGAGGGTAGTTTGAAAAGTATTCGTAATCACCGCCAAATGTCAGTGCTGGCGCGACAAGTTTCCGGCGTAGTATTAGGTGATCTTTTATGAGCAAACGCATGACGCGTCAGTGTTCTGGGAAGAGATCTGTAATGCGGACGCCTCTCTGTTGTTGTTCCCGGGTAGTGATTTGTGAAGATTGAAGAAATTGAAATTCGATCAGTGATTAAATGCTTCATAAAGAAAGGCATAAAAGCGAAGAAAATTCATGCCGACTTTCAGGACACCGGGGGACTCTGTTCCTTCATATTCAACTGTTGCCATGTGAACAAACGAGTTTAAGTTTGGTCGGGACAGCTTAGATAATGATCCGCGTAGTGGTCGGCCACTACCCCAGAAAGTATTGCAGCTGAAATCGAAACTGCTGATTGCCGGAAATTGATCGCCGACCGAAAGCGCGTGAAATCGCTGAAGCTGTAGGGATGCCATCTGAATGGGCATATCACATTTTAACTGTGGAATTAGATTTCAGAAAATTATCTGCTATGCTGCCGCGGTTCTTGACGCAAGATCACAAACGTATCAGAATGGTAATTTCCAAGCAACGTTTGAGCCGTTTTAAGAGCAACCAACAAGATTCTTTGCGCCGGTTTGTGACCACAGATGAAACTTGGGTCCACTGCTTTACCCCAGAGATAAAAAAGGAGTCTAAGCAGTGGAGACATGTTGATTCATCACCACCTAAGAAAGCAAATGCAATACGGTCAGCTGGGAAGGTGATAGCTTCAGTTTTCTGGGATACGAAAGGAATTCTTCCGATAGATTATATTCCCACTGGTCAAGCAATTACTGGACAATACTACGCTAACCTCCTGGACCAACTACAGCAAAATATTCACAAAAAAGGCCAGGTTTGGCGAGAAAGAAAGTCATCTTTTACCAAGACAATGCACGCCCACAATTGTATGTACAAGTGTCACTGCCATGGCAAAATTACTTGAGCTAAGATACGAATTGTTGCCTCGCCCGACTTATTCGCCTGATTGGGCTCCATCAGATTTCCATCTCTTTCCCGAGCTCAAAAAATATCTTCGGTGGACAGAGATCCTCTTCAAGCAAATAACTAACAACCGAAGTAGATGGGTATTTTGCGGGCCTGAATGGAATCTAATTTTCGAGGCGTGATCAAGACATTGAAACATCGCTGGATCAAGTGCATTAGTGTGCAGGGAGACTAAATTAAAAAATAAAAAAGTTTCTCTGAGCTAAGTCGTTTATTTATTTTCCATTCCTATAACTTTTCAAATTACCCTCGTTCTTTTCATGAGCTCTGCTAGGAACAATGTGGAAATTCGTCCATTCCCGCGGGGATCAAATTTATGTGGCATGCTCGTGTAAGCATTAATTACCCAGCATACCGTAGCTGTTCCCTTTTCAAATTTAAGATGGCACATGCAATTCATTCACAATTTTAGTGGCATTATAAATCTTATAATTTTATATGCTCATCGATATTTTATATCTGAACCATGCGTATCACACACGTGCTTGGCAGCGCAATTGAAGATTCGTTACAAATGTGTTACAATAATGGTACCCACACCTTTGTGTTACCTAGATTACTTCACCCTTTCATAGTATTATTTACTTTTCGAGAAATTTAAATGGCATATGTTTTACTAAATACCTTACGAAAACACTTGCGTTAACCTCGATTTTATCCACATTATTTATTAATCTCTCCCATGTTTTCCATTTTCTAAATGTTCCTCCGTAAAGTATGGGCATGTTTATGGTTGATTTGATAATTTTTCCGCCACTAATTCATTTCTTCTTCTTTTATCTGCTTTCAGGTATTTGTCTTGGTTCCTCACTGACAACTGCACTCTCGATGAAAAGTCAATTCTTCAAGATATAGAGATGGCCGTACCGAGTGGGTCCTTCCAAAATGACTGCATTTTCCAATCAATCTTAAAGTTATGGCCTGGAGTAACACCGAAAGAGATTCTAAGCTACAAGGAAGAGGATATACTCAAAAAAGTCACCCAGAACATCAATTCGGGGTAAGATTGAATGGGTTAATTTCAATTCAGCTGGATCACGTCCATGCAATACATATAAATAGTTTGTTCAAAGATTAATGCAATTTAGAATAAAATGTATAGCACGAAGAGTATAGCTGATTTTAAAAATGAAACTTTTTAGCAATATTTGCACAGGTCGTTTCTCATTGATTGCCCCAACTAAAGTACTATCTAATCTAAAGCTAATCACGCTGAGCTAAATCTCACCTACACCCACGAATAACCTTAAAATTCGACCTTTGAGTCTATCGCAGGGAGCGTTACAACAATTGGTGAATTGAAACATGATATTTTGGGATAAAATTAATGGTTTAGTGAACAAGTAGAAAGAGTTTTATCTGTTGTTTCGTACTTATTGGATGATCCGAATGGCCCCCGGAAGAAAAGATTCGTTCCTCGTTTCGGTTGGTTTTGGTAGTTTATTTCCTTCTCTTTTTCGCTGCGGTATCGTATACTAATACAATACGATGCTAGAATCAGTCCATCGGCGTCAGCATTGTAGCCATACCAGTTATATGTTTTTAAAAAAAGTAAGCGATGCATATTATGTGTACCTTCAGCTTCCCCCATAGGTTTTTACTATGGAGTGTTGTATATTTTCAGCACAATTGATTTTGCCAAAGAGACTGCGGGAGATGCCGCAACAGTAACTTTAATATACATTTCAATGCAAAAATTTCTGAGACAAAAATCATTCGCCTTGGCAAGGCTTTTACACTCTGAAATTTTTACCATTGATTTTTGATGGATTAATAATTAATTTGAGGCATTCTAGTTCCCTGTTTAAAATTCTTGAAAAATAATATTTTCATTGAATTTTCCCATAAGAAGAGAATAAAAAACCATCTACCTTTTCACGCTGTATTTGAAATTAACCGACCTTGGTTTCGATGACTAGCGTCATTTTCAAAATGAGAGTGACAAATTTTCGAAACCATTTAAAATAATGCGTGAAATTTTTCAGTGGTTTATTCTATTATCATGGAAAATTAGCAGCTATCAAAAATACCATTAAAAGTAGTGTCTTAATTTCATATTTTTGGATATTGATACGTAAATTTTTCCTGAATTACCAAGAAATTTGGTTCTCAGCTGAAGCGTGATTGAACTAAGATGAATTATGAGATTTCGTTGGATAATTTAATGAGATTCGAATACATTATGATTCATTAATTTAGTTCGTTTTTAAACCAGAAAGTTTCAAATGATAAGTTATGGTGATGATCGCCTGGAAGGTGGATTGATAGAGAAAATTCTTCGAATTTTCCTTATTTTCAAATAAAATGTTCCTAAGATAAAAAACTACGACAATGATTCATATACTGAAGTCAAATCCAACGACAAAATATACAGCCAAATCGTCTCTTTCCTTCCTACCAAAGTAAACATCCGGATTTGCGCTTACAATTGGGTATAAAAGATGAATGGCATAGCTTTTGATCGAAAGGTAACGCTTGTACAGGAAACGGGGGTTCTGAGGCTAACGTCTCAAATATAATGTAAGTGCATGATCGATATATAGATTCTGTCCTCGAGGAAGTGGTTGAAGACGTAAGGCTTCTACCGTTGGAGCGCTAACCTTGCTCGCCCGTATTGGATTTGTCGGATAATTAATCCACATTTATTATTTGCTAAACTTTCTTGAAAAGGCAAGAGATAACTGAGGAAAAAATAAATAACTCCCAGAGCTATTCAGGAAAAATTGCCAAAGAAGTGGACACTTAAGTAGACGTCCTGTGAATAAGCAGGATGTGAAACCACAAACGACAACAAATTAGTCCAATATTTTTATTTTTTAATTCTTTCGTATTAGGACGGATAACTGGGGTGGATGAATTTTTTTCTGCTTTGCATTGAAATGGTTGACCTTTTGCCTTGGTTATGAATGCATAACAAGGCCATTAATTTAATTAAATAAAACTTCAACGAGTGATGCCAATTTTTGCAAAAGGTTCATTTCAGAACTCTGGTAGCTTATAAGGGGACGTTCATTCAACTACACACCGGCCCTAATACAAATTTGTCGACTAGTTTTACTCATCAATGCCTTTTCTCCATTCCTTCTTCCTCTTGTATTTATTTTCTTCGACGCCCTCACGTATCCTTAGGTTTGGACGGGCATGGAGGCTTTCCGCGAAGATATGATTTAATTCATATCTCATTTACCCTATATTCCCTCATTCTGAAGTTCGGCGCCTCATAAACTATTTCCCCGAACTTCCCTCTAAAGTTTTTTCACCCAGGACCAGAAGGTTTGATGAGTGGACTACTCTCTTGTTTTCGTGTAGAAAATCCTGAATAAAGAGGATGCGCATTCGGCTAGGACCTGCGAACAATTAGTGTTTTTCGTTTGGCTGGGATTATTCCACTGATATGCTTCCCGATTAGGTAGTCCTTAACCTGCATTTTTGCATTCATGTAACTAGGTTCTAATTCTACTGATACAATCAATGCCATGAAGCGTAGTGAAGTCGCATTTGAATGGTGGTTGAAAGACACACAATTTTACCGGTTGGAGAGTCATCCTGGACTCATAACGAGTGAAGATTTGAGTGTGAGAATACAAAATTACGTGTATGCCACCGGATGAAAGTGAACCGTCTGGTGGCGGCTGGCTGAACAGGCACGAAAATGGCCGAGATGAACCAGTACGAGAATTTCAGCTTGCTTAACCCGAGTTTTATAAACCCAAGATTGTGACCACCTTTCTCTAATCCAAATGCACGTCATTTGAAAGTGTGACAGCCGTGGACTCATGCGCAACTAACTCTCTGGCCACAGCATCCGATTAAGTATCGGATACACGCTGCACCAAAGGCATTACTAAATATGATAACACGTATCATAATCATCATTGAAAATAGTTTAGGGATTAGAGGAGGGTTTTTCGATGGTCCCCAACCATTTTTATTCATCTTCATGCAACTCTGAGCACCTCCTCTCAGTCAAACCTTTTGATGTGCCCTTCATTATTTCCTTCTTCAGTTTTTCATGCTATTAACCAATTTTCATGCCCTTCACAAAGCCTATTCTTATCTGTTCTCTTCCCCTAATTGCCGCAAATTCATCTCTATAATATCGCGATATTCAGCAACCATCCCACCACATCTCAAGATCACTTCCAACAAACTTTCATGTTTTTTTCGAATTCCTCCCAGCAACTTCCTCTCCTCCCCACTCCATTCAAACTTTGTACTTACATGTGAGAGTTCCTGTATGCCCATCTTATTTTCTCCATCTCCTCGCAGACTCACATCTCAAAAACTTCTTGCCCGCGTTCATCCTCTTTTCACAAGTGCCTGGTGTCTGAATCATACGTGCATCGCGCTGTGCTGGGCAGTATGCTAGCCTTAGTCTTTGCTCTACTTTAGTCTGCGTCTTTTTCGTGGCTTGCCCGTCATCATTGAAAATTCGAATCGATATTTATAAGTATCAGAACGTTCGTTATGACGGAACAATAAGGAAGAGAGACCATTTGTCGTCGCTCTTCGTAAGATGACATCCGGAATGGATTCTTAGAAACGCAGTCCCCTCACCTGCCTCTACCACATTAGAAATTCAATCCATCAAGGGATCTCGCTTCATGAATGATGGAAGGCAAACTTTGAGGGGCCTCTGATCAAGGCAAATGAAATCGTCAGCTGGTGTTGGGTGCGATGGGAAATGATTAGCCTAGGGTATATGCCGCGAAAGAAGGCGGAGGGGAGAGACGAGAAGACGGGGCTACCCACTCAACTCTTCTATTGGCTAACCTCTACGGGTCTTCAGAGTTATTCTCTTTAATGCCTGTCGTCACTTCTTCAACGTATCTCACCCGGGGCCTTGCTCTGTACCTCTCCCCGCTCCCTTTCCGTCCGATGGCACTCTATCAGGGCATGGTGTCACAAAATTATGAGAGATCTCAGTAGACTTTCATCTTCTCATATACTCCACAGACCGCCTTCAAGTTTGTTATCGATCTGTCCAATCTATCGTCATCATTCTATTTGTGTACCACATTCCCAATTCTTCTGGTCTTCACCCATCTGCTCTTCTTATTGTCCCAGCGTTGCTACCATAGTGGAGCGCGCTCCAGATACACATGCCCACGTCTTAATGAGGCGATTCATTACTTCTAGGGATGCGTTTCCGGTTGTCAGTGGACTTTTATTTTCGTTGATCGCCTTTTTTGTCTTGGCTATTCTAATAAGTATTTCTTTCTGCCACTGCTACTGATTCTGATTCGTGAATAACTATACTCCTCCAATTCCTTTACAGTGTTATTCGCCAGTTAAATATCCGGCTCACCTTTTTTTCTACCAGAAATTATAGTCTTTGTGTTTGTGTGCATATTAAGGTGGCACCTCCCCATTAACGTAACTTTGTTAACAAGGTCGTTATTCAAATTCCCTTTCCACTAGACTGCAACAGTTCTTTAGTCGGCGAAATGAAACCTACTAAAATTTTTTCTTCGATCAAGAATTAGTCAGCATTATATTTTGGAAATATACATACTATATCGTATAAAGTACACGTGTTGATGGTTTCTTGTCATCCGTATTTACGAGAGCTCAATATAATATATGTAAATCCCTTTGCGTCCGCTGCGGGGGGCAAGCCTCCGGGAAGGAGCGGCTCCGGATGCTTTGATTGATTGGTGGAGGGTGGTGGTCACAGGTGGGAATGTGGGGGAGGAGGGCGAGTTCCCCCCCTCCATGCGATCGCGTATATCTGTGTGTACTACTAGCTCCTCTCTCGGAAATCCAAACCTTAGGAGCATTAGCGAGGCAAAGAAAAACCTTCCATACCACGTCGAACGGAAGCGGGGTGCTGCGGCGAATGGAGGCGATTTACTCGCGAAAGGGGATATCGCGCGAAAGAAAAAGTGAACCCACACACTCCATGGGGTTTCGGGCGGCTTAGGGGGTCAGCGGCTGTGAGGGGAGGAGCTAAGGGTTTAGGGGCGTGACAGATCATCCAGCGTCGTTCTCTTTTCATGCGTGTCAGAATTCGTCGGTTATAGGGCCAATCAAAGAAGCGCACACTTAACAATGTTTTCCTCAGAAATCTGCTGCCTGTGAGTATCATTTTATTTTAAATATAGTAGTGATTCAAGCTAATCAAAGGTAATGACAGATTTATGTGTTTGAGTTGAAGATGAGTTTTGTTTTAATTTCTTGTTTAACCGTGAGTACATTGAGACCGACGACAGAGAAATTTTAAACCATAAACGCAAATACCTTATCTCGTCGAATTTTTGGCTACCTGCCGACAATGTTCTGCCTTGATGAAGTTGAAACTGAAAGATGGATTGAGCAGGAAATATCTTATGGGTCGTGGATATTTAAATTGAATACCACTTACGCACAACATATATCCAAGTATGCTGCCCACGCTAGTTCCTTCCTCATCGTCTCACATTCTCTACTCCCTCCCACTCCTGAATAAATCTCGCCCACAATGCCTATACTTTTCCTTCCTCTCCCCGTATTTCCTTTTTTCTGGTGTGGTGGCAGCGGGGTAACTAACGCTCTCGCCTTCCAAAGCAGGAGTCGTGGGTTCGATTCCCGCCTAGGCAGGCTTTCCTCCACCAAGGCATCAGGTGTTTGTGATTGCCTTTAATGTATGTGTATGTTTGTGTGTGTTAGGTGTAAGAAGGGACTATAAATTCTCAATCTCGCCCAAATGAAGTCATCAAATGAATAGATAAAATAAATAAATAATCACTCTCCTACCTCAGCGTTCAACGTCCCAATAACTCCAAAAAGCTTCCGCGACCACTATTCTGCTTTCGAAATTGGCCCAACTTCGTCATTCCTCATCTTTGCGCCTGTTTCCCCGTACACATCAAGCTCTTGGTCACTTACATTCCTCTTTCTCTTACTATCCAAAATATTTCCTCCATCCTTCTTCATTCCCTCATCTCAAAGACCTCCAAATATATGTTCGTTCTCTTTTCTGAAAAACCGGGTTTCAGCCCTATTACCACGCTCATCATCGAAGTCCCCTAGTTTACATTGACTTAAATATCCTTCCTCGGAGGCTCTGCTATTGACTCCCTCCCTTTATGCAAATAATTCTTTTATCAGCGTTATACTTTTTTTCGTGAGATCAGTGAATATTATTTCAAAGCATTGATAAAATCGAAAAAAATCTCTGGCCCATCGAATAAAAATATTTCGCCAACCAAAACTTCGAAAGTTGATCGAAAGCGACTGGGGACAGCGGTGATTCCTGGGGCAACATTTAACATAGCCCCCCCTCGATCCCCTAGTCATACGGCGCGAGGCCTGCTACCATAATTCCTCTCGAGGGGTCGCTGGCAGGGCGAAGTCCTTCGAGTTAGAAAAGGATTCTGGACCGTATTGACTGAACGGTAGAAGACACAGCGTCGAACCGGACGACCTGAAAGCATTTCCATTTCCAATTTTCCTTTCGACACTCGCAGCTTTAAATGCAGCCCATTCGTACAGTAAATTCTACAGGTTACTTCCCACCCGCATCTCCCAGGTCGTACATTTCAAATGGATTTCCTTGATAAAGGTGTGGTCATGGGATGCATGCATGTACGTGGCGATACCGAAGTTTCCATTGGTAGCTTGGTAGCTACTCAGATTTTGCGTTGTCGGGTTTCGTACAATTAAATATTACTTGCTAATATATCTATATGATGGCATGATATTCCATTAGGTAGAGCGCTAGATTATTGACCGATGGGCATGGGAACGATGCCAGGTAACGCCTCTGAGCAGCACCCTCAGCTTCACCAACGAGTATGATTTTTCGGCTACCAGATCTTTCTGGAAAATCACAGGCGGCACAGGGAAAGGAACTCGCCCCCGTAACCTGATCTGTGGACCTATTAACCTTAGGATTGATTACTGCGGTCTTTATACATCTACATGCATGCTATCATGTGGTTAAACACGGTAGTGCGTGGCAGTGTGTGTTCGGGCGAAAACTAGTTGTGAAGATTTTGTGTACAATATTTATGGAAAGCACCGTTGTACAAAGTAATTAAGTTGTTTTTAAATTTATAATAAGACAGGTTTTGTTTTCCAAACGCGAAAATATATTTTTCAATCACTTGCGTATAAATGAATCAGTTCTCCCAGGGACCTAACGGTCAGGGCTCTTCGGACAGAAAATTCTGAAGAGGACTCGAACTCGCAACCTTTATGTCGGTGGGTGATTGTTCAATCCAAGAGACATTCGTTCGGTTGAATATATGTACTAGCAGTGAAATCATACTTTTTATAAGTGAATTAGCTTTTTGTAGCATTGTCTAAAAATGGAATGTATTGTGGTAGATATCGGGAACTCTATAAAACGGATACCTTGGTTTGTCTTGCGTAAAGTGAAGCTGGGTGGCCCGAACCATAGGATAAAACATAGACGATGAGCTTGTATCCTATCCTTTCGTTGTCTCAGTTCAATTTTGCCCCCGAGGAACCAGATACAGAATTGAGACCACGTTTGGGTGTACGACCGTTAATGAGACTTGACCAAGGTCCTTTTGGTATTCTCTTCCGATCCTGAGTTCATTTTAATTTTTCCGGTACTTATTGAAGCAACTGTCTTCTTTTTTCATCATTCTATTAATTTGGATGGTGGCTTTTTATATATTGCCAACCTCTTTAAAAAATTCTCTGGAAAGAAAAGTTTGCCGTGATGTGAAATGTGCTTCGTAAAATATTCTCTGAATATATCATATGGCTGCTGCCTGGGTACCAGACACCTCATCATTAGGGTTAAAGTGGATACGAAAATCGCTCACCGTAATTTTAAAACATTTTCTTTGACAATACCATATCCTTAAAATATTCAGGAAACCTATTCTCTTTCTTAATAATCTCCTTTCCCTTGCCTTTCTCCATTTTATCGCCGTTAACTTTTGATTGGCCTCGTTTGCTCGTACTTTCGATATTGCTCGCTGGGTTGCTTTTGCGCCCTTCCAATTCACTTTATATTTTGGTATGCCTTTCTGTGTTAGGATTTTGTTTATATTAAATCCTCTTAGGCTGTACGTTTATGTGTTTTACTGTCGTTTTATACCCGTCCTTGGGCACTTCAGTTGTGGCCAGTGTTCTTGGAGGATAATCTACAGCGTTAACGTTAGGGCTTCGGCGTAGAAGGGTGCTTCAATTTTTCATAGCTTTTGCAGGGCATGAATAGAAGATTATTGAGAGGTATTTTTTGTTTATTCTCAATGTGCATTACTTTTATTTCTACTTGAAGTGAATGGCTCGGTTGTAATTTTATTTTGTCAATTACGTATTTGTTATCTTGTCTTCAATTTGGATCGCACGTTTTCATGCATGTAAGCGCAGCGAGTGTTTTCTTCTAAATTTTACAGCGTTTAGCTTAAAGTTGGCTCAAATAATCAGTAATATTGTTTTTCTTCAATTCAATCCTCCAGACAGCTATGTAGCATGGGATATACATAGAGCTCGCCCAGGAAATTTCAAAGGTGCTCAATTATAAACAAGCATTAAGGACGCTGTTTTTTTGTTACCATACTGTACACTTCTTGGGGGTGGAAAAAAGTCAATACATTCGTACAAATGATTCCGTGTATTTGAAAACCTCTACGACGAAATATTATTTTTCCTGGCATTCAATGGATTGTAACTCTTAATAATCATGGAAAAATGATTGGGCTTTTTGTTTTTAGGCTCCCTTCGGAGTCCATGGAACCTAATTCGCACTGTAATACCAAGCTTACGAGAGTAGCCTGAAGTTTTCGACCTAACGAATAAACGAGACATTTTTTCAAATTTATTTTTATTTTTCAACATAGCCTCCTGTTAAAAGGATACGCGTTTTCCAGCGATTCCCAATCTTTTAACACCCTTTCGAATGGTAGTTGACATCTTTATCCGCAAAATAGGCGTTTACGAATGCGATAAACTCCTCTTCCGATGAAAATCTCTGTCCTCCAAGCGAAACTTAAAGGTTAAAAAACAGGAAAAATCGCTGGGGTGAGTGGTCTACCAATTTGAAGTGAAATTCGTGGCGAATTTTAGCCATGATCATCGCCAAAGTGTGAGCAGGTGCGTTGTCCTATTGGAAAAGCACTTCCTTCTTCATCAAATGCGGTCATTATTTTGCAATTTCTGCCGTCAGCTTGTCAATCAATGATGCATAATACCCTCCCGTTATTGTTTTACCTTTTTGTGGATAATTAATGAACACCATTCCATCCACACGTTGCATTCCACAACTCGTAGTTAGCACACTTGATTCGGCGCAATGGATTGCTATGGCAACCAGCATTGATTTCGAGGCTTTAAAAGACCATTCAGGGATGTCTGCCAGGTTGAGGATAAAGTATGGGACTGTGAAAATGCTAAATTCTGCAAAACTGAACGGGAAAAAAATTAAAAATTCGACTATTTCGAAATAGTCTTTATTTCTTCGTGGGCCACACCGGAATAATAATGAAGTCTAAAACAAACTGAAATTTATTCGAACGTAGAGAAAATTGATCTGGAGCATATTGCTAGAAAAATAGAGACTAATTTGGCCGAATTTTCCGCACTCGGTGGTTGTCACGATTCTAGGATTCCAAATCCACATTATTGAGCTCCTCGAATACTTATGTTAAGGCCGAGGGTATGACGTTATTCTGAATACTGAAAAATAATATGTTTACGTAAAAAATATTTTGTTTAACAAAACACAGTAAAACTCAATGAAAACGAATTTGAGGAGACCGGCCTCTCACTTCGTAATAAACGGGATTTCGTTACATCCAAACTACGGCATTTTTTGGCGTGCACGTCGTAGGATAGCAGGCTTTTTTGCCGTAAATAATCTATATTGACGCAACAAATCCTTCGCTACTGACCTTAGTCCAACAGCATAACCGTTTTTTCAATTTTCATTCTTAATGAATAAAAATTGAAAATATCCTCAACGTCCTCTGGTGTACGAGCGCCTTGCTATCCCTCGAGTAAAGGTATTCACATAAACCCTCTGTGGGCTCACACTGTCTCTATAGTTTAACGCCATTAGTATTTAACTACCGTGTACTATGACATTGGAAATCTCCATGTGAACTTTACAGGTTCCGCTTGCTTCAAGACATTTTAAATGCCAGAATCTAATAATAAATGAGGAATTAATATGCCATCTAAAAGAGTGAGAGACTGATAATTAGCTACGACCATGTGCATATTGGCATACGCGTCTATTTTATTTGAAACAACACGGATATCAATCATTAATGAGCAGTAATCCGGACAAATGGAATGCTTCAAGCCAATCATAACCTTATGTAAACGTCATTATACTTTTATTTGAAACCTCTGTGACTTAGAAAAATGCCTGGACAATCGCCTAGGATTGAAAATAGTTTAAATTGAGGAAACGGTGAAGAGTTAGGAGAAGTGTTCGGGAGTGAGTAACAAAGTGTGTAGAAACGTGCACGGAAGGACGTTCGAGGAAATTCTCGGCGAGATTTCGCCGTTCAAAACCCGGTTGGCAACCGCCGTCCTGCGATGTCAGTACACTGCCTACATATTCCCCCTACTGGTAGGGCTCTGGCAATGGTATGCTGTCTTTTACAGTAGTCCATTTCTGATTTCTGATCCAAAATGGATCGTAAACTGACTGGTTGTGTGCTGTAACCATTAGCAGGGAATGCTGTTCGTTTCAAGAGTAATGCAAAAGTTGGTGAACCTTTCAATAATTTTAAATGTCAATGAATTTAAGTCAGATGCAAAGCATGATGTTAAACGTGCAGTTTAGCAAATGCAACCAAAGCGTCATTCAAATTAGTGTTAATTGTGCTCGCGGCCAACACCCAGCAAAATCTCCACCAATGTCAATATGGGAATGCGAGGTTGCGTCGGATCAAAAGGCGCTTGCATGCATTTTCAAAATAAAACTCTAGGAGGCCATTCTGATATCTTTGTGACTGAGTTAATTCCTTTGAAAATGACTGCTGTTAGTGACAACGGCGCCGGGCGAGAATATCAAAGAACTGTTGCGGAGAGAAGTAAATATAAAATCTGTGTCCAAAATAGAGGAAATTAACCTGGCCGTGGCCGAAATCGTAGGACGGGACCTTTTGTGTGACCAAAGAACGTCACGGCCGTCGTGGTAAATACTGAGAGATACAGAATACTTCCGTGGCTGAGCAGTAGACGTAATTCATTCTCAATTATGCAAAACAACTTGAAACACTTAAAATAATGGATGACTTGAAAGTTAAATTTGAAAAGGCGGTTGAAAGCTGCGTTTCTCTCTTTTGGGATACCTAGTTTGCATGAATGAATCAATTTCGAATGCTTTAGCTTTATTTTCTATAGACCTGACATGAGTCATCGCCAGTCGGGAAAATCGAGAAATGGTAAGAGTGGAATTCAAAGAGAGAGCGCTGAATTTGGAAAGAGATGATGGAATTATTAGCGTTGGCCCCTTCTGAGAAGTTCCTCGATGGTTTCCTTGGTTATATAGATTGATAAAGAGTTAACTCAAAGGATTTGCTATTATTTTTAATGATAATTATAACTTCGATAAGTTTGCAGCGCTCATAATTCTTTTTTTTGGGTTCATTTACGGCATGGATAAATTTTTAAGTTTAAAACTCAAACTCAGATCCATGAAAATACATATATACTTAAATAAAATTTATATTACTTTGGCAAATCCTACTTCTAATTTATTCTTCTTCTGCACAGCAGCTATTTTATGTGGTGACCTTCCCAGGTATTTAAATGAATCCACTCAAAAGTCATTCTCTTCTATCATAATTTTGTAAAGATCTTCATTTTTTTTATCTTTATCAATTTTCCTTATTCGATTTCAATCTTTATCCCGTAATCACCACCTGGTCATCTGCATATTTCAATGTCTTCAGTTCCCCTCCACTCCCTTCTCCAAATCCCTGAACTCCTCCTAAGTTCCCTGTATCACTGTCCCAGTATTTGCGGGATAAGAGTGAAGGAATGTAACGCCATTGTCCCATCAATTCCCCATTCGTTTATTGGTACTTTTGATTGAAACCAGGGATCGTTTCAGGGCATTCGCAACCCCCCGCTCCCCCATAGGGTTGGAGACCAGTCCGCGAGTCTTCTCACCGACAATTCGCATGCTGGTCATGACCATTTCTTTCATTTTTCCCCTCGTGAGGAAAGAAATAACTTCTCTTACCTTTCAAGCTCACCTTAATCTTCCGAGTGCGTGCGTGATGCTAGCATATTCCTCCAGCGTGAGCGTTTGACGCTATAATCGCCTCTAGTTATTAATATTACTTTAATCATTGATTGCGTAAAATCATTAAGCGTGGCAGGAGATCATTTTAGTCGCAGTATGATAAGCTAACTGACAATTTCACCTGCGAAAAAAGGATGACTATTATGGTAGTCTACCGTTTAAGCAGATTTTGGGTGAAAACACGCTCTAACTACCTCTCTTAACAAGGCAAAACCTGGCACCCCACATGATATTAAACCCCTCCTCAATGCCGCGTGATTTCTGCCTCCCTTCACCTCATCCAGCATGCCTTTTCTCTTCCTCCCTTTACCTCGCTTGCCTAATATTCTCCCTTGTGTCATTCAGGCTTCGAAATGCCATTTGCGATCAGAGTGATCAACACCCAATTTTCTTTCTAACGGTAGCAAAAGTGATGTACAGGGTGCGTTCCAAAATTAATGCAATATTTTTTTAAAGTAATGTATTGAACAGATTTGAACAAACACTCAAAATTCTTCGAAGTAATGCCCTTGGGCCTCGACACATTTTTTCCAGCGACTCTGTCATGACCGGTAAGCGCTCTGGAAGGCGTCTTCGGGGACCTCTCGCAAGGTCTTCGTCACATCTGATTGAATATCTTCTATGGTCGAAAAACGGGTTCCTTTCAGGGCTGCCTTATTCCGAGGAAATTAAAGTCTACTGGAGCGACTTCAAGACTATAGGGGGGTGAAGCAGCGTTGGCACCTGGTGTTCGGCCAGGAACTCGCTGACTCGTAGAGCGTTGTGGCAAGGCGCGTTGTCGTGATGGAGTTGCCAGGTAGCGGGGATATCTCTTCTCGTTCTGATGACCCTTTTTCGTAGTCTTTGCAACACATCCACATAGTAGGCAGCATTAACTATATGCCCTTGAGGAACAAACTCCTTATGGACCACTCCTTTGCTGTCGAAAAAGACAATGATCATTGTTTTCACTTTTGATTTACTCATTCTTGCCTGTTTGGGCTTGTAGGACTGGTTGGTGTGCCACTCAGAGCTTTGTACATGTATACCTACCGTCGGGCCACGACTCGTGGAATAACTTAATTCAAAAAAGGTACCGCATGCATGCCAAGATTTTACTTGGCCTTGTTTACGCATCAATATATGGTGTACTCGCGTATTCAATCGACCACGCTTTCATAGTCTGGAACTCTTTAAGTCCATCTCGCCGTGATTTCACTTCATTATAAATGCGAATTTCATGGACAGTTTTTCTATTTGCTCGCCGGGGTGTATGAAATATCTTTTGCTTGATTGATATTCTTCGTGACACAAATGCAGCCATTCCGCCATAGTGGTCCAAATAATTTTACTGAGTGACTGCCTTTGACCGAGTTTAAAATTACCCCTCTCCCCGCATCTTTGTTGTGACGCGTCCCAAAATAAAATCCTCTCTCTCTAAAATTACCTATAAAAGACTTAGTGGTACCGCAAGTATCCCAAGTATTACTCCCTATTATACTTTGCCTCAGTGTCATAATGTGGAATGGGAATATGGACGCGTGCTATGCTATAAATCTTTAGTTTTCCTCCGAAGTACGATTCCAAATTGAAATAATTTTCCCAATTAGTCAATGGGTATCTACGTTCCCAGAATGCTTATGAGATGGGCCGCGGTGAATCGCTGTATATCGATTTTCCTCTCTTGATAATTGGAGGAGGATTGCCGCGTACTAATTTCCGCGTGGGTAGAGGATGAGCGTCTCACTGATGCGCCTCTGGGGTTATTATGGTCGCAAAGTTCAGCAGATGGCGAGGGATTCGATGAGTTGGAGTATATTTAAACCAACCAACCTACCACTTTCCGTAAACACCTAAACAACGCCCAGCACTCCCGCTTTATTATAATTGCGAGTCTTAATTTAATTCCATTATTACGTTCAAAGTTTGCATTGCCATTATTAAAAAAAGTAAATCTTCCAAATCGAGTGAATGGCCATTGTTCATTCACCGTTTCCCTTATAAAACGGTGAATGTATGAGCCTCGCCCGATCGACATGTAGACGTCACCTTCAGATTCGACATCTCATCGTTCGTTTATTTTTAGTGTCCATTATGTTTACGAAGTGATGGCCCCTTTGATTCGTTTTATACCTTGTCCAGAAGGGAGGCGGGAGCTCGAAAATAAACCGTGGTCTTTTTAATATAATTTTGTACTAATTTCATTTCCCATTTCCCAGTACCCGACCTTTTCGATTTCCCTCTTCCCCAACTTTTCCTCAAATTTGGGTGGTATTGTGAAACCGTCTTTCCCCTCTTCGCACCGTTTCATCTGCGGGATAAACGGTAAGGGATGGAGAAAATAGCGTCCAAATGTCTCTTTTCCTTTCTCCAAAGTGATGTCAACAAGTTTTAATTAATTTCTCCTTGGGTGCTTGTACGATAACGACAACAGACACTTGTGATAGGATAACAACGGTAATAGCATGGTTATAGCTACGCATCATAGCTACCAACCCCCAACCAGCTACCAGCCACCAACTTTCACAAGATGACTAGTCTTTTGAAGTGGGAATTACACTGACTTTTCGAGTAGAGGTCCTTCTTTCGAATCCCGGTTTAACTCAGCCCTCAACTCGAGCCCCAAAAATCCCCCTATTTTCAAATTGCCCGCTGCTCCGAAATGGTGATATCTACGCCAGATCCTTGTGAGAAACCTTCTCCATTTGTGACTTCTACCGTTTAGTAGCATTTACTCTCGTCATTTCCCTGCCAGTATTTTGAATTCTTCCATTTCACAGCCAGTCCATTGAATATGACTGTGAAGAAACGCAGTATTCAAACCGAAGTCTATTTGAAAAGTGAAGAGGGTGGAGTTCACGTTGTACTAAACTCTGACGTGTAAACATTAGCCATTGAAATATCACGTAATAACACGATGCTTGCCTCCGTGGAGCTAAGCCCCAAGGAGAACGAAGAACAGTTGGATGTGAAACATGTAATAATAACGTGCTCATAGGTTTATATACACTTTAATACTCCTCTCAGTGATTGAGAGTTAATGCCACGGGAATCAACCCGAAGAATGTTAGTTTTATAAGTGAGTGTAAGGTGTCTCACGCATCAGAATAGGTTGGCCAGTTCCTTTTCTGCACTGAAATGAAGCTCTTCTGCACTGCTAATGAAGGACAGGAGATTTTTTTGCTCTTTTTACCATCGATTCCCAATTAAAATATGCATGCTTCTTCAATTTTTTACTTTTTATTTCTTATCCAGTTATTATTTAAAATATTTCTGCTCTTCATATTTTTATTTAAAAAAAATTTCTGCATTATTCCATCATTTTCTCGAGCTTTGGAAGAAGTGGCAGTGAATAATTTTCTTTTACTCATCAGTGATTTCGGTAGTTTTCACTTGAGAGGAATTCACTCGCATCAGAGGTGCCACAATGAGTTTTAAGAGGATTCCTAAGTTTCCGCACCGCAGTGAACAAATCGGTCCTTGGTTCTCAGTGACCTTTGGGTGCAACATATCGTTCCCTTCATCATAGCGTTACCACCCTTCGCCCCCTATGCTCTTGTACTTTCCCTGCTTCCCTTCAACAAGCACTTGAGATGATTTAACTAACATCGTATTGTATAATTGTCGCACAATCTTTTTTAGTGTTGCTCCATTACTGCGCGATGAACTGTCCTTTCCTTATGTTTCTTTGCTTTTCATTTAGACGCCTTAAAATTTCAATGAATAGCTCGGTGAGTGGTGATTTTAGTTGGCTCAATAATTTCTTTATCATGATTCCATCACGAGGATTGGTTGAATAGAGCCATTGATTACCTTTTGATTGCAAAATCACTTACAGCCTGATAGGTCTTCCGACTTATAATTAGAGTCTTCTTTACTTCGTGACACCTACGTATTTTTTCCATGGTCTTTTTCGTGGCGTCTTCACCACTATATACCCTTCTATTTTGTCCTTAACTAATCCATTAGAAATGCCTTATGGTGTGCCTAATCCATCTGGTTCTTCTTTCCCTAAAAGTGCACTACACTCTTGCTTCTCTTCTACTCCTTTGCATACTTTCTTCGTTATTCATTTTTTCTGTCCACTTAATTTTCAGCATTCGCCTCCAGCATTAAATTTCCGAAACTTCCATTCTTCTCCGGTCTGTTTGTTACATTTTTTGATACCTTACCCTAAAAAATATAGTGAGAATTTCATCCACAGCCAAACCTTCAGGCTTCAATTAAACCTGGACCCAGCAGTGAAGGAGCAACAACAAAGAAAGATACAAGGCGAAGGTGTCCAGTACAACCTATTATCATTAATGTCTCTGTATATTATTTGGTAGAATGGACACAGGTTGAACCCCGCTGCCCTTACCCTTACAACATGGCACCCCGCAATGCAATAAAATCTTCTTCAATTCCCCAAACTTTCTACCTTATTTATTTCGTCCAACGTAATAGTGCCTATCTTCTCCCTCCCCCTGCAACGTTAGCCTGACGTTCTCTCCTCTAACAGAGTTTTCTGCATTCCTTTCCCGATGGAAATGCTCTGCATCCACTTTTCTTGCCTCATTCGGACGTCTCCTAACAATCCATTCTCCTAGCTTACCATGCGTAGCACTTTAGTTTATTTACTTTCCATCTATATCACTTTCTCCGTCCTTCTATAATCTCACATTTCGAAAACTTCCAATCAAAATTAATTTTCTTGATTCGACGACCAATTTTCTGAATCATCTCAATATTCTTACTTGACATTCCTGTCATAAAACTCTGTCCTTCTCGTAAAAGCGTCGTCTCTAAAAAACCATAAATGTAATGAAAAGGAATTCTACAAAAATGTATATCCACTGAGAATGAAAATTATTATGTTTCGTTATGCCGACGAATGCATCTGAAGCTTGTGCTCTTTAACAGAAATAAGGAAATGAGGAGGTGTCACCTTAATACTAACTACTACACTAAAAAATGTTACAGAAACTATAGTGTGTTGCAGAAAATCAGAATGCGAAATTAATGTTAAACTTAGGGGGATCGGTCGGTTGGTGTGGAGGCTAATATACTGTCTTCCCAACCAGAGAGCCCGGGTTCGAATCCTGGAGTTTGCAGAGTTTTTTTTCTAGTGGTATCCCGATCCCCATTTGAGGTGCTTTGTAAAGAGCACTTGAGGTGAGTGCGCCGTCCGTCAGATGGGTCGTTAAATTGCGGAGCCCTCGGATTCTTTCGTTAGGAGATGGCTAATATCGACACCGGGTTTCTCTCCTTCCTTCCTCCATTTCCATCCATCCCAAATGACGTCATCTGTCGGTCGCCTCCCCTAATAACTAGTGCTAATGACGAGATGGTGCGGGGGCTAACATACTGGCTTCCCACCCAGAGGGCCCGGGTTCAAATCCCGGCGGTGTTGAATATTTTTCAGAGGCATCTCGATCCCTACTTGAGGTGCTTTGTGGAGGGCACTTTGAGTGAGTACGCCGTCCGTCGGATGGGACGTTAAGCTGCGGACCCCTTGGCACCTTTCGTTAAGAGTAGGCTAATGCCGATGCCGGGTTTCTCTCCACCCTTCATCCTTTCCTGTCCATCCCCTTTGGCGCGAGGTAATGAAGCACTTCATTAAGGCTGTGCATTAAGTATGTGCATCTGGAGCGTGCTTATCTATGGTAGGGACGCAATAAGAAGAGCAAAAGGGTGAAGATCAGAAGCATTGGGGATAGGTGCTATGAGGAATGTTGATGATCAAATGGACAGTTTGAATAACAAACAAGAATCTCTAGGTGGAATAGGAGGAGAAGGAAGTCCAATGAGAATGCCAAATAGGTAGAAGAATAGCTTCATCGGGCACACCTATTCTTCCTGATATTACACCACGATCTGAAAAATACGGTCGTCGAGGGAAAAGTGAACGGGAATAAGGGCACTGGGAATTCCAAGATTAGATACTTGAACTCCAAAATATAAGGCGTTAGAGAAATTCGGATATTAAGAGGTTGAGCGATGAAAAAATGTGAAAAATGTGTGGAGAGCGGAATCCCACTAATCTTCGGACTCTCATGATAGTGATGACTTGATTTTACCATAATCTTCGGTTCCAGATGTATTCAAAATAATAATATTAATAATAATGTATTCCAAATATTAATATTAACTAGTTAAAATTGTACGCGAAAGCATTCATTTTGTTCCGTCAAAACACTAGAAAAATATTGCGAGTAGTTTGAACAAAGAACGCGATTTTAATTCACATTTTTCGAAAATATTCCTGGGTGCTGATTTGAAGGGATGAGTCAGTAATTTTCAATCAAGGTCTACTATCAAAGTAATGCGCATCCTCTGGGAAAAATAGATTTATTGATCGTACTTGTACAAATCGTCAGTAAGTTGGCAAAGATGATGGACGTGTGGCTGGGGGCATTGCCATGGTCAAGCGAACGTTCTATCGTGTTACAAAGTCGAAAAACATACTTCACGCGGAGGCACACCTTTCCGCTGAGACTACTCTGAGCAAACTCGCGACCGGCTGCGTTGGAATGGCAGACCCCCCACCACAATTTCCGACCGGTTTTACCGCGCTGCCATGGATAGTCGCGTCACAATAAAATCATGCGCATTACTTTCATAATTTACCATGTATGTAGTCCTGTACTAATTGCGATTTTGGCATCTGGAGAATTTAAGAGGTCATAAGATTATTTTATTTTCATGTCTACATTTATTTTTACTTGTAGTGCTCCAGCGACCAGAGGTAGATTTTTGACAGACCCAGAAAAACTACACACAGTAACGTGATCTCATAGTTCCTACGCACTGCCTCACTATTCATACCTAACACAATATACTCTGAACACCCCTGGCAGTTTGCATCGCAATTAACCATTTTTCGGCTCCACATACGAGCTCCTCTGCTCCTCGTACTTTCTACCCTACCCAAAATACCTGCTATCTTTCCCTTACCTCGCTTACCCCAAACTCTCCCTTCCATCGCAATTTCCTTAACACATTCCCTTCTCAATTTCTCCTCTGACCCCTATTTTTGGGTTCTTCTAATATCTCTGGAGTCCTCCCCTCCACGCCATGTCACGCTATTACTTCAATAGTTCCCCCCCCCCACATAGAAGCTACTACCGTGAAAATTGTCCGAGATTCACTTTTTTCAGAAATTCTCATGACATTTTTTCACATTTTGAAGACGAACGGAAATTGGAATATACTAAACCGACAAACAAGTCGAAAGAATTATTTCAATCGGCAAGTACTTAAATCCCACGCTTAATCCCACGAATCTCTGTGCGCTGTACTGATCAAAACATAAAACTTGACTGGATATAGGGAAAGCTATCAATTGGTAGCATACCTTATCGGATTGCCGATCTAGCATATTTTTATTGAGCGGAAGAAGGGGGAGATGCCGAATTGACACCCACAAGACTTTTTAGTGGGAATCTGAATGTGCCATTTTGTGTTTATACAGTTATGGAATTAGAGTATGGTCACGTTCTCTTTCCTTTCCCCTTCTGACTAGCTTTCAAGTGGAGAGTGCGATTGAATTGTCTTTTTTAACGGATGAATTACAGAGTAAAGAGAATGAAATGACGCTCTGTCGGAAGCAGACAGGAGATGAAACAAAGATTTGGCCCATTTCGAAGAGTTAAGAAGACCCCTCGCGTACCCAATATTTCGTATGGACTCCGAAGAATGCGCGACTTCGTCCTAGGCACTCTCCTTAATTAAGAATAAAAATATTACCGTGTACATTTTATTTATTTACATTTTTCGATTAATTGTGTGTATAGTATTTCATTGGATTTATAACGAAGGTGGGTGCAATACAACTCACAATTGTTGCATTTCCGTGGATACATAGGGCAGGATCTATGTAGGATATACGGAACAAGGTAATAAGAGAGAAATTCAGGTTTTTGCCAAACTATTCGATTGCTACTGGGCCAAAGGGTATACTTATAACACTAATAATCATCAAGACCCCACACTATGTCATCAGAGAAGGCTATGAAGGTAAGTGAATGAAATTCCCCTAAATCGGTGAATTAGATTACTACCCTACCGATACATTCTTTTCTCTCGCCAGTCTTGGAGTTCTGAGTTCATAAACTTGATATTTACCTGAATATTATACAATATTACAACAAGGCGAGCTGAGCTGAAGCATAAGGTGGAAAACTTCAGTCGTCTGCGGTCATTTCGAAAGAGTTACACCGATTCAGACGTCATTTCTATAAACATATATTTTCACTCAGTCATGCCCTATTTTCATTTTTCGGCCGCTTTCCAGAATGGAAATATGAAGGATGTGTTCGAATGCATGCCTTTCCAAAGTGTCTAGATGTCAAACCATTCGGCCAAACGGCAGTAATTGATTATCTGGACCATCCATTGGAAAGCTCTTCGATCAAGAGGAGTCGGAACGATTCGGGCCTTTGTACAATATGCGTCGCTAATTCCCGTGTATTTCCAAATCAATTCTGCGCAGCGAAAACAAACTCTTCCCAATACATTTTTCCTCTCCTCACAATTTTCACTCCATACCATGCGTATTTGTGTCGCCGCTTCCCGAACATTGTCCCTTTTATCTTGGCATTCAACATACATCTCAGTGCCTCCTCCGAATTCCACCCACCCTGCCACATTTCACATATTTTCCTGTCTGTCATTATTTTCTCAACCCTTTCCTCTAATCACGTTGCCAAATCATCGAATAATTATACTCTCACCGCTTTCCTCATAGAATCAGGTTTCGCGCTACTGCAATCCCTTGTTTAACATCCACCGTAATATTTTCCCTATAATGGTTAATGTGAGAATAATTAAGTTAATGGTGAAATTGTGTATGCGTTCATAAGTAGGCTCTAAAGCGGACACGAAACTCAAATATGTTATTTCTTGCTCCGTTTTTGCTGATGGACGAATGCTAATAAAAGTTTTTTGCAGTCGAAATGGAGACCTTTGATATTAATGGGCATATTGTGTCCTGTACTCTGAGGGAAGGGGAGAGCAGTGGGAGGAATACATATAAAGCATGCTCTAGATATCATTCAATCAATTAGTCGCCTTGAAAATGGC
Organism: Hetaerina americana; assembly: GCF_022747635.1. Classification (NCBI taxonomy): domain Eukaryota; kingdom Metazoa; phylum Arthropoda; class Insecta; order Odonata; family Calopterygidae; genus Hetaerina; species Hetaerina americana. The sequence goes on from NW_027287107.1 coordinate 1,171,616, forward strand.
ACGTGGGTACGCAGCATAATAGTGGGTGAATATTAGCTACCGTACTTCGTTCCATTAATGAAAAATGCTTTAAAGATGCTAATTAAATATTTTTTGAATGCCATAAACTTATCCATGAAGCTCCGAATCACTTCGATTGACCGTAATTTTAATTCATGTTAAAATTAATGCAATTAGAGAGGTTTGCTAAATGTATGCTAGTTAATGGAAGTTAACGAACCTCTTCCTTCGATAAGAATCGTTTTCCGCCGAGCCATTTTTTTCAAGTTTGGAAAAAAAGTTACCTTCGAACTTTTAATTCAAAATTTTCTACTTTGAAGCTGCGTAAATATGCTTCAGTGTATTCCATTGATGGAAGAGAATTTCTTTTGCCGAGTGAAGACATTTTTTCTTGATTTCTACGCTCAACCGGTGTAATAACGACGCACAATATTCTCCTATTATCGTATGTCCTTTTTGCAAATAATAAATATATGAGTATACTTTTTATTATATTTATGTATACTTTTTTGCATATAACGAATATAATGTTCCAAAAATCCGTGGCCATTCCCTTGTCGACCAATTTCACCGTTTCTCTCATTCTTTGGAGTCGGATCGCCTTTGGAAACCCATTGTTTCGTCTGTTCCTTTGTCTCTGAAGGGTATTAGTGTATCCATGTTTCGTCTTTGGTTATGTATCAACGCAGAAACTCGTCAAGATTGCGACAGAAAAGCGCCAAACCAGCTTCCGAATCGATCATATGTTTGCGTTTACTCTCTACTGAGAGCAAACACGGCACGTATCTTGCCGAGCCTTTTAAAACACCCAATTTTTCGTGCTCAATAATTTACATATTTCTAAATAAACAAAAGTTTGTTTCTTTAATCGATTTTGAAAATAAAGTCTAGGGATGGATATAGCTGGAACGTTAACAACAGTCTAGAGAAAGGTGTGGCTTACTAACAGCAAACATTTTTCAATAATACCATCATCTCTTCTTTCAATGTTAATGCCATCTCTTGGATATTCTAAGGAGATATTGAACCTCCAACGTATCCGGCTGATTAATTGTAACCCTTTGCGCTTGGTATGTAATTTGCAATAAGTCATCATGTTTATCACCCGATTTGTCAAGTTGCTTTGTCAATTGTGTTTTTGGCATTTTGCAGAAGTAATATGAGATTCAAATGACTGATTCATATTTCAGAATACATTTGGCAATAAAATTTCAACGATTTATATCGAGACTTAAGAAAATGATCTTTTAGTGTTGGGTACTAAATCAATAACCTTTTCTAATTAACCAAGTTAAGGTAAAAGTAAAATTCTTGTAAAATAAACCTAAAAATATTCCTTAAAACTCGGGTATCTTGGAAGTATTAGAGTATTACCCTTTGTGCTTTTCAACCTTGATACCTTTAGAATATTCAGAATTTAATTTTGAAAAGCCCTTGGCTCGAAAAATGAAAACTGATTACAGAATATATTACCTTCCTAAAATGAGAAATATTTTAAATTTTATATCCTACTTATATAATCTAATCAAGTTGTAGATGACCAAAAAATACATCAACATGCATTTATTCAAAATATGAAGGGAAGTTTTTAAATCAGATAATATTGGGTGTAAAATGATACTCAAGACTTGGTTGGAGAGTTGGTGACAAGAGTTGGTGGCAGAGAGCTAGGCTGTTTGAGTGTCAGTCAACACCCAAGTAAAAAAGGTCAAAATAGCGAAGGAAATTTACTTATGAAAGCAAATGAGAATGATTAGTTATACATTCACTCATCTACAAGCGACTAATTTACTGTAATGCACGTTGAGCTTAAGTCTTTATTTAGTGTTTTAATTCTACTGCTAAAAGCAATAAAAGTTTAGGCTCTTTTTGAAAAATGAATTTCCTCCTCTCTTCATGTAAGCTAAAGGAATATCAGAGAAATTCAGACATTGCTTCACTGCACAGTCCATATAGTCCATAAGACCAAAGTAAATTTTAAGGAAGTCGGCTTTACTAGTGAAACATTGTTTTTACATTACTGTATTTACCTTTTTAATATTACCATCATTTATTATTATAATTTTAACCTCATAATAAAAAATGGAACTTTTAATTGGTATTGGATTTTGGCTTTTGGTTCTCAGGGTTTTTTTGATATTGTTCTCTTCAATTTTAAAACATGGGGCAAAATCCATTAACATGCTTATGTTTGCAAGATGTGTTATCATGTTAAATGTGATGATTTCTTTGCAAAAATTCATTAAATTTCATTTAATAATGCTGATGATTGCATATCATATTTTAATTGAATCTGAAATGATTTAAATTCACCTCAAACTATTTTGTTTACATTGCATATTTTTTTGCTTTTGGTGCCCATTTACTATTCAGTTAAAATGATACCCTGAAAGATTTTAGTTGATAGATAATTAGTTAAATGGAAGCCAAAAATGAAGCTAAACATCAGGAGAAACTAAAATTTTTCACTAAGCACTAAACTTAATGATATGGTTTCATATGTATTAGTGAATATTGCATAGATATGTCTTATTATTCACTCCTAAAGAATGTAAATGCATTAATCAATTTACAGCTATAATCTCAACGTCTTGCAAGACATTGGCCCACTTTTATCGGGGATGGAATGGAACTCAAATGGTACTATTGTCACAAGTGCAAAGGCTACGCTTATGAACTGGATGCTAAGCAAGGTACTGGTGGTGGTTGACACTATAAGAAGCATGCAATAATCATTTACATATAAATTGGCTCTGTGACTGTCCTTTCTTCTCTCTGAAGTGATACTGTTGGTCCTGCAAATAGATCTGACCAGGGTTATTACCTTTTACTGTTGTATTCACTATCAAATTATTTAGCAAGTAATTATTTGCTCAAATCCTTAAGCTTGAAACTGGTAGTGTAAAATCTGACCTTGATTTTAGTAGTGTAACATTTTCTCCTTCAGTTGGTTATTCAATATTATTTTCTAAGAAAAATCATCATTTTAAGACAAAATAATAGGTCTATGATCTCAATTGATGCCCCATAAAATGAAAGCAAACTTCTGGTATCCTCTTCATGTATATTTTCCTCTCTTTCCTTACTTTTCTTGTCTGTCCCTATGGCATATGTTTGTGCTGAAATGCATTTATTTGTTGAGTGTCAGTTTTTGCAAAAGTTTGGATGCATGTGATTCATGGGTTATGCCCATAATGCATGCAAGTTTATTTTTAAGGAGGAAGATAATGTATATTAATGTAAATAATACCCTGAAATGTGGTAGTGCAATAAGTGCTATGGAGGTGACCAAGGGCATGATGGAATACACAATTTTATCAGATTGGTGCCATTTTGAGTAACAGCCATCATGGCTACAAGGTCCTGTATTCAGAAATCATAAATACATAATGAAATACACAAAATGCCTTAGTGTGTTTCAATGAAAGTAAATGTTACATTAAATCTCATGTACAAAAGCATATGCATTCAACAAAAACAAGTTATAAAGCAAGTCACCTTTATACCCTTTGGCAATCATCAGGACCAACCCTATCTAAATCATCAACAATATGAAAGAGAACAAAAAGGCAATGCCTTTTTATAGAAATCTACCCTCCTGCCAAAAATCCTCCATAGCGATACTCCTGTTGTATTTAGCGTGATTGCTCAAACTCTCAAAGAGCTATGGACAACAATTATTTTCAAAGCAAATCTGAAAGAATTATTTATTCTTGAAGCATTTAATTCAGTCTAAGATTTCTTGGAGAGAAAAATATTTCATCTTAATTTTGTATCAGCGATATAGGTAATTTAAAGTATAATGTCAATGTATGTAATTTGTGAATTTCCTTCATGCTTGTGTTTTATGGCTGATGATCACTCATGATCATGTAAGTTTGTGGTGCCCAATCTATTTGTATGCTCTCATTAATTTGTACTCTTTATTTAATATTGAGCTTCTGTTGAATTGCACATCATATGGTGAGGAAAAGTATAAATTCAAATTACATTTCCTTTTATAAATGTGAAGAAATATTTCTTAGGCATTAATTTTTGATGATTCTTGCTCAGTGCAATAAGCATTTATAAATTAAATAATTAAATTGGCAAACTCAAAATGTAGCTGAAGTAAATGTTTTCCATCATTTAAAAGAAACTCGTCTTGTCTGGCCTTATGGGGATCCTCTTTTTAATTTTATTAGCCCATTGAAAGTGTTGACAACATCAGTCTTTCTAATGAACATTAGGTGGTAGCCCTGGTCATGATGCTATCGCAGATGATAATTGGTGTGTGATTTTAATGATGATACTTTCACTTGGTAGTGTGTTTGCAGAATGGTTTTGCATGCTGATTTATATTCACCATTGAGGCAAATGTAATACCTGTGTAAATTATTTGTTTAAAGATGTCATTTAATTACCATTAACCTGGGTGCATGCTAATGAAGGTTTAATTAATGATGGATGTACCTCTTGTTTAGTTATGTTTTGTATCATGTCTTGCTAAAATGTTAGTGTCTGTAATAAATTAATGGTGTGTGTCACATACTTTTTAGCATATGAATCTGAGTGTGCACTTCAGTGATGTATGAGCAAGTAAAGGAAAAACTTTTCATCAATATTAGAGGCAAAGTTATGGTTTGGTTAGAGAATGCATGATGGCCTATGTTCCTTAGCTATTTCTGTGTTATTTACTCTACTCAGTAGCTGCATACTATTATTGCATAAATCAACCTGCGTCTTGGTCAATGTATGCTCTTTAGCTCAGGAGTATGAAATTAGTGTCCCTCACATCATTTTATTCTAGGTAAACAAGTCTCTCAACAGCTATGGAACCACCAACCCAGGGTGCACTGGCATTGCTGTGGATTTTGTTCTTTTTTGCATAGACCTGAAAGATATCTCTTCTTCTTCGGATCCCTAACTGGCATTTAGGTCAAATCTCTGAGGCATGTACAATGTTTATTGTGTCAATGGTTGCCAGATTTTGTTTAAAAGCCATTTCTATGTGTGGAGGTTCATATGGTGCTGGTCTTACCCAGGTCCATTTGTCAATTTCTCTCACCTAGTTCAACCTTTTTGATCCACATTTTCCTTGGAGCTGCTCTTTGGGATTTCTACTGAGTGAGTCCATTTAATCTGAGAAGTTTGTACAGTAACCTCTTATCATTCAATCTGCAAATGTGGCTGAAACAATGTAAATCAGTAAAGGCAAAAATGCAATTGTAATTAACCTATTTGGACATTGCTTTACATTTCTTTAACATGTTTTTGAAGGGGGCTGGAAAAATATGTGGGTAATGTTCATGAAGCATAAATACTCACAATGAAAAGATATTTTTGAGTGGTCAAATGGCTGCACCAGCTGCAATTAATACAATATTTCCCTCTTATAAAGGAAGGGCTAATTTTCTATTGTAAAAACATAGATAATTCATAGTAGCTCACTGTAGCAGTATGTGACAGGTAGCAGTATTGGTCAAAGAATATTCCCTTTACCTTATAATTTCAGTAGCTTAATGAGTCTTTGGGAACTATTTGGAAGGTTCAGGTTCAAATAAATGTGACACCATCATCCAATATGTGCAATTGTTCAGGTAGCAGATCTTCCTGGGAAACTTAATGTGGCACAAGGAAATTACCTTACTCCCCCAACTATGAAGAATGAATTTAACTTGCCAATGGGCTAGGTAAAAAGGGAGCTACATCCCCACCAATCCAAGCAACATTCAGGTTGAAATCAGAAATATACTGAAAACCATAGTACTCAATTAATTCTATGGTTTTTAGTACATATCTGGTGGAACAAATTGATCAATCTGGATATTGTTCATGTAAGGGGGTCTTCATCCCTGTTAAAATAACAATCTGATCCACATGAGTCCTCAAAAGAAAAGTTGGGGAAGGTAAGAGGTGTGGTGCTAGGGTTTGTGTAAAAAAGGTGATTATTTGCAATTTTCACTGCTGTGGATTTGCATGTATGTGGCCTTTGCTCTTTTGTGCTCACAGAGTGTAACCACATCCATCATCTGATAAGTATAGGTATAAAATAATGTGAGTCTGACTGGTATGCATATCATTAACTCCAAACTAATATCACTCTGCATATCTATATGAATACTAAAATGGTGCTCTTTTGATGGCAGTCTTAGAATACATTTGGCAAAGTAATGACTCACAATAGTTGTCTAATAGAAGGTGTCCAGTATCTAAGATTTGAAGTAACTTCAAAATACAGTGATGTGCAGTTATCTACTTACCTACTCTGTTAAAGAAAGCCTTCATGGGGCAAAATGTTTCTATGATGTAACATTTATTAATATTTTTTTCAGTCTCATGAAAAATCTCCAGACTGGGAGCTAGAGTTCATCGAGCAGACTTTGAACTCAAACAGAACATTGCCCGAAGGAATGAAAATATATGCTCTGGCTGAAAGGAGGTAATTTCCCTCTCTGACAGATATATGTAATCAATTACTTATTGAGTTTTTAAATCTCCCTAAAAGAAAAGAGAGAAAGGTGTAAAAACTATTTCCTCTCCCTAACAATGAATACCGAGATCTATCCCAATAAATCACTCTTATGATTCCATCCCATTCTTATTCTTACAAAATAGAGCTTCTTGTGTTGGCAGAAGTGGGGTATGCATCAGATGCAGATGATGTAATTAGTACTAATATCATCGTAGTAGATTTCCATATCTAAAATTTGCTCAAACCATATAGAACTTAATTGTATTGCTTTATATTAGAAAATTTTATCTTTTTGCTGTTACAGAAAGTGCCGATATGATAACGGTATTTAAAATGTGTGAGTGAATTCTTATAAAAATTTGAATTTTCAAATTTACAGCTACAAGGACCTTCTTCATATGGTCTTAGAAACAAACATGACAGTCCTATTTGCTGGGTTTTCCCTAATCATCTGCTATGTTATATTTATGCTTGGAAGATGCAATATGATTGGACAACGTGTAAGTCTTTAAGTTAATTTATGCATATACATTCAATAAAAAATAGCCGCGGTAGATGGTTATTAAAAATTACTCATTTTACTTAGGTGTATCTGTCCCTGTTTGGAGTATCAGTTGTTGGCCAGTCCATCTTTGCATCTTATGGACTTTGCTTCTACATGAATTTCTTTTATGGACCAATTCATCCTATTTTACCTTTTCTTCTGCTTGGGATTGGCGTGGATGACATGTTTGTGATTGTTCAGGTGAGTAAATATACTTATTTCAAGTATGTTCACAAAGGACATATGTTGTTCCTTGCATGAAATCACATCCAGCTCCATGGCATAGGTACCCCAGTTGAATTTATAAGCTGCTGACAGGGATACCCTGTATATCCTGAGTAAATATATTTGTGGAATTGCTTAATTCAGTGATTGAAAGCTTTTGAGAGGGGAATATGTTCCTGAAATTTTCGAGTAAAATTTCAATTCATTTCAGCTATATGTTTTGGTGAACAATATTATTGGTTTTTCAATTGGAGGAAAAAGGATTTTTTAGGATTGTTTGCTATTAAGTAGATGTCATTTAGATGTTCACATGAAAAGCAGGGCTTAATTCCAGCCACTGCCAATGACAATTGGTAAGCATTGTTTTGACATATGCATTCCATGTTTTTATGAATAATAGGCATTGGACAACCTTTCTGCTGCAGAAAAGAAATTGGATGTCCCGGAAAAGGTTGGATGTGCTTTGATGCGTGCTGGAGCATCAATTACTGTTACATCTGTTACTGACATAGCAGCATTTGCCATTGGAACAACTACTGTAAGTATCAACATTTAATGGAGCATTGCTATCAATCTATTGTCACTCCTTTAATGAATCTTAAGTTTTAAAATAATATTCAGATCTTCCTAAACAATATATTTTTCACCCTTATGTGAAATTGTCATAAAATTTTTGTCCTTAAAAACTGTATTGTTTGTTTATCTGTTTGCTTAAAAGATATTTTCTGATGCTCTCCTTCTCAGTTTTCACTAGTGTACTATAATTTCCACAGCTCTTCTATTTCATCATAAAGGTTTGATTGTTTAATATGTTATAATTCAAGTACATATATAATACAGCAGCAAATTGTTTAAGAGCATAAAAAACATAACTAGGTGATGAGCCAGAGATAGAATGAAACTCCAAAATCCAGCAAACCTAAGCAAAAAGGTTCTAGTTTTCAAAATATTAGGTTTCTCAAAATGGCAAACTATATTTTTAAGTATCATACTGCAATATTGAGAAGTTTGCAAGGAAGACAGATGTGTTAAGTAACATACATTGGAAACATTCTATTGCAAAAGAAGGAACACTTGCAATGAGTACCGGAATAAAGTCTCCATGCTATAATGTTCCGCCTCCCCAAAACATCTGCAAGACTCAGTAAAAAAGTTATCTTCTGATGCGTTCAAATACATTCATGACTAGATTATATAAACTTTTACATCATATATTTTACATGGGATATATCCCATTGAGTGAGTAGTGAGTGTGTTTTTCTCTCAGCTGCTTTGAGTTTCTTGGAGGAGATATAGTGTGAGCAAATTGTACAAGAGGTGTAGATGGTGTGCAATAACCCCCCAAAGTTTACAGGAAATATGGTGTGAGTGTGAAAGAAGTGAATAATAGTGTGAAAGTGTATCTGGGAACACATAAAATTGTGAGGTGTGCATAAAATTTGCTAATAGACTTCACATAAATGTACAAGAGGAATGAAAGAAGTGTAAAAAGTGTGAGGAAAATGCGCTGAGTGCAAGAAATGGCCATGAATCTATAAAAAGAAAATGGAGGGTGAACTAGTACAATGAAAGTGTGAGATGGTGTGCATAAAGTGTGGTGAAAGTGTTAAAATTGGAGGTGGTTTTTACAGAAATTAAATATATCACTAATCAAACTATTCATTGAAATTTAAGTGATGCTGGATGATAGAGTAGCATAATTTCTCATCAAAATTTTTTGTTCATGTCAAGATAGTGGACAAAACTTTGAATTCATAAAGATCAGGATATTCTACCCCAATTAGGTAGAATAGACAGCAAATATTTGGAACACATTGGCGGAGTTGATTGTATATATGAACAACATAGATGGTAGGTCAGAGCATAGGTCAACTCATGGGGAATATAAAGTAAATTGTCAAGATTGTAATGCTTGACCATTCACTTCTACATCAGTGTGGAATCAAAAATATTTATATGCATTTTGAGAAAATCCATGGCCAGTAGGTTAGTCAGTTAAAATTAATTCAAATCAAAAAAGAAAAACTGGTTAGAAAAGTAATAAAACTGAAGTGGTATTTGATCTGTACTTGTCCAAAACCATATGCTTACTTACTTACCTTCATACTTACCTTTAGATGTAATTATTGTGTCATTCAAAATAAACATAATCAGTCTATCCTTGTATTCAACCCCAGAAGCCTCAAAAATAAGGCAGCAAACATTGATCATATAATCCAGAGTTATTGTAATAGGCACAGAAATTTGGTCATCTGATGATATAAATAACCTCAAAATTTTCCCAGTGGATTTCACAATTTACCAACATGATGCATGGTTTGTATAAAAAGTATCCTGGAAAAGATTCAGTAAAATAGATTTATTTTAGATATTGCTACAATGCTTTAAAATTTTTCAAAGTACATTCTTTGAGTGTGGACACACTTTTACCAGTGGCTTTGCCACGACTCAAAGGCAATGGTTGGTGGATACCGGCAGGTCCTTAAGGGTACACGTGTAAGCATCTTTGACGGCACAATGGGTCGGTCCCATGATCGTGTCCTTTGAGGGAGGATTTTACTTTTGGGAATAGGAAATAGTCTGCTGGTGCCAATTCGGGACTGTATGGGGGTTGGGGAATCACTGCCCGCTGTTACAGGTCTTTACAAGCAGACACTCCACTCTGCTCTTTGTTGTCCATCAAGACCTTCAGGACAAATTTAGTAGAGATCTTTTGCATCAGCAAATATTAAGTGATAATGGTGTGCACTGTTATATTATCAGTGCCAATATGATCTGCGATTATGTGCATACATAACCAACTGTCTGATTTCAGCACTTCACGCACATGTCAGGAAAAAATTTTTACCGATACTTTTTGTAGAAACCCTGTAGATTTGAAGGACCCGGAGATAGTGTTTTTGTGCAGTGAAAAGTATTTTCAACCTTAGACCATGCAGGTTTGACAATAATATGAGTAAATGAGGATCAAGGGCACAATGAAGATAAGGGCAATGATCATGGGCTAGGATTTTGACATTCATTTGGTTTGGCCTTCATGGTTGATGTATTGAATACTTCTTGTTAGGCAATTTTTACATTCCACAGAATCCTTTTTCCTTGAATACATGGAGACATAGAAAAATAATATCACATGTCTTGTAGTGTAGTTCTCCACCTATGAAAGATAATTGAGGAGAAGGAATAGCCATTTTTGTAATGTGTGTATGAACTATAACTCAAGGGCATTAATAATGCATCACATTTCCGTACTTAGGGGTTGGAGAACCAAATGATGAATTTAATCAAGGATAAATGTGTAGTTGCAGATTTAAATTGGAGATTTGAGAGAAATAAAAATCAGGATTTGTATGATGGTACTGGTTGTAAAAAAAATGTTACTCCTTTTGGGTTATTATCAGAGTGATTGCAGTTTAGCATATATGGTTTGCCTCTAGAAAATCATCTAAGAAAAATGTGTGGCCTATTTACATCACATTCAATGAACTACCGCCAAAGTTGTGCTCTATGAACATGATCCTTGAAGGTTATGTACCATTAAAGGATCCTAATAAACTATGTTTCTCAACTCCTTTGCCAAAGAATCAAGCAGGATGTCAACTGATGGTATGCCTTCGAATCTAAATGGGAGTGGTAAAGTTCCATGAATAGAAATGTCATTCCCTTGTGCACATGTGTTGACTCCGTGGCAAGATGTTAAAGCAGAAATATGATTCGATTCAATTGTTATTATGGCAGCACTTTTTGCTATCAAAGAGCCAAACACACAGGGAAAGATATGAGGTGTACAATGACCATTATTCTGGAAGAAAAACTTGTGTGAATTCTGTGGGATGCAGCCAAATGGAGTTAACCTTGATTAAAAGAAAATGGTTGAAAGAGGTGTAAAGGTGTGTTCTCCATCACATCTCCTTAAATATTTTGAACTTTCCTCTGGTATGGCTCAAATATATGCATTCTGTTTTGTTGGGTAATATTGAGTAATATGAAGATTACTTCTCTGGTACTGTTAATTTGCATGGCAAAGATTATTCTGTTGGCTCAGAGGACTAAATTGCTGTAACAGATGCTCAGCTGAAACTTACTCATCGGCCATTCACAATGGCAAGGACAACACAAGATATTTGAGAAAGGAATCTATGGAATGCATCTGAGTAGAAATGTTGGCTAATATTTTACAGTATTGAGTTTTTGAAAGAAACTAATACCTAAAAAGTGCATAGATCATCTGTGACAGTGCAAGTTTTCTGATTTCTTGCTTGAATGTTTGATTTATCTCATGAGGTTGTAAAACAATATTTCATCTGATTTAATATAATACTGGCCAGCTAATCCAATTTACTGATTTAATGCTAACGTAATTTTCTTTATTTACTTTTGCGAACCTAGAAGAGAAATTAGATGTTTATTGTAGTGGGTATTTAGTGTGATCAATTAAATTGTGGAAGAGTTTAATGAGTGTTTATAAGTGATCAAAGTTTACATAATGAGTTAACCAGGTGTGCATTTAAAAACATGTGCTAGTAATATGTAGCAAGAATCAACTGAGAATGCATTGCAAAACCATGCCAAATTTTTTAAACATTTTTGTAGTTAGGCATATGACCTAAATCTAATTGTGCCAGTGGAGTGATATTGTCAATTTCTGAAACCCCATGGGTTCTAGAGTTGAATAGTTTTTCTGAAAGAAGCATGATAATTGTGTTCAAAATGGATCAACAAGATGTGAATGTAAAAATGTGCACATATATGTAAAATGGGTCAATGGACCATGCAGTGCTGAATAGGTGGACAAAGTGTGCAAGAAGAGTGATTTTAAGCGTGCAAGGATGCAATGATTTGAACATTTGATACGACTGAAAATATGTGCATAAGGTTTTGCTAGAATTGTGAAAAGATTGTACAGATAGTGTGTATGCCTCGTCTGCACATTTCTCATACACTAGTGTGCACACTTTATTTTCACCAGGTTAGGAGATCTTGCTCCAAGGACAATTATTAGCAGATTTGTCTTTTTATTACCCTGTTCTTTTGCAGCTTCCACTGAAATGCTATTTATGCATTGCGTCATGTAGTCATGGGAGAATGAATCAAGGGATAGGAGATGGTACAATTCAGCAATATTATTCCCTGTTTGCTAGCTTGATTCATTCCCAGACTGCCATTCTGAAAAAAGTGCTGCCATTTGTGGTCTACTAGTAAGGCAACCAACATGAGGGGCCATTTTTGGGCCATGGGGCTCAAGGTGAACAGGGGGCTTTGACATCAGAGAGAACATTCATTATATTCGTCAAACTGATATTGCCTCAACGGGCCTACCTCTGCCTCTGGAAGTTAACCTATCTACCTTATGTTCTTTTCAATATCCCAGTATTTATGAATATTTTTTCTTGAACCCATCAAACCCTGCATTTACTAACAATTCCTGATGTCATACAAGTCATGTCTGAATATTTATAATCTAGCAAGGAGCACATTGATGCACAATGAAAATAACTATGCAACCTGCAAACAGTAAGTAATGCCTGCAGTTCTACAGAAGTGCTGAAGCCCTAGAGCCTTCCACTTCCACCTTACCAACCAATCCCCACCACAACTGCCATGATGAGTGCAATGAGTCAGAAGAAATCTTCAGGAATGAGGGCAGTAAACAAAAGTTATCCTATTCTCGGTGTATTGAATGTTTTCTAGGTATCCTAAGTTTTGTGCAGAATTCTTGTCCCAGGACCATGCCATAACTTAAACCAAGTACAACATAATAATAATATTTCAACCAAGTCATGCTACCAGATATGTAATATCATATTGCTTTGGCTAGACACTGTTCAAAGAATATTAAGAGTGATATTTCTAACCTGGTATAATTAAAATAAGGAAATCTAACTATTGGTATCAATTTTTTTATAATCTTTGTAAAAATTTCTAAGTCAAATATATGAAATCATATATGTGTATGTATTACCTGACAAAATTATGTATTAACATATATTTTATTCATTCCATAAAATGAAACTGCATATTTGATGCCATGTTATGGTTGTTGTAAAATAATTTACAGACCAAATTTTTGAAATATTTTTTTAAATGTGTATTATGCATGGAAAATTACTCTAAATTATCCATTTATGTGTATCAATTTTTCAGGTATGCATGCAAATGTGTACACATTAAGTGTTTACTCATATATCAAGCAGTTATGAATAGTTTTTCCACATTTACCATTGCAGGTTATGCCTTCTTTAAGGTCTTTTTGTGTTTTTGCTGCCTCTGGGATCTTTTTTCTCTATGTATTTGAGCTGACATTCTTTGTTAGTTGTGTTTGCATTGATGAGTACAGAATGAAAGCCAAGAGGGATGGATGTGTGTTTAGAAAGCATAACAACTGGACTCCAAATACATGCAGTCAAAGGAACATACAAAAACTGATCTTTGAAAAATATGTTGGTCCTTTTGTGCTAAGTTTTCCAATAAAGGTAGAGTATGAGATATTCAAATGTTGAACTATTGTTCGTTTTTCATCATGTGACAAGACTTAACATCATAGCTTTTATTTCAGATTATAATTCTCTCAGTGACTTTGCTGATTTTGGCATTCAACGCATGGGGTGTGTTCCAAGTTGAGCAGAAATTTGACCCTATTTGGTATTTGAACCCCGATTCATATCCGATGCACTACTCAAATATACTCAAACAATATTTCCCCAAGTATGGCAAACGAGCCGGAATATATATAGGTAATCAGAAGCATGGAATTTGATAGAGTACCTACCTCATTTTTCTCGGAATTCTTAAAATGTTATGAAAACTTTCAATTATCTTTGCATTTCAGGAGAGATTGATTATTTTGCCGAGAAGGATAATCTGAATGAGCTAATGAACCAAATTGAAGAAAACCCATATGTTAACCGAGAAACAGTCGACTTTTGGTGGAAATCATATCAAGCATGGCTAGACAGACTTGGTATGTAATAAATCTTCTTTTTAAATTTGCTTACAGTTTAATGGATGTTATATGAAAAGATCTGATGCAATTTGCATAACTTCAAAGTCAAAATGTTATCCACTGCAAGCGTATGATTAAAATAGAGAGGGTTGCATTTGTATAAACTCTTGTAGCTACCTCTCCTGTAAAACTATATGTAAATTAAAATAATGATTTCATATACTAGCTTTTACAATTGTTAGCATCCAAAGAGTTTTAAGTATTCAGAGTTGAGATTTGGAGTGAGATATACGCACAAAATTGAAATATCAGATTAATATTTCAGTGTAAAATTTTATGCTTCAATAAAATACAATGATAGTACTTTCACATTCTCCTTCAGTATGCACCTAATCATTCCTATTCATTGTAATATATTTAAAGTAAATTTTACTTGCACGTGTGCTCAAATGAAGTATTCACCCGTTCTGAAAAAGTGAACAGATTTTCACACATCCTCCTATTATTCAAAAAGTCATCTAAAATGAAAGATTTGGCCTCAAAGCTGAGTGGAAAATGTTGGGCCTTGTATAAAACAATTGATTATAAAACTTTAGATCATAAATTCAAGTAATCTAGTAGTAGTACCTGTATTCAGAAGATGAGGTTCATACTACACTTCAACGATGCACCTCCAGTTCGTTATTTTTTAATCTCCTCGGAATCATTGTGTCTGCCAAAACTTCACAGATAACCACCTTTAACTACCAGGTTGATATCTTGTTTTATTGACTAGTTATGGTCATTTATCTGAAGGGATGTTTGTGGAATGCAAAAAATTGGATCCATGGAAATGAGCTCTTTGAAGCAGTTTTTTTCCGTAAAATTCTGCATGAAACCCTTTGCAGAAATTTTTAGTTGATTACCTAGGCTTATGCTGAGGATGCTATGAAACATACCACATGTTATGAGTGGTTTACTAGGTTCAAAAAGGGGCGGCAATCAGTGGAAGACGACTAGCATTCAGCAAGATTACAATGTCGACTGATGACCCCCACATCAAGAAAGTGAATGATCTCTTTTGTGCAAATCGAAGTCTGACTCACGAGGAACTTACAGAAGATGTGGCATCTTGATTAGTTTGTGCTATGTAATCCTGACTGAAAAATTGAGGATACATAGAGTCACCACCAAATTTGTGCCTTGCCCAATGACATCAGACCGGAAACAACATTGAGTTCAAGTCTGGCAACAACTGTTTGATTGAGCTGAAGGTGATGGAACCTTCTTGTCCAGGATCATAACTGGTAATGAGTAATGGGTTTATGGATATTACATTGAAAAAAGTGCAATCTTCAAAATGGATTGTTGAAACATCCTTCCTCCCCAAAAAAGTTTGACAAGTTGGTTCTCATGTCAAGGTTATTTTGGTTTTTTTATGCAAAGGGAGGTGTGCATCATAAATACCTACCTCAAGGCCAGACAGTTAACATGGAGTACTACCAGGGGGTTATGAAATGCCTAAGAGAGAGAATTAGGTGAAAATAGCTTGAACTTTGGAGGAGTGGGGAGTTGTTTTTTCACCATGACAATGCACCGGTTCATTTGTTTTGCTGAACTTGATTGTGTGCAAACTAAATTTGTGCAGTTTTAGCCAAAAACAAGGCCACTGTGCTTTCTCACCCACCCTGCTCTTCAGACCTGGCACTGCATAACTTTTTCCTGTTCCCTGAACTAAAAACCTCTTTTAAATAAAAAATATTTACCACCGTTTGATGGAGTAGCTTATGAGCATTCTGGATGAAGCATTCCAGGACTGCTTCAAAAAGTGGAACTTCTTGAACCAACCTCATATTGTCTCAGTCTTGAATATATCATAATAATGAGACAGAAATTTCTTCAATAGAATGACATCATTTGAATCCGCTTATTTATGTATTGCCACATAAACAATTTGGAAATCATTCATCGTTAACAAAACAGTGCAAAGAATTATTTTTCTTTATCATGTACCATTAAACAATTTCCCTTGGTTTGAAATTTGATTTTTGAATTTTGAACCTTTTATAGTGGCTGCTCTCAGCCTTTTTGCTTTAAACAAAACAAATGGTAAAATATCTGGTTATCGAGGGAGGAAAACTTGCTTCACATCCTTCAGCTATGAGTTAACATTGTTGTATTCTTTCCAGAAATCAATAGATTAGAGGCCCATGCTTCAAACTCTTATTGACATGATGTTATTTGAGCTGTCTTCTGTTTCAGTTGAAATTGACTTCACAAAGTTGATGCCCCACTCCCAGGATGAATTTAACGATCAAATATGTCCACAGATATGAATATTTACTGTAATTGTGTAAAAGTATGTTGTAGCCAACATTCACCACGGAGCAAATGAAATTTTATTGAGTAAAAAAATCAAGCACTCTTTTGTAAAACAATAGAATATTCATGATTTGGCTCTCAGCTGCTTTCGTTGATTCTATCAATTCCATTTTAATTGAATAATTGTCCTGGGAACTAACTCGCCAATGAAAGAATTATTATGAGAAATGCCTATATTATTGTCATTACTTTCCAAGAAGTTTTCAGGGTTAACTGTTATATTTTACTATACTATCTTTAAATTTACAGTCAGTGGACTAACATTTTTCTACAGTCAGAGAAGTGAAAATGGTCAACTATTATAAATGCCCAGCAGTATCATTGTTGATATCTTCAAAATTTCCTCACTTCTCTCTACCATTAGGGTAGAATATTAGAAAATAGAAAATTAGGTGGCTATTCAGAAATGGATTGATTTTCTGGCATACTTTTGCTATTGCCTATCACTGTCCTTGTGCATATATACCTTGATACTTATTGAACAACATACAAGTGTAAAATTCCAAACAGGGATGAATCAGAAATCCAATGGTTCACAATTAGAATTCTGATTTGTAATATTTTAATAGTTTATTAATAATGATCCCTTCTAATGGCAATTATATCAAACTTTGAAAAGAATCACTGAGAAGTGTAAATCCTTCATTTATATACTGATATTTTATCATACCGCCAGTAATGATGCCATAAGGTATTGGCTATCACAGATATCAGTAGAGACATCTTAATGTGTCAAGTTAAGCAAAAAGAAATAACAATTTTATTCATCATATATATTGTTCAACATTATTTTTCTCTCAAGGAAATTCATAACTTATACAACCTACTTCTTCTCTGTGATAATAATGATAGTGTGCTGTTTTTGTATAAAATTAGGTAGGTACATAGTTTATTGTGAAGCCTTTATTTAAGTTGCCTCATTTAACATAGTATCAAATTAAATAATTATTTAATATTTATGGCCCTACAAAATGGTACTTAAAATATGGATGGATACATTATAAGGTTTGTATAAGTCAAATTGAGGATGGCACAAATATAATGTTGACATATTGTAGAGGCCATTTTTAGTTTTATATGGATCATATTTGATTACATTCTAATAAAATATTGTCTTTGCTCTTTAGGTTACATACCCGAGCATTATGAAGAATTTAAAGGCTACCTTGTTGAATTCCTATTCATGACCCCAGAGGGACAACCATATATTAAAGACATCAAGTTTAGTAACTTTCCCCTTGGAGATTACAACATCACTGTAAGTTTATTTAGATATTATTTTATGTTTATTCACTGTGATAAGTAATAAATAGAATTGAGATTAAATTACTTTGCTGTAATGTGATAGTGTTTATTTATTGCCTTAGTGGGGTCATACTACATTATTATGGTACAATATGTGTGAAGTAGTATCCTAAGCTAAGATTTGAAGACTCATATTTAATATTTTTAGATTTGTATTACTAAGCATGAGAGTACTTTTTACAAGTAAAGGAATGTTACAAATTCAGTCATTTCCTATTGTTATCAGTGGAGATGAAATTAAAAATTGTAATGGTAAAAATTTTACTCAATGTAAGCTTGAAGGTTAAATTTGTTCAATTATAGTTAATGCTAAAGATATACCACTGCTCTTTTTTACTGGTCTTGCATTTTAGAAAATAAGCATTCCCAAAATTTATCAATATGCATTCAACAATGTGCATGAAAACTATTGAGAGCCTCACTTGAAATGTGCTTGAATTTTAAAATAAAAATAAAATTACTATATGTACTGTCTCTTAAACCGGTTAATCAATTTTTTAAAAATTGTTTTATTCCCAATTTCAACTAGTTTTTTATTTTCAATGGACAGCAACACTAAGCCACTCATTCTTTTCTGCCCTTGCATTGCTCTCTAAAATGTATTGATTCATTTGAGAGTTTGAAATGAGCATTTGACCAATGCATTTTTACTGGAAATGGCTCAAACAATTAACACCAGCTTGTCACTTTTTAAAGGACCTATGAAGCTGGTTACTTTTCATATATGATGTAAGTTCATGAAGTTCCCTCCTGGAGAACTAGCTGCCTGGGTTAGTCCGGTGGGTAATATGCTGGCCTGCTAACCCAAAGGTAGTGGGCTAGGTAGTCTTGCCTTGGGCATGATTGTTGTGTCAGCTCTGGTGGCTCAACTTCCTGGAGACCTGATCACAACCTAAGGGTTTAACCCAACACAAGGGGCACACAGGCTATCAGAGGCATCCAGAGAGGAAAAAATCTAATTTATCCAATAAAAATATGTTAATTCCTTCCTCAAGTGAACAAAATTAAATGCATTCATGTTGAATTCTTTCAAAATTTCTAGCAGAGACTTTAGGGACATTTGTATGAAGGAATCATATTTTGCAATCGAGCATAGTTCTCAATGAGGACTTTTTGAACAAATATAATTAAGAATAGTTGAGAAAAAAAGAATTTAAGGTTCTTCTAAGTTCCTCATGGTATTGAATATAATTTAATGAGTTTCTATTAAGGATATCATAATTTAGATGGCTCTATGCACCACATGATCATCATGAATGAGTCAATGATAAAATGGCTAAAATAAATTTAAATTAATTTGGTGCATACTATACAAAATCCTATGCTTTGAAATTCAATGATATATCATTCATTAACTCGTCACACTACCCAATTATTTTATTATTATATTTATCCAGTATTATGTAATCACCCAATTAACTCAATTAAATTTTCATTTTGATAAAACTACAAAGCTTTATCAGAATTGCTTTCATTGATGCAAAAGCCATATATGAGACACCATTTCATAAATTTCAAGCTATATTTTTTTTACTTGCAGGCATCTCAAATAATTATCCAGCATATCCACATGAACACAACAGCTGAACAAGTGAAAGCTATGCAATCCATTCGTGACCTCATAAAATCTATAAATTTTACCACTGGACCTTCTCGAATTGTTGCATATTCCCCAGAATATGTTTCTTGGACAGCAAATCAGGTAAATGAGCTAAATTTCTAAAAATTTTCATGAAGGATTAAATGCAAGGATGCACACAAACATGAGCCTCTCATTAATACTCACTCATTATATATATATATATATATATATATATATATATATATATATATATAGTTAATATGTGTGTGTGTGTATATATATATATATATATATATATATATATATATATATATATATATATATATATATATATATATATATGAATGAGAGGCTCATGATGGTGTATTTCATTTTGCTGAGACAAAAAATTCTTTTCAGGTCATTGGAGAGGAGCTCTTGAGGAATCTGGGACTGACCATAATGACTGTAGCTCTGGTAACAGTTTTGCTGATCCAAAATTTCAAGAGTGCCATTTGGGTGATCAGTTGTGTTTGCTTCACGTTGGTGAACCTAGTTGGCTCCATGTACATCTTTGGACTCACCATTGAGATCTCAACCTCTATTGTCATACTCCTATGTGTTGGACTTGCAGTTGATTATTCTGCGCACATTGGGCATACTTTTACAAGGCTATCTGGCACCCGCGATGGTAACTCTAAATTAAATGAATATATCCCATTTTTAATCCACTGTTATCAGTAACCTGGGCAAAAATAAATATTTTCCTTAAGTAAAAGTTTTATTGTGATGCAAAAATTATTTCTCCATTCTTTTTTGTAGAAAGGGCATTGGCAACATTGGTTCAGGTGGGACCTGCTGTATTCAATGGTGGCATGAGTACTTTTCTGGCATTTGTGCTGCTTGGCCGGAGTGACTCTTATATTTTTACAACATTTTTTAAGGTAATTCACTTTGCATTAGATGAAAACATGTTAAAGGCTCATTTAATCCCCCGAATGTTCGGGCTCTTTGGCAATTTATTTTGATCAGTTAGAGTGTAACTGATTATTCTATATAATGCTGCAATATATAATACTTTTTATCTTTCAAAATGGAATTTAACAATGTCTCATTGATTTTTTAAAAACTGTAATAACTTTTTATCCCAAAAAAGGTTTTCTTGACTGATGATGTTCTCGAACAGTTATTTTTCAGTGTGGTTTTGTATGGATTATTCCATGGTTTACTGTTTCTCCCTGTGATATTAAGCTGGCTTGGGCCAAATGCTCCGGAAAACCTAGAAAGTGAGATATATTCAGTTCCTACTGAAAGGGGTAATGGATTTTTGCAACCAGACGCAGAGAACAAAGATGGTGAGTTGTATAAATTAGCAAGTCAAATCAATCAACTATAAAACTTACTCATAAAGACTTCCTTTGATTATTTATAGATATGGAATTGCATGATGTTGCCCCAATTTCCCATGTTGGAGGTGATGTTGTTCACGAGATCCATCCTATAATCTCTTTGAACAAGAAGGAACAACGGAAAAAGATAAAAATTGGAAAAAAGAACAAGCCAGTTGCAAAGAAAGGATCCTCAACTAATTCCAAAAGAGGATGGGTGCTTTAAGTTTTATTTTTATAAGATTGGTTTATACTTTACTGTATTTATGAGCAAAGTCATGTTATTTGCTTGTAAATTTGAATTCAAGATTAAGTGCTGAAACATTTATTTCACTTACTGTTATGTTAATGCTAACGTGTTGTTTTAATTTAAACCAGAAAGAAAGATAGGAGGTTGAAAATGCACATCAGGAATGAGCATTCAAGTTTTAAGTGATTGCATTTTAAAAATAAGTTTTAACATTACTGACAAGGTATTGAATGTTGTTTTTTCGATTTTGTTGCTGGTACTGCTTGGAAAATGATTTTGAAGTAAGTTAGCATTGTAATTTTTGAGTGAAATGTAAATGTAACTAAAATATTTGTCAAAAGAAGGCATTCCTGTAAAAAAATGCATGTCTGAGGCATATGCAGCATATTATGAAAGAGTAATCTCCATTGATAGATATTTACATGCTTAGTAAACAAACCAAAGCAACAAGTGTAAGTTACTTGAAATATAATGAAATGAATTTTTTACATGCTGCACCCAACTTACTTACCTCAATGATTGAGAAGCTAGTTTTTGAAATACATCAAATTTTAATGGATTTGTCAGATCACTGAATTAGTTTGAAGTTTTCTTACAAATTTTGGATTAAAACTCCCATCACTTCCAATGCATGCAGTATTTGACAATAACAGGAGCATTCAAATCGCAGTCTGCCATGGAAACTAAACAGTGAGGGGGAATATCATAATATTTCACAAACTTTGATTCATTAAGTTAGATAAAAGTGGGTTATTCTTCATTAAATATTTGTCAATGCTATTATTTATTACTCAACAATGCAAGGAAACTGATTTGCTGCTTTATTGTAATATCATTTACTTAAACTGCATGAATTGTAATGAACTGCTGACCAAGTATTTTGAAATTGGATTTATTTTGTGATTTTCAAAGCTAAATTTCATTTTAAGATAGTCCTTTTAAAAATACCCACAAAGTATCAATTGTCTAAGATATATCATACATCCCTAAGATGCACATGGAATTAACTTCCATTGGCATCTCAAATACATCTAGTTTCTGGTGGTCAGAGCCCATGCACCAGAAAACTTCTTTGATTCAAAGTTGTTATGTGATTGCATTTCAAAATGTAGGATTATCAGGATGCCAAGAGATAATTTTTCTCTAATCAGTATTTTCAGTGCACTGCTTCTGTGGTGAATTTTTTTGATTCCAACTCTTCCATTAAGTGTTATTATTCCTTTACTCTTAGGTCTCTCAATTGTATTAATTACTTGACAGAGTGATCTCAGTAATGTTTCTGAGACATTCCATGATGTCTCAGAGGTATTTCAAACAGTCTCTCTTAAACTATGTCATTATAGGTCATAGTGGCATTTTAAATGTTTTACCGCATGACTCTTGAGTTGTGAGATATTTGATATTGCTATTAGACTCTTATGTGCTATGTGGGTAGTTTTATCTATCTAGAGGTGTACTGCACATTTACATTTTGGAGTTTATCAAATTAAGTTTGAATTTGGAATAGTTTTGGAAACACGCTTCTCATGTGGGGGCATTTGAGTGTAGAGTATCACATTGCAGTTTTGGATACATATAGTTGGGTGAAATGTATCAGTATGTGAGGAGAATTTATAACGGCTGCATCCCATACATATTGGGTGGTATGGTTCACCGCGAGCATATAGCCATAAGTTTAAATCAATTCCTCAATAATATGCAAATGTATTCTTAGCATCAGTATAGTGTATCCTGATGTTGACTAGTCATAAGAAATACTCAGGCCATTACCTAGATAATGTGTGAGTCCACAAAACATTTTCTGCTAATGGAGCCAATTTTTTTCACACATGAAACACTGACTGTATCTGGAATTCTTTTAGAGCTGCTAGCTTTAAAAGTTCCTGTTTTGTAGCGATGAGTTTTCAGAATATGAAACTGATCTCAATCAAGAGTCAGCAATGTATGGCATTTGTGCCATGAATTTGTGAGAGAAAATTTTTTCCATGGTGTCCTAATATGCCAGGAATGACTTTTTGCGAGTCTTGTATTGTGTATGACCGCTACAAAAATACAAGACCATTATGCAGCATTTGAAATCTCATTCAGTGCCATAGAGGTTTTGAGATAAAAGTGCTGATAACTATTTAACTTGAGACCAAATCCCCCTTTTCATGGGGATAGCCCACTAATTTTCTGCAATAGTCCAGGTAATTTCCAGAGTGTCCAATTATTTCCTGAAAAAAATTTAAAAGGTTCCAGTCATCATTCAGCAAGTCATTTTCTACGTGTTTTCTATCAAAGTTATTTTGAAGAATATTATGACATTGTATGAGGGAATTGGAAGTATGATATACTTTTCCATTTCCGTTCTATTTTATTTTACATATTCATATTTCACCTTTGTTACCCCAATTATGAGGTAGAAGAGATAAAGAAAAGCCATTTTCTTGTCAACTGTAAATGACTACTACATTAAGTCAGTAGCTACTCTTATCTTAGGTGTTTGTATTTTAATCACCAGTCATGATGTTTAAATGTCATAGATGGTATATTGTATGTATTGTATATACACATTTTCCATTTAAAATGTTCGTAGCAATTGTTTTTAGTTTTGCTGATATAGTTGAGCTCAAATTGATAGAGAATTAGACAGCACTGATAGAGAAATCTCATGGGGTATATTGGAAACTTGATGGCACAGGGATCAGGGTGTGATTGCTGTTAGAGTGATGAGGTAGCAAATGTGAGATATAAACCCCCATCCCAATGCTAGTAATACACATTTGACATTGGAAGTTAATAATGAAGGCTGCTGATGCTCACAGCAGTAATTCCTGGCAAGTCATACCTTAAATGATAACTCTCCTCATCATGCTTCACCCTGATTCCAAGTGTGGGTTGAACAGAATTAGCCATGATGTTGTTTTGATTGTATTCTATTTGGACTGAGATTCAGTGTTCTCACAGTGTTTCTTCTCAACCAAAGAGAGTATGCTGAAATTCCAATTCATTGTAGGATCAATTTTTGTTAGTGTAGTGAACTGGTACACCACTCTTTTTAAATGTTCTCTTTTCCTCTCCACTACCAACTAAGAAAGGTGAATGCACTTTTGAATGTTTTGCCATTATGATAGCTTTTACTTAAGTAATATATAAGCATAAATGATGTTGTGCTTAAGTAAGTGGCATTAATCTACGTTAGCTCACACTTAGAAATATGCAAGTAAAAGTATGTGTCAATGAATTAATCCTGTAATAGATTTAATCCTTTAATAGAATAAATGTTGTGAGAGGGAGGTCCATATATTGTGCATTACATACATGCACTTGTAGTTTAGAAAATAGTAGCCATTACATAACCCTATGGTTTAATGTAATTTGGCTTGTTTCCTTTAGAACTATCTCCATTGTACTGCTGTTTAGTTTTGTTTTTATATATTTACTGTTACTCAGAGAAAAAATCCTAAAAAATATTTATTCTTTAGGTAGGTATTCTTTGAAGAACTCTTAGTAGGGAAAATTATTGTTTTTTTTATAATTTAACATTTAGTTCCCTGAAGAATCTACTGTTTTCATTGTTTTAAAATGATTGACTAGTCTTAATAGGTCTCTCAAGAATATTTACGTTTATTGAGATATTCAGGGAAATGTAGACACCTGTTTCCAAAAATCACTAAAGTAGTTAGCATATAGTCATGAAGGGCATATAATAGTGAGATAAATAAAAGTCTGGTGTCAATTTGTGTGTATGTAGCCTATTGTGATTATAACACGGATAGCGGTCATGAAGTCTACAGTATATCAGTCGATGTTGGTGTTAAACTCAGTGTTAGAAAAATAGTGATTGAATTATCTATATTTATAAATGTGTTTTGAGGTGTCTGTAGTTTTGTTGCTATTTAGAAGACACTTAGTGTTTGTGTGGTCCCATTGGAATTTCTCCACCTACTTTTTTCTCTTTTGACATTCCTTTAACATGATCTTTATCCATGTTTTTGTTTGAATACAAAGGAAAAAATGTTTAGTTTTAAATAATAGATATCAGTTAATGCAAATAATGGTGACTTATTTGCAACCATTTTCAAGTATACTGCAGTAGTGTAGGTTCCCCTGGTTTTCAGCCAGCTCAAGTAAAATTTTTACATTTCGGCAATTTAAAGAGTAAAACTAATGTATACAAGTGGAGCTTCAGAATAGAGGAAATTGAAACAACCATGAATTAATTTTATGATAAACTCCATGGAATTTTGCTTGAATAATTTCTCTTATGTGACGAATTTATTTTATATTATCAGGGAAACCTGTATTTTAAATATTGGAGACTACTTACAGCCTGTGGCACCAGTATAAAAGTCCAATTGTGATGTGATAAACTCTTATTGGTAGTTCTTGGTAGACAAGTGTATGCGTCTCAGCTTTAATTAATGCATATCAGTGTTCTCTTTGGAAATACAAGTTAACTTAAATGGATAATATAATATCATATCTTTATATTTTAGAGACAAATTTAAAATGTGAAAGTTTGGATTAATTCAGAAGATCAATATACTTTTAGGAATGTGTATGCTTGTTCCTTTATTTCAATTCACTATTATATGCTTAAGATGAATGTTCAAACCTCTATCAATTAACTGCTTTAAGGACAATGATTGCTGTTCCAAAGTCTGAATTGTGTAAATTATTCATCAAGATTGCCACTCTATAAATACCTATCGGTGGGTAATTTATCATATAATCATCTCAGAATAGAATGTTTAATTTTCAATCTTATCAATTAACTGCTTTAAGAACAACTATTGCTGTTCAAAAGTCTGATTCGGGTAAATTATTCATTGAAAAGCCACATTAAAAATATCAGTGTGTTATTAATCAAATGCATCATTGGGTCGGTGTTCGAGTGAATATTAGGCTGCATTATTTATGGTGGCAGACTGAATGAAGCTTTAGTAAATGCCTTTCCCAGGTCTATTGAAATTCTGAGAAATTACTCGGAATTTTAGTGAGAAAGATTGGCTATGAATAATTTTTTAGTTTCAGAATTATTTAAAAGCATTTCTAAGTAAAGGTCCATCTAAATTTTCCTTTGTGCTGTCATTATTTATGACATTACTATACTATGGCATTTTTAAGAAACCTCTTCCTAAGACTTGAAATTTCATACAATTATTTTAATCCGTACTTGAGAGAACAGTTAGTGTAAATCACCTTATGGCAAATTAGGATCTTTCCATGTGACATTATCATCAACGATATCTAGTTTTGAGTGATTTTCTGGGATTCTTGCCATATCATTTAAACCAGGCAGCATCGCAATCTAAGAAACATGTATTGGTGATGCAAAGAGGCTTGGAATTTTCATTTTAATGTCACCGCTTTGGAGGGTTTATGTTGGATGAACAGAGTTTATAAATATTTTCAAATGAACAGATCTGGCAGAGTGTTTTGCTGCTTTATTTTTACATACATTTTTACTTTTCTTGAGCAATGACAAGCAAATAGAAGGACTTTTGAACTTTCATTAATTCACTAGCAAAATGTTTCTCAGAGTGTATTTTCCCTAATTTTTCACAACTATGGATTTTAAACTAGAAAAATGTCAGGCTAAAATAGACAATTATATTCTCATTTCAGAGTAAATCAGCCAAGAATAAATACTTTACATGGTGAGGCTGTGACCTTCCCTGTTCCCTTTCATGCTCATATTTACTGGTATTTCTCTTTCAAATTAGAATGGCAGAGACCTTTCAATCATTCACTTTATTCTTTGGATTTTCTGCATTATTTGCTATTCATATATTTAAGGACTGGTCTTAAACATCGCTCATTCCCATTGTTAACATTTGATGAAATCAGGTTATTCTATCGATGAAATTTCATGCATTTTGTGTGATTTAGACTTCTACAATGAAAAAATTAAATACACAGTAATAATGTATATTCATGAAATAAAATCCAGGTGACTCTTTGGCTTTAATGGTATTTTATCATTTTGGTAAAGGCCATCCATGAAATATAAATTTGTGTAGATCCACTATGGGCAATAATTCTCTATTTTCTTTTGTCACATTGAAAAGTATCAATGTCAACTAAATTGCAAATTTCCCTTTGCCTGTCACCAGCACTCTTGCAAACTCTGATCCTTGCTGTCTTTTTACTTATCAGTATGATTATTTAACAAAAAACTTTTCTGCCTAAAAATTCTCCGTGGAGGTCAGGAGGTCATGTTTTTCTGTATTTATTTTTCAACTTAAAACATGATGATGAAACAACAGATGTGCATATTTTCTCTATTACCTCCCCTTAGTGCCTATTAAAATTGCCCTTGAGCTATTCTATTAGCCTTGAATTCGATTTCTGCCTGTGCTGCCCCTTGTGAAGGAAGCTTGATCAACATCCATTAAATTGCTGAAGTATTTTCCAATTTTTCTTTGATTATCATGCCAGAAAGAGGTACAAGCATCAACTTAAATTGCATTATGGTTCTTAACAGGATTCTGATATTTTAATTCCATTTCCTTTTAGTAATCTTTCTGTACTGTTCATTATAATATGTGGATAAATAACTTATCAGCTCAGGCTTTCACTTTTAGCAGCTTGGTTTCACTTAAAATCATTGTCTAAAAGTTTAAAAATACATTATTCAATAGCTTTTGGAATTTTGTCAATTATATTTCTTTAAAGGTTAGCTGTGAAAAATATAGTTAAACAATAGTTCTGGAAACTTGAGTTTTAAAATTTTCATCAAATCATTGCTCTCATTTTTAAGCTTAAGTGTGTACATGTAACTTCATTAGTGGTATGTTCAACACTTATCTTCTGTAGTATTATTCTTTGTTGAAATTGTAAAATTTTATTCCAAATACTTATTTTAAAGTTGGTAATTTCCAAATATCACTCTGACTTATATGCGAGATCATCCTTATCATATACTTATGTGACTTTTTTCCTATCATCAGTCTAAACATCAGAAAGTGGTTGAGATAACTGATGCATTTGATATACATGTTAAGTAGCCAAGTTGGTTATTTTTGTTACTAAATGTTGAAGTATATTGTGCATTGTATAAGCTACTGAATATATGGTGTATATTCATGGTTAATGTATAACTAAGTGTGTCAATGTCCATAGTGTGTATAATGTGCAAAATTAGTGAGTGTCAATGGGAGGAGGGGTACATAAGAATGAAGTTAATTATTAATGGGGGGTGGGGTGGAAATTGCTGATGGGGTGGAAAATTAGTCTTTTCCCCAGATACCAGGAAACCCTACTCTACCACTGATAAGAATACTTGATTGTTATTTTTTTTCCCATGCATGGAATAAGACAAAGAAGGCAGAGGAAAGTTGTTATGATCTACAGTGATGTAGTTTGTAATGCACAAGTAAATGATCAAGATTTTTGAACTTGAAGAGCAAGCAGTTAGATTGGATAGTTTCTAAAAGCTGCCAAAAGAATAGGAGAATATTAAGTATAGGCTGTAACTAGTAAGAAAATATATATTATCTCACTTAAAAATCACATTTGCTTTACTACATATACATATTTTTCAGAGCGTACTCTACTTTATTAAGTTTTCATCCTTATCAAGTTTTTCGAAGTTATCATGTAGTATTCCACAAAGTCTATTGAATGACACTTTTTTTAAGCATATATGATAGCTTCGGCAGTGAAGAATAGATATGAATGCTCATTATTTGTTAACAAACAATTGCTGATCTATCAATCTGGAAATGCGTATATTTTTGTTCAGGATTATTTATGCCAATAATTACCTATTCATGTAATTCCTGCACCCTGGGAAAATTCCTGGAAAGCTGTCATTAGCTTCCCTTATTTTTAAAAGTAATATTCTACTGTGAATATCTCACTCTTTGGGTCCAAACTTCTTTATATGTATGTATATTGCCCATGCTCATTACAGAAAATTTTCTTTAGATATTGTATTATTATGAATTACTGAATGTAGCATTTACTTTTTCCAAAGATAAAATTAATTTTTTTTGCTTTTATTGTGATACAAGTCCTTGCCATACTTTAGTAATGGTTTCCATAGTATTTTTTTAATTAATTGTAGATTTACTTTAGATATGGCTTGTGGTTTTGAATTTAATTGGTGGAAGCTTGCATTATGGTATTTCAAACACTGCCATTCCATCATAATTATCAGTAAAGAAATCTCATAACATTATTATATAAATTAACCTCATTCAGTAAAGTTTGCTGTGCTGTTCAGTTGTGCTTTTAAGTTTTCGCTTGAATGATTGAAAATATGTTACCTACCATCAGTCATTAATATATATTCTTATGTAGCTATTTATGTATAGGTATAAGTATGCCTATGCATAATTTTAATGATGAATCCAGATTTTATCTTCATAAGTTTTACTTTTATAATGACTTAAGTTTTAGGAATATATATTGTTTGAATGAAATTAGTTGCATTGTCTGACTGAAAAATAATGCTGTGCAAATAGAGAAAGAATGTAATAAGCAAGTAACCAAGCATGACTTATTGGAATCAGAAGAGAAATGTCTTTCAAGTGGGATAAATCAATTATCCTTATTAATGGTGAGTTTACTGTATTTCTGATGAATTTGAAATTAACTTTTCTGCCAAATTGAACATGAAAAAATTTGAAAACTTAATTAAACAGAAGAAGACTTCCATTATTGATTATCTATTTTTTCATATTTTATAATGAAAGGGTCATCAAGGTAAAAAAGTCTGGTGCTTGAATACCTATGATAGGAACAGAGTTGAAATATTTTTGTAAACTCTACTCATCAGTGGATAAGAATGGGGTACTGGTGGATTTTTCTCATTAATACATGTTGTATATGTATGTACATTGTATATTGGTGCTTATATCACTTTGATCCAATGCAGTGCTGGGATTAAACATGAATAGGTAGCCCCTGTGATTTTAGAATGTAAGGCAATGGAGAGAAATGTTTAGCCATAAAAATGATGGATCTCATAGTGTGGAGTAAATTGTAATGTTATGTGAATAACAACTATGTGTGATGCAGCTTTTCCCAGCACTGTTTGACTGCATCAATGTGATGATGACTATGAAACACTCCTTCCCATTCTATATGGATTGTATTTCACTGTGTTTATAATAGCATAAACTGTTTTACCATCTTAAATGTAAAATGTTGTTCATCCACTGTGTATAAAATAAAGCTGTGTTATTGGTGCCTATTTTGATTTTTCTTGTCCATACCTATTTATGTTCAAAGTGGTTGTGACCCAGCCACAAAAACAAGGTATACAAGATTAAGATACTTAGAAAAGTAAAAGAGTATTGAATAAACAATATTAAGAAAAACATGGGTAATACTTCAAAACTCTTATGCCTTTGAAGGCAGTTTTTGGGACTTGATTGGCATTGCCGTATAGTCAAGAATATTTAAAGGAGCATGGATAATAGACAAATCAAAACTCTTTATGGCATTGTAGGTACCTAGTTTATAGGGCTTAGTTGGCATTGTCATAGGAAGGGGAATAGTTTTTATTGGCACCAACATGTGAGTTTACTGTATTTCTGTATGCTTCGGTATGCTATGAAGGGAAATTTCCTAAAATAGTGAAATATAGACCATTCCCTTTCAGGAATGGTTATTTTGGTAGTTAACTTCAGGGATAGACCCAAATAATTTGAACTTAAAGATTAATAGAGCTCAAATATATCCCTTCCAAGAGAATGAGAATGAGAATATGAGGATGGAGATCTGGAGTAGCATGCATATCAATGTGCATGTCAGTAGCATACATATTGGATGGTATGCTGCAATGTTAAGGACCAAACTAATTGTTCTGGCAGAATGGTCAGAAAGCTATCCAAATAAATGGTTCAAAAAAAAGAATGTGAGCTATCAAACCTACCAAAAATAATTTTAGATATTTTGAAACAAATAAGTATGAGTAGTGAAAAACTGCAGAGGCAGCAATTGTGTTCCACTTTCCAAATCGCCAAATACCCTAGGGCACAACTGTGTACCCACAAACTGATATCTGAGACATTTTATGACTCCAAAGTAACTGCAAAATTTTCCATTGCAAAGAAAAAATAAATCTATACTTGCTGTCAAAGCACCTTTAGCTTTGAAAGATTTTCAATAAAAACTTTCACTTAATAACTTTTGCAGGCATTCAAGGACATAACTGGCTTCTGAATGCTCTTTGAGACTCTGCTCAGAGGACTTAAATTTTGCTAAGCTTTTGGAATTATTCAAAGGGGGCAATTCCACCCAATTTGGAGGGAAATATCCCAACCATCAGGCATGCCTATGGCTTTATGTTTATATTGGTGACCATAAATACCACGGGATATTTCCAATAGCAGTTCAGTACTTTGATTAATACAGAGTACTCAATTAATGCTTTGAGGAATTCCAGAATGAAGAAGATATCTGAGACTGTAGCATATTATCTTTAAAATTCAATTTTTCTGAGTGAAGCCATAGATAATTACATTTGAGGGTAATAATAAAGGTGTTAAAATAGGCTCTGCAGAAAGGGGGCATATAACATTTTCATAAATCTGGAATGTAAACTTAATTGGCAAATTATAGATTGATGGGTGTTGGTTCCAGCAGATGTTCTTGATAATGTCATACAAAACCTTTGTTGATTGTCTCACTATTGACCAATAGGGTGTAACAGTTAGTTGACAACTATTGCTCATCATGCTGCTTATCTTAAATAATTTTGTCAATTTGTAAATGAGTCCCATAAAGATCTTAAAAATCATGCAAAGACAAGGTGGAAAGTTCCAGCAATTGAAAGATTCATTGAGCTACAGAAGCAATTTTTCTTTGTAGGTGCCCCACCATTATGAAATTTTTCCTTGATGTTCCTTGAAAGGGCTATTTGCAATTCTTGTGTGAATATATGAGCCTATTTCAGAAGTTTAATGAAGATAAAGATGAAACAGATAGTAGCAGTTGCAGCAGCCAGAAGAGAATCAAATCAGTTTGAATAGGGGCTTATGTTAGGACGATGTTGAGGTCAGGAAAATTAGGAAATATAGATGATGGTTTAAGGCTTTGTGAAGTGAGATGGAAGGATGGCAGAAATCACTAGGGTATTAGCTATAGAGTAATATACAGCAGAAGGAAAGAGAGCCAGCGAGCAGTGGCGATAATATCGAATTAAAAGGTAGGAAGAAGCGTAGTTTACATATCGTAGAGTAAGAAACTGATAGAATATTATTAGAAGAAGAAAAAGCGGAACCAACGAACTTGGTCATTTTTCAGGTATACATGTTAGTAAGAGGACATAATTGCCGTTGTTCCGGGAGATTTAATAGTGATGAGGGATTTAAATGTAACGGTAGGCGAAGGAAGAGATGGTAGTGAGGTGTGACTACGGTTTAGGAACAAGAAATGACCGCGGGGAGACAGTAGTATGTAGTGTTCTGCAGGAGACGTGGGCAATGGATAGATCGTTTAGACACCATAAAAGGAAATGGAAAATGCCCGGGGATTCAGGAAAATATTAGTCTGGCCACATTATGGCTAGGCGAGAATTAAGGAACTGTGTGATTTATTCGCAGTTTCGTGGGAGCGAATACGGGCTCGGGCCATAACTTAATAATAATGAAATAAAACAGGAACGGCGGTTTAAGAAATGGAATTCGGATGCAGTAACAGAAACGACAAGAAAGTCGCATCAGCAGGCTTTAAAGAAAATTATGAGATATGTTATGGATTAGGATAACATAGAGGAAAAATGAGGGCATATCAAAAAAAGGGAAATCGAAAGTCGCAAACGAAACAATGGGAACAGTAAATAAGAAAAGGATAAGGGAACTGTGGATTACCAACGAGATGATTAGAAAGGTAGACGAGAGAAGGCAATAGAAGAAGGTTAATGTTGGCAGAAGGAAGTACAAAGAGTTAAACAGTTAGTTAACGGAGGTTGGTAACAAATAAAGGAAAGAAACGTGGTGGAAGACCCAGTGCGATGATATGGAAAGTTTACTGAGGAAAGGGTAGATTATCAGCTATATAAGTAAGTTAAAATAATTTCAGGAAGTAATAAGGTAAATCTGTGATTACAATTGAATATAAGTCAGAAAAAAATATTGGCTGAACCAGAAATGATACAAGAGAAGTGGGAGAACTGAACTGTTCGTTAAAAATATTATGCCAGCAAGTTCAGACATGGAAAGAGAATATGACTTAGGTGAGGATAGCTTAGGTCGAGGCGTATTCGATGGTGAGATAGAATGGGCATTGAGGGAATTGAAATCAAATAAGGCCGTAGGGGGATACAATATTCCCGTGGGACTACTAAAAGCTTTAGAAAATGGTGGGAGGAAGAGTTTTTACGGACAAATTTGTAGCGCTTATGAGGGAATGATCAAATTGGGTTCAGAAAGGGAGTAACCATGTGTGACGCCATAGGAGTACTTAGGTAACTGATACAGAGGAACATAGAATAAAATCAGGATTTATTTGTCTGTTCCGTAGACTCTAACAAGGCGTTTGATAAAGTGTATTGGTAGAATCAATAACTGTATTGCAGAAAATAGGGGTACATTGGAGGGAGAGACAACCTATCTGCAACCTATACATGTTTCAGACTGCTCAGAATGATCAAGCTTTAGTTTGTCAGTCAGCCAAGGGATTGCAAGCATCACTGAGTGCATAGGAAAGTCAGTGCCATAGGAATGGGATGAGAACAAATGTAAACAAAACAAAGGTTATGCTGTTTTGCATCGAGGTTCATCAAGGAACGTACACCATTGGTGAGGATGGAGGAAATAGTCCGAATTGACGAAGTCGTCAATTGGGTACGTCTTTGATAAGGGTGTAAAAGGAAGGTCAATTTTCCCCTCATTTTACGACGGCGCGGGATAAGAGCACCAAACCAGAAAGCATTATCCCTCGCAATGCTCCTGATAGAGTTAGTGGATGTTAGCGTGATTCCAAATCACTAATCATTGCGGAAAGCCAAACGAGTTGATTTCTTTGAAAGGCTCAAAACAGTTCAACGCTCCATCCGACGGAAGGCGCCCTCCACTTGATGTGCTCTTCACTTAGCACAAGTACGAGCCGGGTTACCTCTCAAAAATTTGGCCCTTGCCGGGATACGAACCTCCTGGAAGGAAGCCTCCTCCTAATTAGAACCATTACACTCATTAGAAAATTTCTAGGCAGAATTAATTTCTAAGTGGCAGAATCTACAGTAGAGTAAGATTATTGCTTTTAAAACTTTAAAAGTGAACCACCTTATTGAAGATATCTCCTTGCATTATTGTCTTGCCTTGCATTTTCAAATAGTCAAACAGCCGGCATCATCACACTATAATTTCCAATCTTAAGACCTCTTACGTACAGCCTTACGTCTGTATTGTTTACACATGTCTCTCCCGTAATTCTTCGTAAGGCATCATTTAATTCATTGCCATCTAAGCCGTCTCACCGGTACTTTCTCATCCAAAATTTCTGCACCATTTTGCTAATGTATTTCTTCATATTATGGCCGACCGATGTAAACCAAAGGAACTAGCCGCTGAAGAAAAAAATCCATGCAATAAACGCCATATTGCATTCATTCATGTATCATAAAGCGGTAAAAAATATGGTATCAATTTTTTACTAATAAATACCAGCGACGTTCAAGGGAAAATCAGTTAATTTCAGGACTAAAAGACTCAATTTTCATTAGACAAAACTTAAAGAACGGCATTGCCTGGGGGTCTTCATTTAAGGTCCAGATGGAGCTACAGAATACAGCTTGTATTTGGGGCATGGAATGTGTCCCCTGCAGCATGCGGTTTGGAACTAGTCTTATTAGCTGGGGAGCTTACTGCTAGGCTACTTTTCTTCGAAGAAGTGAATTACCGAATTGGGGTTGAGGCCAGCGGTCCATTGTAGCCTTTTCGCCTGTGCTTCGGAGCTTCGAGCTACTGAGTAATCTCCCTGGAGGGAGGGAGATTACCATTCTTCTCGGTTGGAGTCGACAGACGCACAGTCATAGACACCATCCGACTCCCCATCATTCAGCTTTCTCTTAAAATAATAATAACAAATATAGAATGCCCAATGGGAGATAAACGTATAAATAAATGAAATAAATCACTGATCAAGTGATGAAGACAATTGGTGTCCTTTAGCATCTGATGATGTTTGTGACGTGAATTCCTTGTAGATACATTGGCACAAAAAAGCAATTTGTTTAACGGAATTTGGTTCCTTAATCTGATTATGAATGCACACCGATTCAATGTTTGTTGCAAAATAGTCGCATCTTCCAAATTCCGCACCATCGTGTCATTCTAATATCAAAACTAATTTAAATTTTAGTAATTTTTATACTTAGCGCTTCATTAATTTTTTATTTTTCCTTTACTCCCCTAAGTTCCCCTGCAGGTAGAGCAACCTAAAAAAATACAGATCATGATTATCACTACAACATAATATAATTATCACTATGAACTGTATGAAACTTTGAGGAAGAAGTATCTGGTTTTCTTTCTCTTGCAGGATACGCTTCTACAATTGTAAATTATGCTTTTACCATTCCGTTACCATTCAAATTTGCGAATGATGGGGATTTTTATGGCAAAATTTGTCACTTCTAATTTGAGTCTCGCCGTCAAAGCTACCAGTGATTGCGAGCGCATGGTCTGTACCGGCGAGAAAACAGTAGATCCCTGAAATTTGAGAAGAAAATAAATTACGACAGTTCACGCTCAAATTACTGTGAGATACTAAGTGACCTGACAATGGCTTTTAATTCTTGATTTTCAAATTCTTCGGGCCTTTTTCGTTCTACTGGAACTTCTTTTCAGAGAAGTGATTACAACGCCTATGAAATTATTTAAGTATTTATTCAAGTATTTGAGCTTCACCACCACTCCTTCATCCCCACCTCAAATACGTCTCTATTGAGAGATAATACAAATTATTTCACAACCGATTCGTGACAATTGTTACGATCTCTAATTGGAGAGGTTTTCTTTTATTGAAACCATTTGTTCAGTAAAGTGGCCGGCAGTAATACTCGTACTATACAATAGAATTAAAGATTTTAATTCCATGCCCTCGGATTAAAACCTTTTGCAGATTATAAAATGCTGAACCAATGATTTAATTATTCCACTTGTGTCTTACGATTTCTTACAATGTCAACTAGTGATTTTCTTCGACAGCACGGTAGGTAAATTATTTCATCGAGAACCTTTTCATGCCATGAAGACATTCCGCGCTGGAGTCAAGTGGATGCATCCAAGAAAAGGCGCGAGAAATCACTGTGGCGTCAATATTTCTCATGAGTACTTCCCACCTTAAAAAAAAGGTTTGAATTTTGCACGGTGTCCAGAAGCTGTGTTTGTCACTGCATAATTAGAGGGCACTGGTGGTGGCGTTTTCGTGACATTCAGCCGTTCGATTTGCAATGGTTTCCCGTTTCCGTGCCGTTTTTTTTCGTCAGATAGGCAAAAATTCAGAAGTCGTATTTGAAGCATGCTTAAGTGGCTCAAGAAATGTTTTCACTTGGCTTTCGTTCGCGTGTGTCCGCGTGTCATCAGATCCTTCGCCTCAGTGAACAAATTTCGCACGGCTTCAATCTTCGCTGTACGACGGACGCCGTCTTCCTGGACGTCGCCCGTGCTTTCGACCGCGTTTGGCACAAGGGCCTCATTTACAAAATGCATACCCTCGACTTTCCCCCTCCCCTTCTCCTCCTCGTCCGAAATTACCTCTCCGATCGTACGTTCCGCGTGTCGTTGGGTGATTCCCTCTCTTCTGTAAAGAGAGCCGAGGCGGGCGTGCCGCAGGGCTCTCTTATCAGCCCTCTGTTATTCAACTTGTACGTCAACGATCTGCCTTCTACACCTCACACTTCCTTTTTATTTACATAATTAGTAACATATACGAGGGTCATCCGGAAAGTAGTACCCGTTCGTGCCGCATGAAGTGCTGACGACGCGAGTAGCCGCTGGACGAGGTCAGATAGCTTCAGTGGCTTGTCTGCCTTCTCTGAGCCAAGTTGCGTGACGCTAGCATTGCCTGTGTTGTTTCTGTGATTGTTTACAATGTTTAAAAAAATTGAGAACGCCGCCAGTTGTGAAGTGAGGGCAGTGATTAAATTCCTCAATGCAAGAAACGTTCGCCCATGTGATATTCATCGCCAATTAAAGGAGGTGTATGGAGACAATGTAATGGACGAGTCGTCTGTTCGGCGGTGGTGTCGCAACTTCAACATGGGGAGGGGGAACACACACGACGATGAGCGTTCGGAGAGACCGTCTGTCATTACAGACCAACTGGTGAGCTCAGTTGACGAATTCGTGAGGAACGATCGGCGCGTCACAATTGATGACATCTGTGAGCATTTTCCCAATGTTTCTCGAACAATTGTTCATGAAATTGTTAAACACCGTCTGCATTATGCAAAAATTTGTGCAAGATGGGTCCCTCGCGTATCTCAATGAGCTGGCGGCGAAGGACTATGCAGCAGGAATACAGAAACTTGTCACACGTTATGACAAATGCCTTAATTTGCTTGGAGATTATGTTGAGAAGTAGTTTAAAGTATCCTCTTTCAAATAAAATTTTTTATGTTTGTTAATATTTACTTTTGTGTCTTTATTTCACGAACGGGTACTACTTTCCGGATGACCCTCGTACATAAAACAAAATTTATCCTCCCGATGGAGTTATCCACGTCCCGAGGGCAATGGATGAGTCCCTACCAGTCCAAGAATACATAAAAGAAAACCTACATGTCCCTTAAACACTACACTATACGCACTACACCATATGCACTAGAGGACGCTACCGGTCCTGCAACTTCATGTGCTTCCGGTAGATGTCTGTTGATACCGTGATGGCTGCCGAACACATTTTCCTGCTCAGCCCACGAGCCCTGCCCTTCTGGATGCCGAGTCGGGATAAAACCGCATCGTTTTTTCTGTCCCAGGACCCGAGGGCCCCAACGATGATGGCACCCAGGCGGACAATAATCTTGTACTCGTGGGCGACG
Organism: Hetaerina americana; assembly: GCF_022747635.1. Lineage (NCBI taxonomy): Eukaryota > Metazoa > Arthropoda > Insecta > Odonata > Calopterygidae > Hetaerina > Hetaerina americana. Next base: position 1,209,631 of record NW_027287107.1, read on the forward strand.
CGAATGCTCTCGGCCAGCCCACGGTATTTCTCCATTTTTACCGCCCGTGCCACTCGGAAAGCCGCCATCCGGTTTTCGAAGGGGACCGTAACATCCACAATATGGATATTGTCCCCTTCGCGGATCACCAGGTCAGGACGAAGCCGTGAGTCCTGACCGGGGACTGTCTTGTCCACAGCGACTTCCCATGAGGGCGGGAGGCATTCCAGTAGGAGCTCCTGGATCCCGTTGTGCCGGGCGATGCGGAGCTGCCTGTGGGCGAGGCACTGGTTTAGGACGTGGACCAGAGTCTCATCCGTCTCCTTGCAGAGCCTGCAAAGGGTGGACTCTGGTCTCGCGCTCCCCCTCAGTGCGCCTAGTAAGGGGAGCACATTGAGTCTTCCTCGGTGGACGAAGGCCCAGTCCACCAGGCGAGTGTGCTCCCCAGACAGTATGAAGTGGCTCCCCTCCGTGCTCGCTGTGACCACCTCCATCATTCTGCCCTGGTCGGGTTTTGCCACCAGGCGGCGGCGGAAGCACTCCGACACAGCCCCCCTGAGGACGGCGGTTAGTCGGTGCCGGGCAGATGGTGGGATGATGCACAGGTCGGTTGATGGCGAGGGGTTTCTCACCCGAAGGGAGATCTCCCGTCGCATCTCACTCCACTCCCACTCTGGAGCGCAGAGGTACGCCGATGACACTGCTATCGACGCCACATCTCGAACACGCTCCGCGAACATCAGACGACTTACAGCACACCTTGACAAACTGCACCGGTGGACACGGACTTGGAAAATACGAATCAATCCTGACAAAAGCACACATATTCACTTTTCCCGCAGACGAAAACGCACACCCCACCTTCCTCTTTTCTTCCACCAACACATTATACCGAGGGCTTCTTCGCACCGATTTCTTGGTGTCATTCTAGACAACCAGCTCAATTTTCAGCCGCACCTCGACTTTTGCTGTCAGAAGGCAATGGTCGCAAGTAGCCGTCTCGGCTGCCTTTCCTCCGTGATTTCTCCCCTGGGTCACGCCGACAGGATGCGACTTTACAGGTCAATCATTCGCCCGCAGTTTCTGTACGCTTGCCCCGTGTTTGCCATCCGGAAAACGCTCTGGCGTTACCTTGAAACCATCCAAGACAAGGCTTTTCGGTCGTTACTCCAAGTGAGTCGTTTCACTAGGATGGCCGACGTGCGAGCGGCGCATAAACTCCCATCCGTCGCGGAATTTATTCGATCGTAAGTCTCGTCTTTCAAATCCCGCCTCGCACCGTCTGGAAATCCGCTGCTACAAACCATCTGGGACTATGATCCCGGAGAGAAACACACTTATACACTGCCCAAAGATATTACTCGCCTATGAGTCTTTACTATGTCTTTTAATTTTAAATTTTCTTCATAGTATTAAGCCGCTTCACGGCCGGATGGATCTCTTCCTCCGTCCCCCTGAAGTTATTTCAGTATCATTTTATCCGCTTCACGGTCTTGCTGTCACCCGTTTCCTCAAGCCCAAGTGTAATTTCCCGCTGTGGGAAATGGGCGACCCTCGCCTCCGCTTCCTTTTTGTACCGCTCTATGCTCAAAGTGTGCCGGTGGGCAGTTAGTGCTGTTATTGACGTACTTTTTTTTCTTTTTTGTAAAAAGCCGTTCCCTGTCGGCTTTCCTTTCTTGTTAGATTAAGAGTTCATATTTTATTCCTAGTTTTAAGTTTCACTTTCTCGCAAACCGCACTTCCACCTCAGCCATGTTTCTTTCTTCAATGCCATGCGTTTCTTATGTAGAATGACCGGTAAGGGTGGGACTTCACTCACCGGGACGGTTTATACTTGCCCGCTTGGCCAGCCAATGAACTTTTGTGGTTTGTGAAATGTTTTCATACGGTGAAAATATATTGAATTTGTAAACAATATTGGCCACACTAAGCCGACATTTTTTTCAGGCTCTTAATTCATCTTAGGGTTTAACATTAAAGCGCATTCCTTCTCCAATTTTTTTCTATTTATTCGCCGCATTCTAATCTTCCATTTTCTTAATTTGTTTGTTCAGCGAAGTTTTTACCGTTTATCTAATACCCTGGTTTACGAGCATTACGGAGATATTACAAATCGTATATTTCATATATATATATATATATATATATATATATATATATATACACACACGAGGGTCATCCGGAAAGTAGTACCCGTTCGTGAAATAAAGACACAAAAGTAAATATTAACAAACATAAAAAATTTTATTTGAAAGAGGATACTTTAAACTACTTCTCAACATAATCTCCAAGCAAATTAAGGCATTTGTCATAACGTGTGACAAGTTTCTGTATTCCTGCTGCATAGTCCTTCGCCGCCAGCTCATTGAGATACGCGAGGGACCCATCTTGCACAAATTTTTGCATAATGCAGATGGTGTTTAACAATTTCATGAACAATTGTTCGAGAAACATTGGGAAAATGCTCACAGATGTCATCAATTGTGACGCGCCGATCGTTCCTCACGAATTCGTCAACTGAGCTCACCAGTTGGTCTGTAATGACAGACGGTCTCTCCGAACGCTCATCGTCGTGTGTGTTCCCCCTCCCCATGTTGAAGTTGCGACACCACCGCCGAACAGACGACTCGTCCATTACATTGTCTCCATACACCTCCTTTAATTGGCGATGAATATCACATGGGCGAACGTTTCTTGCATTGAGGAATTTAATCACTGCCCTCACTTCACAACTGGCGGCGTTCTCAATTTTTTTAAACATTGTAAACAATCACAGAAACAACACAGGCAATGCTAGCGTCACGCAACTTGGCTCAGAGAAGGCAGACAAGCCACTGAAGCTATCTGACCTCGTCCAGCGGCTACTCGCGTCGTCAGCACTTCATGCGGCACGAACGGGTACTACTTTCCGGATGACCCTCGTTCAACACATTGACCAACAATGAAAATATCCGATGCCGTGTCTGCAGATGGTTGAGGGCTCCGAAATGATTAATCTAGTGAAGAATTAGATTCAACCTGTGGGAAGGGATTCGTTTAGAATTTCAACGCTGATTTGTTTCATTAGATTATTTACTGTCTTTTACATGTGCCATAGCAGGTAGGGATTGGGCCGTATCAGGTATTTTAACAACAACAACGACCTCATTATTTTTTCTAGAAAAACACTTTACATTTCTACATATCCAAATACTCGTATAGAAATGGCCGCTAAAAGCTGAAATTTCGTGACAATATGTTCTTAGTGCTACCAACTTTTAGATAAAAAAGGGATTATTATTAAATGTCTCCAAATGGTCAGAAATAGTAAATGATTGGTAAAATTTACCGTCAAGCGTCTTTGAGAATTCAAGGCTGGCTACTGTTAGACAAAGGACACGTGGCTAATTTGAGCTTCTAAATTCTTTAATATATACTTTAGGGTCTACGGAGGTGGTCTGAAAAGTTCTCAAACTGGCCTATAGATGGCAATATTACTCGATAGGATTCGGAAAAAGTTAGGTTACGGAAGAGATGAGTCAGAAGTAATGAAATGAGAAAATGAAAGAAGGTTGGTACGGAAATCGGGAAGAGATTATACCCGTGTTAGGTATCATTAGTATCAAGCATCCTTAAACACTCATGGAAAATTTTCATTCGTAGGCATTGCTACCCTGAGCTGTCAGAAAGGTGCTGGCCCACTATTTACCATTCCGTGCATTAAAGAAGTTCTCATTGATAGACTTTGCACTTTATTATAGGTACTATCGAGTGGCCCACTTTTCAATTACCTAGCGTTTAAACATTTTTCCTAGTCTTCTCACTGCCATATTATACGCTTAACTATATCCAGCGTATTATGATTCCCACCTACAATTGGTTTCTCGTAAAAGAGGAGGAAATTGCAAAAAATCCACCATTGGAGTGACTTTCGGAAGAGGCAATGAAGACCCGAAATAAGGGCACTAGATGATTCCATGCTCGTTTTACTTGGAGGTCCTCTTTGGTGATCATCACTTAGGACTCATTTAGAAGGCTGCTTTGGTCAACGTATTCCTTGATTTCCACCTCTACGACATTAATACCCATGGAATCAGGGAGCATACCGACGGGAACTTAAGATCTCATCATTATCAACGGAAAATTGAAACAGATAATTAATTCAACAAGTGATGAAGAGGAAATTTCAGTTAGATATAAATAAGACCACTCCAAAAAAGACTACAGCTCAAGTAACCACGACAATGAAGAATATACACTTGTAACTACATATATTTAAAATTTTGTAATCGTATTTTGACAGCAATAGTCGTACAAATTTGACAGAGTCGTTTCAACGCCTAATTTCACTGGCAGCATTTTATGAAAATGTTAACGTATATGCCACTTGAGTTAAAAATAATTGCTAAAAAACCATAAATGTACAATGCAAATCTATTAATGCCAATTAAATGTATATATAAGTTTCATAATGTCAAAATCTCAGCTATGTTTCATGCAGGTAATTGTAATTTGCATAAATATACCAATTAAATAATACGATTACTCTTTGTAATTGTTCTAAAGATCTCCAGCGTAAACTCCAATTTCTTCTTTCACGAATGTTTTATATTACAGCCGAAAAGAACTTCTTAAATCTGATAATTGGAGATTTCACTATGTAAGAAAGATGCTGCCTAATACCGCCCTATAGGACCGCTCGAAGGGTTCTGCAGTATCATAAACCATTCCTTTTCGTCAAAACCTATGCTGTGAGTGGAGACGAGAGGAAAACACCAACCGCTAGGTACTACCTACGGGAAATAATGCGTCTAAGTGGTCATGTATGGTACATAACCACACATTAGCCGAACCAAAGACTAAATGAAGATGTAAAATTTAAGTGTTACTTTAAAGAATTCCCTAAAGGTCTTCGTGTCGCCCAGGCATTATGTTATCGGATTACCTTATTAAAAATCAATGTTCATATTATGCCTTCGTTATAACATCTCCGAAAGTCCATTTCAACGCGCACATGTTGAAAATCATCGTTAGGATGCATACGGGTCTTAAACTACATGACCGTGCGTCGCCGTTATTCCCAGTTGGGGCAATGAGGAGATTCCACCGCCGTATTCCCATTTGGTTTCGTCGCGCGGTGGAGCAATCGATTTTATTTTCGGAGTCGAGGAGGCTCGCAAAATTTTTCCCTTTTTGATTCACATTTTTAAAGCTTCAGCCAATCAGGTGATGTAAATCAATTTGTGGAAGTCCGCGGTGAAACCAAACACATATCGCTGTACCGCTTGTGTCCATTAAAATTCTACCTTAAACAATAGACTATCGATAATAGTAATAATAATAATAATCCAAATTGTATAAACCGCGCCCACCAATCAGCTCCATTAAACGTAATAAATTCATTGATTGAAAATAATAATTTAATCTGATACCGGTCGGACGGAAATGACTTTGTTTTATAATATTTTATCGCAATTAGCAAACAAAATCCGTACAGTTGCATTTGAAACTTTTTTTCTTTCTCTCTTCTTACGCATTTCAACTTTATTTGAAGATTCGCGGAGAAATTTGAAACGTTTTGTCTTTTTGTAAAATTTGGTCTAATTTGTGGCCACGCATTATTCTAATCTTTGAGGAGTATGACATAATATAGGTAGCATATGCATCGATCAACAAAAGGTGACCATGCAACGATTCATATTCTAGAAGCAAATAAACAACTTTTGGGCTTTTGGCCACCATCCTTCCAGTTGAGCCCACTCAATCACAGAGCTATCTTTGACCAAGCGCGCCAAAAATTACCAGAGCATTGTGCATTTTTCTTGAGGGAAACGCTTCCGACGGGAAATTATCTCGATTTTAGCATGCTCAGTATACTTTTAGGTTTGTAAGTACTCGATAGAACGTCGCTGGTCACATTCTCGTGCTCGGAAGCCTTGCCCGAGGAGGAGTGGAAAGAGGGGTGTCTGCAGCGTAGGGGAGAGGAGGAAAAGGCTTCCCACTCTTTCGACCTAAGCTTAGCGCATGCGATAATGGTCTTTTAATGAGGAGCTTCGTGGATAGCGTGAGGCGTCCAGCCAAGGACCGTAGAGCCCCGGGTTCAAATCCGGGTGAAGATGTACCCGTTCCCCCTGGAAAGTCCAAGCCATGGTACTCCTTCCTGGGCTTCTCTGGTTACCGGCACTTCCGGGAAAACCGTAAGCGGCGCTGTGGAAGGAACTGGTCCTCTCATCCCGAGAGTGTTAATTTCACCCTAAGTAGTAAGGCTTGCAGTTCACTCCATTCGCTTCAGGCCGGTGGTTATCCGACAATGGATTTTTTATCCTTGTTATCATATTCCTTGGACCGCTCTCGTTCCCTCTCTCTCACATGCTCTCAGAACTCTCCAAATCCTGAGAAAATTTTTTCACATCGAAAATATGTACGGTCTCTACATTCTTTCCCCTCCCATATATCCTTTTTTATTTACCAAGCACGTTTGAGTTTTATTTCGCAAGGTTTCTGAAAGGAGAGGTGCCAAACTTAAGGAACGCCCCCGTTGGCATATGTTTTAGACAACTGCCTCTCGGCACAGTTTCACCTTGAAGAACGGCACATTGAAGAGCCCGAATTCCACAACCGTCCCACGCCGCTCTCTCGTGCCTTCCTTGCGGCCCTCACGCTTCATTCCGGGCAGATACGTTTGTTAATATTCGACCAGGTGCGACCTCACCACCTCCCGGCTTGTTTGCATGATGGAACTTCCCGTTTCCTGCCCTTTCCCGAATCATTTACTGAACATGTTTCATCAGTTAGCTTCAAAATGTACGTAAAGCAGGTGTGTGGACGGAATTTTCTCACGCTTATTAATAAAATTGATGAACCTAAACTGCGGAAGAGTGATGTTTGCGATGAAAAAAGAAGGCACGCTCGATGAATAAGATGATAAACTTTCTGCATATCATCAAGTGTACATAATTATGCACACTTAAAACACTTTCTAGGTTCCCTCCGATAAGAATTGTAAATACTTACATATATTTTGAATTCTTTAACTCAGCTTATATTTTTCACGTGCTCATGTGACTGGTATTTATCAAACGCATGGGTCATTACTTTGCGTTATCTGAGGAATGCTTATTATTGGGTTTTGAATCGGATGCTTTTAATAGGCAAAGATAAGATGGAAACGTTGCCTAGGAGTAATTTTCGTAGTCCAAATCCGTCGATCAGCAAGTAAGGAAGGATCCACAAGTCTCCACAAAACCGGTAACAGATAAAACCGACACGATGAAATCGAACTCGATGCACCTCGGAGATACGGACTCATTATTACCTTCTCATTATCACCGGACTAAAAATTCTTTTTGAGTGCTGGCGTTTCCTGAGCCTTTGTCAAGGAATCATCCTTTGGGAGATCACAAGCTTGACAATCACTTTTGGATCAGAAATCGGCTCTAAAACTCCCAATTAGGAGTGCATTTCAAATGAAGAAACCGTAGGTATATATTTATACATAGATCTAATACTCCTTGATTGGCATCAATAATATTAACCCCCAGTTGTGGTTAAGCATCAAAGTTCAAGTTTTTATGGGAAAAAGTAAGTTCGCGTGCCAAAATCAATGGCCCAATTTCATGAAATCCAATATTTTTGTTTTATAATGTAACTACTCCACGTAGGCTTTCGTGCCTTTAAAAAGTATACTATATTTGTTCAAAATAATATAATTAGGAACAAAATGCTGTAATTTATAAACATGCTCTAGCCACCACGACTTTTAAAAAATCACTACCAACCTGTGAGACAAAGGCTGATGAGCTGCCTCGCGTAAAAAAATGTACCATCTTGCAATTTTTTAACTTGAGAAAATAATTTAAGATATTACTTTAATTTATCATGTTAGTATGGTATATTTTCTGATATAGTCTTTGAAGTACTATAAAACTCAATTCTTTCCATTCAGTTGTTAAATTATCGTTTTTTCCGCTGTCAGAGGAATTTGTTTTTTCCTCAATGCATAATAATGAAACTTGAATGCGTGTATTATGATGCAAATAAGTAGAAATCATTCTAGGGTGTACATTAGCAGTAAAACAAATATAATATTCCCAGCATTGACTGATTTAGCATCGATTTGTCACAGTTTTTAACTTTTCTGCCCATGCTTTTCCTGCTCCCTGCCCCCCACCCTATCCTCTCCATTCCCTCATAGCTCCTTACAGCGAAATTTACCATAATCTGCTTCTCATAGGCCATCTTTGTCCTTCCTATTAAATTATTCCTCTGCGCTTCCTTCTAATGTGATCCCCAATAAGCCATTGCGTCTCAGTATGTGTTCCATTAGTTCCTCTCTTCTTCTTGTGAGTGTCCTCCATAGGCTTCTCTCATCACCCACTCTTCGAAATACTTCTTTTTTTGATGCTGTGTCTATCCATTTTATTTTCGTGGTTCTTCTGTTGCTCTACATTTTCATCAACACCAATCTTTTCTCTCCTGCTCCTATCGTCCACCTATCGTATACGTAGAAATAAAGCGCTTCCTTATGTCTCTGTAGTACTATTTGCCGTTAGTATGTTTCTTCTGTTAGAAGATTTCTCTGCCATGTCTATTTTGCTCGTTGTCTTCCTTACTCAATCGCTAGTGATTTTGTTACCAAAATAGTAAGTCTCATCAATTTTTTCTTGCACTTCTACCAATTGTCTTACTTTAAGATCATATTTTTACCTCAACTTAAAGCAAAATTAGTCACACTTAGTTTTAATATCTTTCATCTTGGTATTATGCTTTTTCTTTCCCTGCTACATAGAGACTAGCATCTTTGTTGAGACTTCTTACTTCTCTGCCAGTATAATTTTGTCGCGCGCAAATCGCAGCATGTACGTTTCCTACCTCCGTGTATTCGTACGACGCCTCTTTTATCTTTTCCTTGATCTCGTTAAATACCTTCTCATACAATCAAACCTTCCAATACATATCAAATATTAGTGGTGATAATGAATAACCCTGACTTCTTCACTGCTTTCGCCACATGTGATCACTGATGCTTGCTCTCTATATAGAGGGTATCTATCTCGTGCCTTAGCAGTTCATTACAATTTCTTTTAGGTCACGTAGCATCATACCATTCAAGTTCACGTAGTCATGCGCTTTCACCAGATGAGAAAATTGAAATGAATTGATTGATCTTTCTGAATCCTCTTTAATGCCATGATGCTGAGCACAAGAATTGCTTCTATGGTTCTTCTACTTCCTCAAAATCCCAATTAATCCAAACTTAAAAACTCCTCCACTATCTTTCCAATTCTTCAGAAGATTATTGTTTCCATTATCTTCGATGTATGATATCGTCGACAAAACGTTTCAAAAATGTTCATATTTGTCTGCATTTTTCTCTTTAGATAGAGGGACGAAAATGCCTTTCCATAAGTTGATCTGTTCTCATCCTCTCATTGACGTATCACATGTATACGTGTGTCTAAAACTTTCTTCCTAATTTTTTACTGATTTCTCGGGTCTAAAAATCCAATCTTCACTTCTTGACATCTTTCATCAATCAAACCTGTTCCTCCGTTTCTCAAATTTCATTGCAAATCCTCGGCTTTAATCTGTTGCACTACGATTGAATCTTCACTTTCTCGTTTGACTTCTTTGAATTAGAGATGCCACTTCATTTACACGTACACTAAGCGGTGTTTGCGGTCGATCTCTTCTCCGGGTATCTTTTGCTAGGGTTCATTTTATTTTTAAATCTCTCACTCAAGAGTATGCAGTCCAGTTAGCATATTCTAATATTTTCTGCCATAGAATATTATTGTTATATAAACAAGGGCTGTGACCGCTTTATCTGGTGGTAAACCCGCAAGTGGAACATCACTATCGCCATAAAACATCAGAAGTTACCATAGATTGAGACTCATTGACCCCTTGAGTATTAAACCATTAGAATATTTGATTAGTTGACACAACGAGATTTAATTTTCAATTTATTACCAAAACACTATGATTTCTGGATATTTCTGGGATTCATCCCAACATTTGCCGTGCTAATTCCATTATTCGACCACACTATTATGAAATGAGAACTTTCCCTAGTTCATTCTCTGCTTGAAAGACTTCATTTCTGATTGTGATCCTTTCTTAAAAATTTTACTGAGTCTCCTTATGACTTCTCTTACGGTATATAAATGCTAAAAGCCACCGTCATTACCATAAACTGTCTAACTGTCAGAAATGATTAGATGAAACTTAAAAACTATTACACCATGTCGTATTTTTTTAAGGAATTTTTAAACTAATGCCTAAAAAACACTTATGCGCAACACCATTAAATAACTCTTCATCTTAGCATACTTTCTGGTTTTCCTCAACCCATCCAGATTTTTATTCTCTACCTGCCCCCGCCTCTCCTACCGAACATTTCCCCTTACATCGCAGCATTCAGCATCCCGTTACTCCTTTATAACTCGCCTCCATCAACATTTCCCGTCCCTTTTTAATTTATCCCAATAAACCACTCACTTTATCTGCCTTGCCAAGTACTCCTTATATCTCCCTTTCCGTCCATTTTATTTCTCCTATTCTTTTTCATACGCGCATTTCAAAAGCCTCAAATTACGTTTATATTCTCACCTCTTCGGTCAAGTTTTGGATCTATTAAATGCAAAATCTTTAACTCATATTTTATTTGCGCCATTAAAGAGATTCTCTGTCACACACTTCATCCCCTTAAACATAGTTCTTTAGTCAGTGCATTTTATTTCCTAACTTACTCACTACCATGCTTATGTTCGTCTAAAATTCTTTCCAAAAAAGTGTATTGTCCACTTTAAATACATTCCCTCCTAATTTTCTGTTGAAATAATGTGCCTTTTCCCCAAGAGTCTCATTATTTCCATTTTTTATATGACTTATGACCACATAATTCATAAAATAATTATGTAATGCTGTTAAGAATAAATTAAAATCTAAGGTTGGCTTAATAAGCTAAAGGTTGATCTTTCTCAAAATGATTTCATCCACTTCGCGCCTAGTTTCATTCCCGGCCCCAAACCCTGCCCAAACCTCTCTTCCGACTTCACCAAGGGTACGTTAATTGCACGGGTCATACATAATGGATGGCCTCAAATAATTCCCCATCCAATCTCTGTTAGTCAAACCTGATTCTACATTCGATACACTTACAATAGCCGGGAGTTAAATAGAACTTTGGAATAAACCGCTCATCGATAGGTGAATGCCGGCAAGCTCTTACTTCCTTGAGAATTTTTTAGGTAATCTACCATTTAAGGTAAGTTTATGATGGACACAACTACCAAATAAATATCTTGTCTCTCCTAGCAAAACACAAAACAACTCTACAACAGGACCCTATTCAACTCCGTATAAGCAAGCCTAACTGTTCTTCCTATTCCGGTTCTTCCCATGCCTCTTTAATTATTTCCTCCATATATACGTTGAACAGTACCGGTAACAATGGACAATCCTGCCTTACACCTCTTCCTAACACTGCCCATCCGGTCTCTCCGTTCCCCACTCGCCCCTTAGCAGTCTGAGACAAGTACATGTTGAGAATCAATCTCCTATTCTTCCAATCTCCTACTGTTTTCTGCAATATATTTATTAATTTTCCCAATTCACTCTATCAAACGCCTTTCCGAAATCTACGAAACAGGCAAATACATTCTGATTGTATTCAATATTCCTCTCGATTAATAATCTCATTACTGCAATGGCATCGCGCGTGCCTCTCCCCTTCCTAAATCCAAACTGAGCATCCCCTTAGTAAACTATACTTTTGCTGAAGATCCTAAGAAATACTTAAGCTGCGTGGGAAATCAAACTTATTGTTCTGTAGGCCTCACATGATGTAGCCTTTACCTTTTCCGGAATACGAACTAACACTGATCTCACAATATCTTCCGGCCAGATTCCTTCCTCATAGATTCTATGAACCAGTCCATATAGACCATTCCCCTATATTTTCCTAAACCTTTTAGTAGTTCCGCTGGAATGTTATCTACCCCAACTGCCTTTTTTGATTTCATCTTCATAGTCAATTATGCCTGGACCTAAGCTATCTTCTTCTACGTCATGTTCTCTTCCTGTGTCTAACCTTGTTGTCCTAAGTTCTTTGCCATATAGTCCATCTTCCATATATTCCTTCCATCTCTCTTGGATTTTTTTCTGCGTCAACTATTATCTTACCCGCCTTATCTCTGACAGTTAGCACAGATCTTCCATCCTTACTTCCCGATAGTGATTTAACCTTGCTGTGTAGCGCACAAATTTCACCCTTCCTCTGTAAACTTCCCATATACTCGCACTGCGTATTCCACTACGCTTCTTTGCTGTACTTGTTACCCGTCTCAATTAATTATATTACTCCTTGTACTTCATTATATCTAATTCTTTATTTACATTTTTCAATTTTCTTCCCTCATCTATATTTCTAATCATCTCATCCGTGATCCATGGTTTCCTTGTCCTTTTCCCATTAACGCTTCCTATAGTTTCTTCTGCTGCTTTCGACATCCCTTTTTTGATACATTCTCATTTTTCCTCGATAGTGCTCAGCTCTTTTTCCTCATTCATTATTTTCTCTACAGCCTGCTGATACACCTTCCTTGTCAATTCAGTTGATGCTTCTACACTCGATTTCCTAACCCGCCACCCTGCCTTATCCTTTTGAAACGAGTGCTACACTTCATAACAACTAAATAGTGGTCAGAGTCCGCATCCGCTCCCTGCAAGGTGTGCAAATTAATCTCATTGCTCCTAAACCTGTGCTTAACCATAATATACATCTACATCTACTTAAAACCCCGCAAGCCGCCTTAAGGGCGTGTGGCGGGGGATGTTAGGACACCACCCGTAATTAAGAAAGAAAAAAAACCGCATACAAAAGCCACAAATTTATACTATCCACAAACAAAACATGGTATACATTCATGCAAGAACACTTACACCCTACACACATGCAAACACTTAAACTACCAACTAACATACACATGCACCTGAAAGTATAACTTATATCTTTGCAATGTTTAATTTTGTCCCGACATGTAAATTCAATGTTTTTAATATTTCTAAAGTGACTTCGGTTCCTTACTATTATGATTTTTGATTGTTCGGGGAAAGAATGAGTATTTGTACCTATCTGTCCTTGAAACTATCTTCCTTATTTTATCTTTGTAATCCCCTAAGAGACCTGTCACACTTGTGTTCTTATCATAACAATTTTTAACGAATCTAGCGGATTTTCTCTGGACTTTATCTAATTCTTTTTGCCAAATATTCTCCCAAGGATCCCAAATACTTGCGGCATATTCCAAATGAGGTCTAACTAGAGCAAAATAACACCTCTCTTTAACTTTTTCATTACATTTCCCCACCACCCGTTTTATGAAGCCAAGTTTCTTTTAAGCTGATCCGCATATTGTCCTCATATGTGCTCCCCATGAAAGGCGTGGTGTTAGAACAACCCCCAAATATTTAACTTGATTGGCCGTAGTCAGTACTGAACCCTCTACTTAATAGTTTATATCCTGTTCCTCGCTTCCTTTGTTCCAAAATTTCAAAACTGCGCATTTGTCTATATTAAGCATTAATCCCCATTTATTGCACCATTTCGAGATTGTGCCTCTCGTCTCTAGAGAGTAGCTCGCGATCTAGTTGGCTCCATATTTCCCTGTATACCACCGTGTCGCCAGCAAATAACCTCAGATTACTACTAACGTCTGCGCTAAAGTCTTTAATGTAAATTAAGAACAGAAGAGGCCCAATTACACTTACCTGGGGGACGCCTGAAGTTACATCTCTATCCGTTGAGCATTACCCATCGATGACTACTATTTGTTTGCGATTTGACAAGAAGTCTCTAATCTAATTAAAAATTTTCTCATTGACTCCAAACTATTTAAGTTTGTGTAACACTTTATTGCATGGGACTTTATCGAAGGCTATTTTGAAATCTGGGAATATTTCATCGACTTGTGTGTTACTTTCTCCCGATCTAAATGTAATCTAACCATGGACCGTGGACTACAGCCTTGACGTGGTGGAAGGGCTTGTGCGTTCCGTTGACCCCTAGAGCTGTCCTGGCGGGAGCAATGACAATCGCTCCTAGTAGGGTCACCAATGCTCGATAGGTCAAAGGTTAGGAGCCAGGTGAAAGGTGGTCCGCGCAAACACTGTTGAGGGAGGCAACGGGAAACCACCTCAATCATTATTCCCAAGATTTATATGATACGTTGCAAAAGTAATGCAATAAATTTTAAAAAGTAATTTATTCAACAGATTTGAACAGACACTCAAAACTCTTCAAAGTACTGTTCTTGGGGCTCTACACATTTTTTCCAGCGACTCTGCCATGACCGGTACGCGCCCTGGGAGGCGTCTTCAGGGACCTCTCGCAAGGTCTTCGTAACGGCTGATTGGACATCTTGCATGGGCGAAAAACGGGTTCTTTTCAGGGCTGCCTTAACCAGAGGGAACAAAAAGAGGTCTGGGGGGCGACGTCAGGACTATAGGGGGTTGCGGCAGCGTTGGCACCTGGTGTTTGGCCAGGAACTCGCGGACTCGTAGCGTGTTGTGGAAAGGCGCGTTATCGTGATGGAGTTTCCAGGTAGCGGAGATGCCTTTTCTCGTCCTGATGATCCTTTTTCGGAGTTTTTCCGGTACATCCGCATAGTAGGCAGCGTTTACTGTCGGTCCTTGAGGAACAAACCTTATTGACCACTCCTTTACTGTCGAAAAAGACAATGACCATTGTTTTCACTTTTGAAATGCTCATCCTTGTTTTTTTTGGCTTCGGGGACTGGTCGGTGTGCCACTTAGAGCTTTGGCGTTTTGTTTCTGGGTCGTATTCAAAAACCCAGGTTTCATCCCCAGTGATGACGTTGTCCAAATAGTCAGGTTCATTTTCAATACGTTGGAGAAGTTCACTTGAAATTTCCGCTCGGTAGGTCCTTCGTGACACGGTCGGCGGACAGAGGTTTACAATAACTGACATCTTGCCGCTTCTACAGAGCTTGGAGAGCACTGAAACCGGCCCCCCACCTACTCCAAGTGGTTTGATCACACTCCGACCAATAGGAGGGGCAAGGGAAATTTAATTGCATTACTTTTGGAACGCACCTGTATGTATATGTATTTGTGGATGTATATACATACAGGTGCATGTACCTGTACATGTGCATATATATGTATGTCTCTGTATTTATATTTATTTACATATGTCTATTAAATATATATATATTATTATTAGGTAATCTACCGGTTAAGGTAGGTTTGAGGATGGACACAGCTAAATAAATATTTTGTGACTCCTAGCAAAACACAACATCCTCCTCTACATGAGGTTCCTCTTCATCTCGGTGTACTTCCTTTCACCCTTCATCCCGTCCAACATCCCTATCCTTTTCCTTCCCTTTCCTCGTTTGCCCAACATTTTCCCCTCAATTACAGTCTTCAACATCCCACTGTCGGTCAATACCCCCTTCAGCCACTTTTCCTGCCTCCATAGGATTTCTCCCAACAAACCCCTCTCTTCGCCCACCATACCAAGTACTTCCTCATTTGTTTTCTTCCCTGTCCATTTAACCTTCTCCATTCTTCTCCACACCCACATTTCAAAAGCCTCCAGTCTACGTCTATCCTCCTGCTTCAATTACGTCAATTAGATCTATTAGAATTACGTCAATTCCCCATTTTCCTTAAATCCTTCAGTCCCCTCCAAAGAAGGCGGCTCATGAAAGCAACGTTCGCGCTACGCTGCAGCCGGAATTTTGCGCTACGTGCAACATACCTCTATCACCAAAATAATCATTTGATAGGTTTATTTTTTAGATTATATTAGGACACACCTGCTAGCCCCTATGGTGTGCGAATTTCAAGTATTAGAATGTGGGGAAGTAGTTCCTTTCTTTGTGTCACCAGAAGTTTACAGGAAAATCTGATGATGCGGACTGAAAGCTTAGGCAGTGGGGAGAACTTTATGGACTCTATTTCATTGAACATTTTGCCACTAGGTAAAATAGGTCTTTGCGAGAGTGGGTTGGTAATTATCCACTTCCTCCGATCTGGGAAGATGCAAAGGTAGTCACAGTTTTTGTGATCCAGAATTCATTGCCCTCTCCTCCTCATTCCCTTCTCGCTTCCTTCAAGAAGCACGGCGCTATCTCATATAGGGCTGGAAATGAGGTATACCTGTCTGTCAGTGACCCGTAATATCGAGTTTAGTTAGTTAGTTTTTATGGGAAACGACAAACAGCTAAG
This sequence comes from Hetaerina americana, assembly GCF_022747635.1. Lineage (NCBI taxonomy): Eukaryota > Metazoa > Arthropoda > Insecta > Odonata > Calopterygidae > Hetaerina > Hetaerina americana. The sequence continues at coordinate 1,225,846 of NW_027287107.1, forward strand.
GTCATTTGTGCCATTAGGGATGGATGGGAAAGAATGGGTGGAGAGAAACCCGGCGTCGGCACTAGCCTACTCTTGTCGAAAAGCTCCAAAGCCCCTCCAGTTTAACGTCCCATCCGACGGACGTCGTACTCATTCAAAGTGCTCTCCATAAAACACCTCAAGCAGGGATCGGAATACCACTGAAAAATATTTGCTGTCTCCAGGATTTGAACCCGGGACCTCGGTGGGAAGCATTTACGTTAGCCATCGCACCATCCCACTATCGCGAAGAGCTCGTGAATATGGAAAAAGTTTTCATTCTCGTGTTGCCATTTTACGAGAATGTTAACAGTTCACCATTAAGAAGTTATATACGCAAATCTGGGACTGCTCTCAACCCAAATCCCCCGCCTTTCCCGATTCTCCATCCGCTTCCCGCGCCCCCGCAGTTTGAGATAGAAACACACTCTTTGGGTCAGGATCTGCACAACATTGGCTGACTCTTGATACTTCGACATCGATTAACAGATACATTATCCATAAAAATGCGGAAAATAGTTTTTATTCTCGAGTCTAATCCATATGATTCGGATAATGGAAGAAATTAAATAACATAGGAGCCTAGAATAAATTCGTCAGGGTCGTCGTTTTTGGAATTTTCGAGATAAATATGGGAAAAGTGATCAATCTTACGGTGCTTATGAGTAAAACACACTGTGCTAGTTTTTTTGTGAAATTAATCATTTTTTTCAAATGGCTACAAAAATATTTGTTCTTATTGTGGCTTCCACAAAGTGACTGTTGAGTCAGTACACTGATAAAGGAATTCATCAGCTCGAATCCAATTCCTTATTCATGAATGCGTGGGTAGTTGTGTCTGCTGGCTGAAAGGATAGAGGTCAACTCCCATCAAACCAAAATGTGCGATAAATCACGATTAAGATTAGGTGGACATGTAATTTTCCCAATGCCGACCATGATAAATCGGGTACCCAGAAAATCGCACCGCCTGGGCTTTATAGGGGTCGCCCGTATTTCAAACCGAGAACCCCTGGTCAGTCATCCACTACTGGGACTCTAGATCCTTTTTTTGAAATATTGTAAATGGGATTTTTGGAATTTCACGTGCGAGATAAACATGGGTATCAACCTCATCGCCCCGATGGCTTTCTAGGCGATTTTCTTAGCTTTCGCTCAGTTTAAACAATGATGATATTTTTAGAGCATATTTTATTCCAGCAATATTGCATCTATTATTTGCATGCTGCCCAATATTTCATAAGAACATATTAAATATTGGGCAGAATTGGCATTGGCGTATATGCTGACTGTGTTAAACAAGGGGGGATCGGGATTGGTGCGGTGGCTATCGTACTGGCTTCCCACCCAGAGGGCTCGGGTTCAAATCCCGGCGGTGCTGAATATTTTTCAGAGGTATCTCGATCCCTAATTGAGGTGCTTTGTGGAGGGAACTTTGAGTGAGTACGCCGTCCTTCGGATGGGACGTTAAGCCGCGGACCCCTTTCGTAAAAAGTAGCCTTCACTCTTCATCCTCTCCTGTCCATCTCCTATGGCGCAAATGACCTCAGCAGTCGGTCGCTTCTACTAAATACTACTACTACTAAAGAAGGAAAGGTCGACTAAAATACACGAGATGTATTTATCAATTACAAGCCTTTTTGGTAAATTTTCAAGTTAAATTGGTATAGACGCTCGCCATTATTTCAGCGATGATTCAGGATATTACGCAATAAAGACGAATAATTTTGGGAGATATTATTAGGTTTTTAGACAAAAAATTAAAAATTCGCTCCACTGCATGCAATTCAATTGCATATGATTTTAATTCTTGGTTTAAGCCAATACCTGCGACAGCCTGTTTACACACACACACATTATATTATGGTTGAGCACAGATTTAGGAACATCGTGATCAATTCTAACAGTTTCCCGGGACCGGATGCGGACTCCAGTTGCAATTTATTAGTTATAAATTATAACGCCCGATTCAAAAAGATAAGGTAGGGGTGGCGGATTAGGAAATGGAAAGGAAGGCGCAGAAGAAAACTGTGCAGAAAATCATGAAGTAGAGAAAAAAACTGAGTACTATCGAGGAGAATTGGAAATATATGTAAAAAGGGATATCGAAACCCGCGAAAGAGACTAAAGGAACTGCTAATTGGAAAAGGACAAGGAAATCATGGATCAAGGATAAGATGATTAAAAAGATAGACGAGAAAAAGCAATGGAAGAATGTTAATAAAAAGTTCGGTAGAAGGAAGTACAACGAAGGATGGAGAATTGCAAGTGGACAGAAAGGAAAACCGATGGGGAGGTGCTGGGTATGGTGGGGGAGGAGAGAGGATTGCTGGGAGAAATATTAAAGAGACAGAAAAAAGGGATGAAAGCATGTAAGTAGATTGACAATGGGATGTTGAAGACTGTGATAGAGGGGATAATGTTTGGAAAACGAGGGAGGGGTAGAAATAGCATAGGGATGTTGGACGGAATGAAGGGTGAAAGGAAGTACACCGAGATGAAGAGAGGCTTGTTGTATTTAAAGTTGTATGATAGGTTGTGATAATGTGGGTCGCGGTAATGCAGGGGTAGAGTGTCGGACTACTGACCGGAGGGCCCGGGTTCAATTCCTGGGCAAGCCTCACTGGGTACATAAAGCTCAACCCAAGCTGTATTATTTTTCGGATACCAGATCTTCCTAGGCAACCACAACCGGCACACGCAAAGGAATGGCGGCCTACCCTGATGTGTGCATTTCACAAGCCGCCGGGGTTAGTACCATCCGCTACCATCACCCACCAAACCGACCTGTGGTCCCTTCCCAAATCTGCAAGTATCATATAGGTAAGAACCCGTGAGATAGCGCATATCTGGGTGTCCCAATCATTTAAACCCCCCCGGGCTGAACCACGCCCAAGGAATGCATTCAATATCTGCCTACATATCCCCTCCCACCCCCTTGTTCATTTTCTATGGGTCTCTTACCTCTCCTTCCCTCACCCCTTACCCGCACATGTCCTCTCCGCTCTTTCCCGAGAACGCCATTCTGATGACGACGGTCGAGCCGTTGAAACGACAAAACGTCAAAACCACATATGTGAGTGTCATTTCTTTGTGATTCTATGTTTTAAAAATCTACATCTGTGTTTTTATACTTTTGTGCGTCATCGAATAGCGTTCCATATCGAAGAAATTTATATGTATATATATATATATATATATATATATATATATATATATATATATATATATATGTGGGTCGTGGTAGTCCTCCAGTCAGTAGTCCAGTGTTGGACTACTGACCGGAGGGTCCCGGGATTGATTCCCAGGCAAGGCACTCTGGGCACCTGCAGCTCCACCCAAGCTATGTGATTTTTCGGGTACCAGGTCTTCCTGGGAAACCATAACCGGCACAGGGAAAGGAACTGGCCCCCCTACCCGATGTGTGAATTTCACACGCCGTCGGGCTTAGTACTGGGTGAACTCTACCATCACCTACCAAACCGACCATCGGGTTGATTACTGTGTTTATGTTTATATATATATATACATATATATAAAAAAATTTTATATATATATTTGTATACATATATATTTATATATATACACACATATATGTATGTATATATGTATGTATGTATGTATATATATATATATATATATATATATATATATATATATATATATATATATATACACAAACACATTAATAAACTGCTTATTTAACTAGCGAGGTTAATTTGGATAATATATTCATTATTGAAGAATTTTTATATTGCTGGAGAGATAATTACTTTTCGATGTTCATCTTGCATTTATACATTACCCATTAGAGAAATGTTTGAAGTAGTGGTACTTTTGCCGTATTAACATAGCTATAAGGTTCTATGTTACTCCATTCCCCTTAAAGAAATTTTGCTTCTCGGTAGGCCTTGTCAGTTTTTAAAATATTGAAAGGGCACAAATTAGACATGAGTTGGGTTAAATACCTGATGAGTACAGGTATGTCTAAAGAAAAACTTAAATGATTTACCTCGAAAACTCTTAAAATTGTAGTTTTACAATAAACGCCGCACAATTCAAGTGAAATGGAAAATGATTAATTCATATTGTTTGCAGGATTCATTATCACCATTTAAGGTATACATTCTTTCAAATATTTTCTCCTCCTTTTGCAAGCCCTAAAAATCTTCAGGTATTCCCACAATCTGCCTGTATTCCCGCATGTTCTTGGAGGCTTGTTGGGCAATTACTTTCCCGGGCAATTCTTGGTCCATAATTCTATTAGTGTCATACACAATAGTAATACTCTGGAATTATGGTAACACATCTCTCTCCGAGTATAATTTAAGGTGGAACCGATAGCAATAATTCATTTATTTCATTGAAATATAGAGGGCTAGAAATAAGGAGGAAGACAGAATGAAGAATGAGAAGCAGGCAAATGCCGGTGCAAGGAGCCATGAGGGAATGAAGGGGTTTGCAGGAATAAGGTAAGTTTGAAGATCTCCTGCAAACTAATTCTTAAATCAACAACCCGTCAAGATGATGATAATATATTGCAGGAGAGTCCGTTAAAGTATGGATTAGAAGTATTGATATAAAGAATAATATTGAATTAATATTAAAAAGGCAAAAGACAATAGACACGAAAACAGTAGGAATATTGAAATCCAATTTCTCAAATTAGACATGGGTTTGGTTAAATAACTTATGAATATGTTTAAATACAAATTTAAATACCTTACCACGAAAACTGCTCGAATTGTAGTTGTAAAATATACGTCGTATATTTCAAATGAAATGGAAAATGATTTATTCTTATTGTATGAGGTAATTCTCTCATAATGAAAAACCCTTAACCCAAGGTGTTTTCTTAATCCTCCTTAGTTTTGGAGTCAAATTATTGGGCGATCAAATGTAAATGGTGATAAATAAAGCAAAAAGCACGCAAAGTTATGAGGTAGAGGCGGAAATAAAATCGAAGACCTAATGATAGAGTTTAATAGCAAACATTCCCAAAAAAAAGGTGAATGACGACAATTAGATTAAAAGAGTTTCAAGAAAGGAAAAATGACTATTATAAACCCAGAAAATAGAATGAAATTATGTTAGAATTATTTTATGTCTTAAGGAAAAGGTTAAAAACTAAAATACATCCAAGTTCCAAAGGTGGAAGACTAATATGAAATAGCATTCTAACTATGGGTTAAGGAGTGACAAGAAAGGAGATTTATTGTATATTACCGTTCGCGTAATATAGTTCTATCATGAGGGATGAGGACAAGGCCATTACTATTTACTTAAAGAAATCCAATGTAAAGAGAGAGGAATAAAATAGGCGGAATTGTGTCCAGAAAATAATTATGGCCAAGTTACAGAGGGAAATACCAAAGCGCCTATTGCATTAAAGAATTTATGTGCCAATAATCCTAACAATAAATATAACCGTTGGCAGAAAGTGGTACTCCGCTTGCCTCAGTCGTGGAATCTATATCAATACCCCGAGTTAAAGAAAAAGGAAAGGGAGAGAATTAACTTTTACTGCTCATTGTGAAGTGGAAGTCCGGAGATGAAGAGGACAAGTTGAAGTGCAAAAGACGGTGAAAGAAAACTAGGTCAGCTTCTTTGTTTGTAATGTTGCCACTGCGGATATAAACCTGTTATACTGGATTGAAACTAAAAGGGCTGGCTGCGCTGCCCTGTGACGTTCCCCTCGGGATGTCGGGAAGGTCATGACGTGCCTTGGAACTATGAACGCCGCGAGGCCGAGTCTGGCCTGTCTTCTGAAGACTGACTTGGCCGAGTCTTCCTGAACTGTCTTCATTAGGGAGAGGCTATGTCAGATTGGTTTTCAACTATAAAATGACTTTTCATTTGTAAGGTCACACCATTCTCATGATTTTCATCAACTTAACAGATAAAGTCCGTCGAGGTATTCATGAGGACAATTTCTGCAACATTTAATCGTAGCCCCGTTTTCAACCCATCACAGCTAATCCAACGTGCGTACTATATTCTACGCCCAGAAAGACAATGTTTTTCAAATGATCAGTTAGTTAAAGGTCGAAGCACACCCAACGAGATTTCTGATTTATAAATGCCAAGGAAGGGAGTATTTCAAATGAAGAACGGTGTAACATGGTATTACGATCACTAAAAGAAGACGCAAAATCTCAATAAAAGCACACAAAAAAAGTAATTTTATGGCGAAAAATATTATAAAATATTCATATTTTGCCAGCATGATCACCTAATTTATTAGTGTAAACATAAATAATATAAGTGAATACGTGATACCAATGAAAATAAGGTAATTTTAAACAGGCATGTTTGCCAAGTCATTTTAATGAAATACTCTTCAACACTTTCTTGTGGTGTTAACTGTGCCAATTACGATAATCACCTGAGTGATTCCTTAGTGGTAAAAATTACAATTAGTCCATTATCTATGGCCAAGGATAGGTCAATGGAAATAGGTGATTGTCTTCTCTCGAGGAGTAAGCTAACGAATAATTTGCTAAAGCCTTTTTCAATTTGCTACACGTATTGCAAACACATGTACTCATATATATAATATATATTTGTACTAATAAAAGGAAGAATCCTAATAAAATTCCCATAAACCTAACACACGGTTCTATTTATTCTCATATTACCAATCTGATAGTAACATAAAAAATGGATACTGGTCGATTAAACAGTGAATTAATGGGAGTTTGCAATAACTCCTCCCATGAAGTCCACTAGTGTAAAATTCGTCAAATATTCGCTCATGTAAATATTCCCATTACGTTTACGCTATTAGATCTGTAATTCCAAACAAGAAAGAAAACAAGTTGAACTCTTATGATTTTTTAGGCCTTTCATTCGATCTTTATAGGATAGTACTTGATAACACACGTTCTTCAGCCGTCCTGGCTAAAGAAGCGATTTACTTATGGTCAGATGCAAATTATCTGATCCACGTGAAACTAGGGGCATTATCATTCAAGTGGTGTTTCCACGGCTTTCGGAGTTTATTCTGCATGAAAGGTAGATTTTGAATATATTCAGAAAATGGGTACTTGAGATTAGCATATTTATTCAAATGGAAATGGGTATAGTTAAAAATTTTAATGACTACACATTTGTATTTTCTACATGTATTGAAAATAATATTAATTCTTTCTAATTCTATTTGATATTTTGCGAAGTACATAGTAAAGCTTTCTAATCACATTCCACAAGGATCAATGCGGATCAATTTAAAATCTTCATAAAGTAAAGCCCAAAATAACATAGAAAAATATATTTACGAGCATATATCACTAACGTGTATATATATATATGTGTGTGTGGGTCGCGGTAGTCCAGTGGGTAGAGCGTTGGACTGCTGACCGGAGGGTCCCGGGTTCGATTCCCGGCAAGGCACTCTGGACACCTGCAGCTCTACCCAAGCTAAAGTGAATTTTCGGGTACCAGGTCTTCCTGGGAAACCATAACCGGCACAGGGAAAGGAATTGGCCCCCCTACCCTGATGTGTGAATTTCACACGCTTAGTACTGGTTGATCTCTACCATCACCTACTAAACCGACCTCCGGGTTGATTACTGTGTTTATGGTTTATATATATATATATATATATATATATATATATATATATATATATATATATGTATATATATATATGTAAATTATTATTATTATTAAAAATACACATGTGCTGATAGACATTGTCAGGTGGCACACAAGTCCCAAATAATTGCAAAAGATAATACATAAAACTAGACTTCAAAACACAAATCTCTTTAACAAAACAAGTGAATCCCCATCCTATTTACAACCATTTATCAGCAAGAAAAAAAAAGATAAATTAAAAAAAAAATTAAGCTATTACATATAATACCATACACCACACATCAATCAAATTATTACATATATGCCTTACATCTATTCTTAAAAGTATACACTCTGTTAGGAAAGGGCTCGAATATTTTTGCAGGTAAAGTGTTCCACTCAACAATTGTTCTATTTAGAAAAGAAAATTTTTTTTTATTTGTTCTCTGTGCCCGGCATTTTATCTTAAATTTGTGATCATTTCTGCCTATAAAATTTGGGTTCCCCGCCTCTTTCCTAAGATCTGCCCAAGCTTTCTCCCCCTTCAAAATTCGGAACATTCCACAAAGTCTGCTTACTTTTCTTCTAGATTCTAGAGGTTCCCAGCCCAGCGTTTCTAGCATGTCAGACATGCGTGTCTGTGTGTGTATGTGTGTACATATATATATATATATATATATATATATATATATATATATATATATATATATATATATATATATATATATATATATATATATATATGCTTTCGTAGACGTAACACGGAAGTGCCGAATAGTACAATACACAGTAACACACAATATAGAAACACAAAAAAAGAAGAACACTCACACGTTATTTCTTGATATTTCGACGGAAACAATCCGTCTTCCTCTGAAGATATAGAAGTAATCAATATATATATATATATATATATATATATATATATATATATATATATATATATATATGGATATGTATATATATATTTATAAATATCGTATATATATCGATGGTGTAGAAGCATTCAAGAGAGCAATATAACATTTGGATGGCACAATAGAACGCAAAAATAAAATAGGGAACACGTACACACACACACATATATACTCACACATACATGCTTACGCATATGCCTCGTAGTTCTGAACACGGACCCTTTGGGTGAAAATATTTTACAGATGGATTTCCCATTCAGTTCCTTACCGATCATTTAGTTCTTAGGTGATAGGAAAATTCTCCTCCGGCAAAGTTATATGCCACAGAAGAAACTTGTCTATAATCACCATTTCAAACAAATATTTGCATGCTCCCACGAAGATAGAGGAAAGAAAAACAGTTGTGTATTGCATCTCCAAAATAAATATAAACCTCTGTTAGACGAGGCATTGAGTCATCACGGCAATGCCAAATACCATTCTGTTGTTAGCTATGTATTTTAAGTTTATCCGTAGACTTATCATCTCACATAACTAAAGGTTCACGGTTGGAGTAAAGAGGTATTTGAATTTCACTCATGGTAGAGATTTTAACGTGGCCACTGTCGACCGGGTTGGGAAGGAAATGCGAAAGGAATTTTAAGAGATAGAAGTGACTATGGACCTCTTGTCAAATAACAAATATGTGACACGTAAATGAGGATTTGATTTAAATATCGTCCCCTGTAACATCAACCTGTTAATGCAATGAATTTTCTTACAAATACTTGACACTCAATTAATTAGTGAGAGGGTTGTCGGAGGAGAAAATCTTCCCTCTAAAATAAATAAATAAATTATTAACTTAAAACAGTGGTTCCCAAAATGACTTCCGTGGCCCGGTACAAGGGGAAAATTTTACCTTCCCCAGAAAATATTGAATGAACGCCATCCTTTGACTTAGACCTACAGCCGTGGCACATTGAATGGAATCTTACGCATGCCATGTGCACTTGTTCTTTCGTTCAAATGGTGTTGTGAATTTTTAATTTGTGTACTATGGTGCAAATAATTTTAATTAAAATAACTGATCCTCAGGTCAGCAAAGACTGGGAAACGCCGACCTAGTACATAGTCCAATTGCAGGCAACTCCCATGACGTATGATTTCCCTCGGTTTGCCGAACACTCTAACCTACGGGAGAAGGGGCGAAACTGTTGCCACGCAAGCGACCGGCCCACGCGACGGAAACTCCTGGAAGAGGAATGATGCCTTCACTTTAACCCACTCTTCGCCTCCGTATATCATCCATATAAATATCCTGGAGTCAAAATTTATATGCGGTTGGAAAATCTTTTCCTTCATCTGCGGCTAGTCGATTCAAGGCGGTCAGATACAACTCGTGGAACGGCTCAGTTCGGCAAGAAGCACCAAAATATTCGATGGTGATCAAAATCACCGACATTAACCTTAAATTAAGGATACATTTGTCGGATGCCTGAAACTATCATTACTTTATGCATTCTTAATTACTTCGTGCATACAGTCTGTATGTAATAATCGTAACGATTATTACATACAGACTGTATGACATGAATAGATGTTAATACTACCTTGATCAAAAATTTCCCGGAATTTATTCAGAAAATTAAAAATACAAGTTTATTCATCTAAATCTATATTGTCCCCTTCAAAGTAATCCCCATCGACTGCAACACACTTATGCCAGCGCTTGATCCAATCCTCGAAACATTTTTTATATTCGGTTTTCGGTATGTCCATCAGTGCTTCCTGCGATTTTTCCATTACTTCCTCTCGGCTGCTAAAACGCGTTCCCCGTAATGGTTTTTTAACTCGATTGAACAGAAAGAAGTCACAGGGAGCCAAATCAGGTGAATTCGGTGGCTGTTGGATGGTATTTGTTGCATTTTTCGTCAAAAAATTACGAATAATGATAGCACTGTGCGACGGTGCGTTATCATGGTGCAAAATCCACGAGTTTTCTGCCCACATTTCTGGTCTCTTTCGGCGAATTGCTTCACGCAAACGTCTCATAACGCCCAAATAATACTCTTTGTTTACTGTCTGGCCTTCTGGCAAAAATTCATGATGCACTACACCGTTGTAATCCATGAAAACCGTCAGCATTGCCTTCTTTTTTGACTGAAAACGACGTGGTTTTTTTGGTCTCGGCTCATTTGGTGAACGCCATTCACTTGCCTGATGTCTGGATTGCGTGTCGTACTCATAAACCCACGTCTCGTCTCCAGTAATGATCCTTTTGATGAATGTGGGATCGGATTCAGCCTCGCAAATCATGTCTTTTGCGACGTCAACACGGTCTCTTTTTTGCATGAAATTGAGGTCTTTTGGCACCAACTTTGCTGCTACACGACGGAAACCCAAATCATTAACCACAATGTCTTGGGCGGATCCATAGGCAATGTTCAAGTCCTCCGCTATTTCTCTGATGGTTAATTTGCGGTTATTGACCAACATTTCTTTTACTTTATCAATTTTTTCACCGACTTTCGATGTCGATGGTCTGCCACTGCGTTCATCATCTTCGATTGACTCACGACCACTTCTGAACCGCTCGTGCCACTGGTAAACGACCGTTTTTTGTTAGAGAATCGTTGCCGAAACACTTTTCCAACATTTCCAACGTCCGTGCGCCACTAAATCCGTTTTTTACGCAAAATTTAATACAAGTTCGTTGTTGCAAATTTAAATCCATTTCTGCAATTGTAAAAAATCGCCAACACACACAGAGATAGATGTACTCTTGGCTACGTAACTTTTGCAAATGTCAAGTTATGACACTAAGATTTAAAGGGAATATCAACAACAGATGTACCAATTTAACAAATAAAACAGAACTCAAATCAGAACGATGGGAGCGCCACACGGTGGTTATTCCGGGAACTTTTTGATCAAAGTAGTAATCGATTCCTGGATCTTAGAGCCTATGGTGCAGGAAATCTTTTAAAGAAATCCCCTCGGCCGGTTTTTCCTCCTTTATGTACTTTATGTACTTCGTTACAACACAAAGGTTTGACGACGAAAACATGTCATCATTAAAGCGCAATTTAGATCAAGGGCAATTTAGATCAAGGGAATTTATTAAACGAAAAATTCTGTAGATTAAAACAAATATAGTTAAAACTAACCGAGTAATATTCGAAGCAGTTCACGTGCTATTTAAGCTATTTTGTGTTTATACCCATTTTAGGATCAAATTTGCATTCATGTATAGTATCCGATCTTATACTGCCGTCAAATATTCAAGGCCATGAATGAGATGTTCAGACTTTGAATATTAGTCTGGTTTTCTTTTTGATTTGGGACCGCTGTGTGGGTGAACTTTGGACTTTCATATCATTCATTGAAATCCAGGGGCTACGGTTGCTAGCCTCGATAAGGCGTGTTTCTTCATTTGAAAATTCGATAACATAATTTACCGTCGGAGTAACTCCAGATTTAATTCTCTTTTTCGAACGCTTCCAAAATTATTTGACAAAATCATCAAGTTGCTTACGAAGTCAACTCAGTAGGAGGGCAGTTCAATCCTCTACGCATCGTGATCCCACGTGGGAAGTCACCTTGGAAGACGCCGCCAACTTGCTAAGTGCAGAATACTCCCTCATAATGGGAAATACCCCCACTTAACTCCCGATATACATTTTTTTAAATACGCGGTTATTATATTTCGAAGTGAGGGTACTTAAGCGCATATTCACAGATAAAGTGAATATCGGAGAAGAGAGATCACCTTGGAGCGAAGACTTCAAATAAACTTGTTTCTTTCCATCTGATAACTGCACATTTTTATGTATGGTAGCAATATAAACTTTTGAAAAATGGTTCAATTTCATAAAATCCTCGGAACTTTCCACAAACTTAATGTTAGCAATCGAGATAATGGCGAGAGGACATTGTGCACCTTCTAAATCCGCATCCACATGCCTTTGGTCCGTTGCACACCAGGCTCTGCATGCTAGTGGTGCTCGGTAATCTGGTTGTTTTTCACCGATGCGAACCGGAGCTGACCTGCAACCAAGTTGATGGCGTGTACGAGCCGACGTTTTATTGCTAAGCACTGAATTAACGTTTACTTGCCGCTGCATTTTTATCAAAGGATTCCCGTAAGCAATTAAAATGTCTTTAGTTTCTGAATTTGATACTGAGACCACGCAAAATTTTCTGAAGGTTAGGTAGTAACGATGTGACGACGGTAATTAAGATTTTGTCAAGCAAGATGTCTTACGATATGCTTACAATTATATTCAATATAAAATGGGTATTTTATGCATTTTATTTTATCGCATGTAAACAAAATATAACTCATATACTGGGGCTTTTCCGCATGAGTGTACGACGAGTAAAAATCTTCCCGACAGCACGAGGACTTAGTTGCGAAAAAATTCAATAGGCACCTTGGGGGAGCATATCTTTTTTAAAGCATCTTGAGATGGCAGCGAGGAAACGATGATATGGTTAAATAAGCCGGTGGCAGCTGGTGGTATTTTCTAAATTGTCTTGGAAGATCGTTTTTAGTACATTTTTCTGCATGAGTGTAAATAGAACAGTACCTGTCAAATCTTGGATTAGTTGGTAAAAATTCATCTTGTTTGAGAACCAAATATAGATTTTTTATACTATCCATTGGACTGTTGGTTTTTTAACACCGGGGGTATTGATTGAGTAGTTGCAAACTGCAAACGAACCTAAAGGTAGAATGGGATCTTTTCAGTCTCACATTTCTATTACGACTATGTCCCTTGATTAAAATGGCACAGAACATTACAGTATGAACCTTTGCCGCTCCAAATAAGTCACGATGAACACCTTCGACTGGACGAGGTTTTGGGCCATTTTGCCGTTGTAAATAAGCCCTCCACCCCACGATGCAACGACTGGCTATGACGCAGTCTGATTTTAACTACGTAAATTACATCTCGTAAATTAGACTGTTTTTTGGAAAGCGGAGTTTTTATTTTCTGTTCTTAAACTTATTAATTCCAATTGATTGCCATGGAAACCTACCTTTCGGTGAGAAAATTAAACAGTCGATGCGATATATCTCTGTATTTAATCAATTTACCATTTCTACAAATATTCCTCTCCCAACCACATTTTCACCGTGAGAAAACGGAAAATTTGACGTTAGAAATTTATTTATTTATTTTTATTTATTTATTTATCGAATTAATTGGGCGAGGTTGAGACCTATAGTCCCTTCTTCCACCTAACCCATACATTACAGACATTACATTGAAGACAATCACATACAACCAAGCCCTAGATGGAGGAAAATCCACATAGGCGGGAATCGAACCCACGACCTCTGGGTTGGTAGGCGAGGATGTTACCCCGCCGCCACCTTGGCCGGCAAAATTTAGATAATAAGCCGGATTTTAATAAATTTATATAAAATATAATAGCCGGTGAATTTAGATAAAATAGCAAAGACTGTGCGATATTACGATTGCAAATCAATCGCAAAATGTCCATCATTTGGCCCATTTCCATTTCCTTTTAAGAGAAAGACTGATCGAAATAATGTTTTTGATGAACATGTTTTTATAACTGCCCCAAAAATTGTCTCTAAAAGGTGAGCTCCAACCTGGCAACGTCGACCATCGTTGTCAAAAGATTGTAGGCATTCATCGACACGCCGAGTGTTGAGAAAAGGTGGAAAAATATTCCTCACGTTGGCATTCAGGGGTTGGCAGGCACACCGGCCTCTCGGAGCAACCTATTGCCGTCGGAATCCATATCCGCCCGACATTGACTGTCAAGGTAACGAACGGTTTTCCACCTCTCTCTATCCAGTTCTCGGCGATCCGGTGACTGCTTACAACCATTTGGTTTGAAAGTGCGTTCATATTGACATTATCATTTGCGTAACTATATGATTATGTTCCTCTTTCAGACGTCATCAATTTCATGAATGAACTGCTGATTTTAATACATACCTACCTACAAGAAATCCAACGACTCCTGCCACTGAAAATTCCTTCGTACATTAATTTCATTGTAGTAGAGAATACATCTACGCAATATCGTAAAGTCGGCCGTGGGGGGGTAGTATGTGGTGCTAGGGAAAGAGCCAGATGGCACAACTATTACTCGGATAACTTCACTTGAGTGAACAGCTATTATTTTTATACATCTACGAGGGGTGTTCAATATGTACCCGTGTTTGACGACAAAGGGCGTTCCTGAGGGAAGTTTATGCTATCATCGTGTGCTGCCATCTATCAAACGGCGGTGAAACAAATTTCAGACTGATTTAAAGGTTAGTTTGGATTTGGCAGCCATTCGAGTAAGACGTGTTTCGTGATTTTCGCTAAGATGGAAAAAGAGCAGTATCGTTCGGTAATTCGCTTTTTGTTTTTGGATGGGAAGAAATGCGAGGAGATAAAAGCAAAGTTGGATGCTGTTTATGGGGACACTTCGCCATCTATGGCCACAGTTAGATATTGGTTCAACGAATTTAAACGTGGGCGAACATCTGAGCGACCAGGACGCCCGGCAGACGTGGTTACCGAGGAAATCATTCAAAAGTCCACGCCATGATTCTCGCTGATCGACGAACGAAAGTGCGCGAAGTAGCAGAGGCCGTGGGTATGTCGACCGGAACGGCAATTAATATTTTACATGATAAGTTGGCGATGAAAAAATTGTTGGCCCGATGGGTGCCGCGATTGCTCACGGTGGACAAAAAGCTGATCCGGCTGTTAACTTCGAACTGGCCGCCAAACTGCATGAACTACGTTATGAATTTCTGCCGAACCCCCCGTATTCACCCGATCTGGCTCCCTGCGACTCTTTCTTATTCCCTAACATGAAGAAATGGCTCGCGGGAAAAAAATTTAGCTCAAACGAGGAAGTTATCGCCGTGACAGAGGCGTATTTTTGAGTTCGACAAATCGTATTTTTTGGAGGGTTTAAAATAATGGCCGGAACGTTGGGAGAAGTGTATCTTTCTAAAAGGGGACTTCGTTGAAAAATAAAAAAATGCTTTTGAAAATATGGTTTCTTCATTTGTGACACGGGTACTTATTGAACCGCCCTCGTAAAACCCAGCAGCTCAGGTGTTACTTTTTCGATTTGCTAAACGCTTTCTAAATTTCAATACATTTCAATCAATAATAAAATTATCACCAGTGGATAAAATTATCACCAATTACTTTTACGTACTTCGGAAAGATTGTGTCTATTTAAATCCACCGTATAACCAACTAGCAACGTTTATGTATTCAATACAGCCTTGAAGATTTGATGTTAACCAATTTTCATATTGCTTGGCGCTGCGCAACGTTTCGTCGGAATTTACCAAAGATTCTCATTATACTAAGCCCTTACAATTTTATCTGACGTTAGGGCAAACAAATCTACATAATACCCCGCAAACCGCCGTAAAGGCGTGTGTCGGGGGGTGTTAGGTCACCACCCGTAACAAGGAACAATACCACATGCCAAATCAACACATACATGCAAAACTACACCCACAGCGGCGAACAAACTCATGCAAAAATCCCTTCATCCAACACTCATGCAAACATATACTCCTATACCATAAACCAACAAACAATGACGATGCAGCATGAAATCCATCCAACAACGCGCAAGACAAATATGAAAAGTAAGAAGGCGAAATTCCACTCCCATGTGAACATGCAATATAAAGCGCTCTCCTCCCCAAAGAAAAAGGTAGGGAATGTGACCCAAACCCTGCAGGTAGTGGGAGGGTCCCCCCGCAGGGAGGGACGAGGGTTGGAAGAAAACTTAAATATGGACAGAGCAGATCAAGCAATGCTTCAACCCTGAAGACGATGGCAGAGTCAGCCATCGAAACGTCGGTACTCCGAAACCTGACCCGGTTGGAAACCCGAGAAAAATTCCTGAATACTATTCGCCGGGAAAGCCTGAGATCCTTCATTACTCACCTCTACGGGGAGGAAATTCATCGCTGCGTTCGCCGATGTGAGCAGCTACGGAAGGACAGAGCCAAACTTCTTGGCTCCCTCGCATTCCTTCTGAGGTGCAGGGACAAAGAAGTTATACCTAGATTCGTCAACCTTCGACCCCCAGTGAATTCACCGGCAGCCAGACGCATCATGAGACGAACCAGTCTCGCTTTACTGCGAGAACGGATACACCACCATAGGAGTGCCCTTGATGACAACGCAAAATGCCTCTTGGATATCCACCTACGATTGGCAGCCTGTCTTTCTCCGACTGACTGGGATTTCATCGACAGAACCACTGCAGCTCAAGGGGAAAGGCTGCTCCGCAGGAATACAGAGAGGCAAAAAAAGAAGTACGAACGACTGGATATGGGAAAGGAAGCCGTTCCTCCTCTCGATCGTCAACGACTCGTCATAAACCTTACCGGCACGGAAATTGATGAATCAACTTCCCTGGTCCTTGCCAAAGGATTAAACTTTGCTCCGACTCCGAGATCCATTCCCTACCTTGATATAGTAGGGAGTATTGAGCAAGCCATCCGCAAACTCCCCCAGGAGGAAGCGGAAGAAGTTAGGGGAGAAGTATCAATGGTCCTTAAAAGGGCCGTGGTACCAAAACCCAACATCACGAAGGGAGAAAGACGTGCTCTGATTTCCCTGCGTAAGAATCCTGACGTCACAATCCTGCCGGCAGACAAAGGCAATGCAACCGTCTTGCTGAACACGGACGAGTGCCACCAAAAAATTCAAAAGCTCCTGGAAGATCCAGCATACCGAACCATCAACCGTGACCCCACGGATGCTATAGTAAGGAAGACATCCGCCCTCATCAAGAAGACGTTGCAGACGCCGGAGGCGAGCAGAAACCTAATTCCACAAGCGCCCGTTCCTCCGAGATTATACGGACTGCCAAAAGTTCACAAGGAAGGTGCTCCCCTAAGGCCAATTGTGAGCGCCATAGGGGCTCCCACGTATGGCTTGGCAAGGTATCTGACAGGCGTCTTGGCACCCTTGGTTGGATCTTGCGAACACCACATCAAGAACTCCGCTGAATTCGTGCAGACGCTGAAGAATATTCACCTAGAAGACCGAGACATCTTAGTGAGCTTCGACGTTGTGTCACTATTTACCAAAGTACCGGTCAAGGACACCTTGCTACTCCTTCAAGCACAATTTGATCAGCAGACTGTCGAACTCTTCCGCCATGTCCTCACCTCGACGTACTTCCTCTACAATGGGAAATTCTACGAGCAGGTGGAGGGGGTCCCCATGGGTTCTCCTCTCTCCCCAGCCATCGCCAACTTTTACATGGAGGACTTTGAGGAGAGAGCACTAAGAACCGCTCCATTACGACCGAAACACTTTTTTCGATACGTGGACGACACCTTCGTCGTTTGGCCACATGGACCGGAGACCCTCCACGAGTTCCTCGGCCACATGAACGGCATACATCCTAGTATCCAGTTCACCATGGAAATGGAAGAAAACAGACAGCTACCATTCCTCGATATTCTCATTGAAAGAAGGGAGGACGGCAGCCTGGGTCACAAAGTATACAGGAAGCCAACCCACACCGACCTGTATCTCAACGGCAGCAGTCATCACCATCCGGCACAAAAAAGGGGGGTTCTATCCACACTCATACACCGGGCAAGTGCAGTCTCCGACAAAGAAAACCTTGAATCGGAACTACAACATCTGAGGAAGACCTTCCGGCAAAATAATTACAAGCCTCGGGAAATCGATTTGGCCCTTAAAAGGGCCTTCGCGGGACCTAAGGGTAGGAGAGAGGAGGAAGAAAAGCCAATCGCCAGAGCATGCATCCCGTTCACATCTTCAGTATCACACAAGATATCAAGAATACTGAAAAAACACAAGGTGGAAACGATTCACAGACCACAAGGGAAGCTAAAATCTTTCCTTGTCACGGCCAAAGACAAACGCGGAATGAAGTCATCGGGAGTCTACCGAATTCCCTGCGAGTGCGGCAAAGTTTACATCGGGGAGACGGGCCGCACAATTGAAAAACGCCTAAAAGAACACCAGAGATGCATACGACTCCACTACCCGGAAAAGTCGGCAGTCGCCGAACACAGTATCACCCATGACCATAGAATCGACTTTGAAGCCACAAAGAGGCTATGTCATGCCAACGGTTATTGGGACCGCGTGGTAAAAGAAGGAATAGAGATCCGACTGGAGAAAAACAACTTAAACCGAGACACCGGCTTCCAGATAAGTAATATTTGGAAGCCGATACTAAAAAAGATGAGAAACACACGGGAACAAGGCCGATTGACCGGAGCGGGCCGAAGAAACTCATCCGACCAATCAGGCCACACCTGACCCACGCAACATGTATAAATACCCGGCAATTCCATGCTCTGCACTTCAACCCTGAAGACGATGGCAGAGTCAGCCATCGAAACGTCGGTACTCCGAAACCTGACCCGGTTGGAAACCCGAGAAAAATTCCTGAATACTATTCGCCGGGAAAGCCTGAGATCCTTCATTCAAGCAATGCTGTTATGAGCACTAATTCATTTAATGGCATTCTAATGCGGTCATGCGGGAAGTGTTTTGACAACAACACACACTAGGTCAGTGAAAGTGTATGCAATTGAGTGGACCTAATTATTCCCTAGACGCTGAGGGTGGCGAGTGGAATTTTTGCTATCTATAACCCTGTAGTTGCTATCCCGTATTGTCCGTGGGAAGGAGTCCTTGAGTATGCTAGTTCTGGCATCTATTTCCCGAATTTTTTATACATGATCCAAGCGACCAATGTATGTTGGAGTGCGAATAATTTGCAAGACCTCGTTGCTGAAACAAATTTATCAAGGTAATTAACTCTTCCTGAGCCTCAAACACCTGAGCAGAGAAAACTTCACCGGATCTTGGAAACGAATTTTCACTAACTATGTTATAATTGTCGACGTGAAGAAATAAATTTTGGAACTTAGCCAAAGATTTCCGTCACCTGTTGTGGTGTGCACGTGCGACACGTATGCGTTAAAGCTTTTGTCCCATGGGAAACGAACCAAGTTCATCATCTTGCGGATAAGGTCTGGATGATAATATTTATTCATTTGAAACACGTGATCTTACAATGAGCCCAGGGAAATATCCCTTTCATTGTTTTGTAAAATCTCACTGGATCTGACAGCTGGGCAGATGAATGGTTACCATATGCCTATCTTCAATGCTACCATACGTCATTCGATGTGACCGCAATATACTCTTAGATCAGTAATAAAGGCAGATTGCACGTAGAATCGGCTAGGGACATTCGTAAAGTGAGGCAATCATTTCGAGCCAGAAAACCACGTGATATTGGTTAAAAGGTGGCAGTGTTTGAACTCTGTACATCGCCAGCATCAATTGAATCTTTTACATAGACGGATACAAAATAAGAAACATGCACAAAATGCAATTTCGTCTTCTTGCGCATGTTTTATACCGGCGACCCCTCTACATTTCCGTTCAAAATGATCCATCTCTTATTGACCTTATTTTTTCACATACCGTCGTGGATGGCATTTTCTCTACAAAATCCCTATTTCAAAAGATTGTTAGGTTTAGTACTAATTATACTCCAGTCTCATTTATCAAACCAACATCCGATTTGATTACTGAGATTTGGTATACTCGTCGTAACCCTAGATTGCAATTTTGCAGATATTTTATAATTTCTTTGCTTCAGTCAAAGAGAATTGAAGCGGCAATAAAATCACCATACCACGAATGTTGTCCACATTGATGAAAAATAATATTTTGCATAATAAATATAATTTTAATAATATTGCAGCATTTTAAGCATAAATATTCTAATATTTAAGGAACATGTAGAAGGACTATAAGGACAATAAATTCGGCCAACAAGCTCAGACATAGAAAGGAGAATTAACTTAGATGAAGATAGGTTATGGTAGGTCCAGGCATACTTGACAATTAGATAGAAATATTAATCATTTGCTCCATACATATGTTGAACACCACAGGTGATAATGCCTGGCTATTCCTCTTTCTAATACTGCCCAATCTCCGTCGTACCCGTGCAGTCTGGGATATATACAGGTAGCGAATTAGTCTCTTACCCCACACAGTAAAGTTTAAACACAGTAATCAACCCGAAGGTCGGTTTAGTAGATAATGGTAGAGATCACCCAGTACTAAGTCCTATACGGCGTGTGCAAAATTCACACATCAGGGTACGGGGGCCAGTTCCTTTCCCTGTGCCGGTTATGGTTTCCCAGGAAGATCTGGTACCCGAAAAATCACAAACCTGGTGGAGCTGCAGGTGCCCAGAGTGCCTTGCCCGGGAATCGAACCCGGGATCCCCCGGTCAGCAGTCCAACGCCCTACCCACTGGACTACCGCGACCCACATTTCTTCAAATATAAAACAGAAAATGTTAGTTTTTGTCTTATTGAAGCTGGGAGATGGAGGCTGTGAATGAAGTTCAAATATACCCGTTGAACTGGAATTTTTAAATTGGTGCAACGCGGTGATAATACCTCAAGTAATGTGCAGCATTGGCTTTAAAATCTGACCGCACGTCAGGTATACATTTATGGAATACGCAGAACAATATTTTATCGTCACATGCATCTGATCCAACACAAAACATTATCGATGGTCGAAGGCATTGGTGGCCAGGTCGTCTGGAGTGCGAGTGGAGGGGGAACCTGGGTGAGCTATGTCTCCGAAAAGTTAGCTTTACTCAGATTCCGGGGATGGCCTCGCAGACCCAGCTTAAGGGGACGGAATCCGCATCGCACCCACCTCACTTAGCTGATCTCTCGCGTGTAGTCGTTCGTATAAAGAAGGATAAGGTAAAAAAAACATAAGCATGCCTCGGTATGTAACGGACCCGATGGATTTTTCAAAAATTCAAAAAGTTACAACAAAGTTCTGTCATATAACGCAATGTAAAAATGCGAATGTCAAATTTATGGGGAAGACACATTCAACATTAGTAAATTAAACATGGAAACAAAGAATAAAGTTACAAACCCTAAAAAAAACTCTAGTATGTTAGACAAAAAATAAAACAAAGGTCAACTAAGAAAGGAAAAAAGAAAAGGAAAAAAAACGCGGACGCCCTTCGAAAACAGATAATAGGTGTTGGGATAGGTTAGTTACTCAAAGGATAAAATAAAGTAAAGAAGAAAGGAAATCGAAGGCTTTCACTGCCTGATGATGCCATTAATTCCCTAGGTGATGTGCGTTGCAGCCGTTTCTCTCTATCACTGTCCTCGGGAAAACTTGATCCTAGTCTTATCCGTTTTATAATCTATCTCTCTAATTTATACGACTTAGTCTCTCCGTCAGTATATCCATCCTAAATGTCAACTGTTTCACGAAACCCATTTTAATAATAAACTTAAATAATCCTAAAGGCGAATTTTCAAACGAAATTAACGAAGCTATCTGCCCCTTCTGAAAGCAGTTTGTGCAGTAAAAGTCCTACAGTGATAATCTCTAAACAAATTCGGCACAGAGAACAAAAAGCTTAGAAACACTGTCGACCCAATTACCGATCGAGTCCAAACAGTTGACTGCATCGACAACATTATATCAGAGCGCCACTCCAATGCAACGAATTCATTCAGGGCGCCACTCACAGAATTCGTATTTTCTAAGCTTCCACAGGCGGCCCTGCCCAGGTTTATCGTTGGAAGAGACACATTTATTTGCGCGAATAAAAAACAACACAATCGAACCAGGGCTTAAGGGTGACGAACGACTGCTCCTGGCCGTATCCCTCTCTCAATCTCGTGAAGAAATCCAATAGCGTCAAGTGCTGGCCTCACGGGAAGAGTGGCTCAAATACGGATTCCTACAACGAGCTATCAAAGCGTTTCCAGTGCACGCACACTCGATTTGCCACCCTAATTCCACTGTATTCGGCCGTCATGCACCTATTGCATGAAGAAAAATCAAATTCAACGCTGAGGCAAAGAAAATAATTTAATCCCCGCCATGCATTGGTAAGCGAGATCACATAAAGAAGTTAAAGGGAAATTGACGATGGAATAGACCAACATAAGGAAACTGACTTTACCCTCGCATTTGACCATAGTAGTGGTGTGTAGAATGCTTCGTCCATAATACACAAACGCCAAGAAATGCAACGAACAAATTCTCGTCCCTCTTCTTGGCACACGAAAAACATGGGCGAAGTAAATTGCCTGAAATTATGCGATAAATCAACAGATAAAACGTTAAAACAAAAAAAACATGACCTTTTGTACACTCACCAAAAACCTTCACCTTACTAGTTAAATATAGCTTTTCATTTAGTCAGTTTTTGTGTTTGTTTCATATCGTGTAGACTTGATTAAACATCTAAGTAAGGTGGCAATAGTTTTCATGTGGAATGATTACCTTAAAATGATAGGATATTAATAGTAGTATAAGGGGAGGCGACCGATAGCCGAGGGAATTTGCCCCATTAGGGATGGATGGGAATGGGGAAAGGGTGGGGAGAAACCTTTTGGTGGAGCATTCAACAGGGTCACCTGGTCACAATCAATGAGCATTTTGCAAAAAATAGGAGAAGACTGGAGAGAGAGTTAACCGTCACCTTTACGTATCAGACTGTGCAAGTGTGGATAGCTAGGTAGGAATGATGAAACTGGAGGCTTGAGTAAACGTAGGTGGGAAATCAATACACGTATGTACGTAGTAAACAGGGGGATCAACTTGTTTGTAGGTATCGATATTACGTTATCTCCACATGGTTTCTTCCATCAAAATCGGTCGAAAAATTATCTCCGGAGATGCAATACAGTTCTCGGGCATGGTGGTAGTCCAGGGCTGGACTACTGACTGGTTCACGGACACACTCAACTAAACCGAGCTGGGTAATTTTTAGGGTACCAGATCTTCCTGGGAACTGCTCTCCCTCCCATGCCCTGATATGTGAATTTCGCACGCCGTTGGGCTAAGTAGTGCGTGCATCCTACCTATCATACCGACTTTCGGGTTTATAACTGTGTTTATGATTTTTTAAAACAAAAATTCTCATTCGGTCTGCATATTTACTCCATAGCGAAGTCGAGGAACAACAATTCGTGCACTCCATTATAAAATATTATTTCCACGGCACGGATTTTAACAAATTTTGTGGAACACACCTGAAGATGACAACATTTGTTGAAAACCGCGTCGTGGAAAAAAAAAGGTTGATGGTGAGATTCACAAACCGTTACTCTCCTCCTTAATCCCTCACAGGGGATACGATCCGCCCGAAGATGAATCAGGCCTTTTTTAAATATCTCACTCAAGAAAAAATATGCGGGGTAAGATTTCATGAGACAGATTTTTTGTCGCGCCGGGAACTACGTCTGGTTATTATTGCGCTGTCACGTACGGCCACTTATAGAGTGCGGAATCCCTCAGCGGAGTAAAAAATCAGGAAACATGAATAAATGTTTTAGCATGCTATTATATTCCGGGGATTTAGTCCATTGCACTGTGCGTGATTTTTTTGTCGAAGGGAAACCTGCAAGGGAATATTTTCTCTCTCGGGAATGTAAGGGATTTCTAAGGATAAAGTTTTGCTTTGCTCTACTCAAGACACTCAAGGAAATATTTTTGGCCTGAGTGAAGAGCTTTCCCTTTGCTGATGAACCATTGGGCCGCTCTTGCAAGGCTCCTGGCTCTCGGTTCTCCGTTACATTCGGGGCTGGATGGGAAGGTCGCGAGGAAGTTGAAAGGGAGAAAAGAGCATAAATCATTGAACAACATTTCTCAATTTTACATTTGAAATGCTATTGACACATTACTGGAGTTAAACACTTTGATTTTTTTCCACTTGCATGATGCACACTTCGGAAACACGATATCTTCAAATTTAAATTTTGTAGCAAAAATAATGAGAATGTAAAGCCTGTTTCCATTCTTTATTGAACAGAGCTCGTCTGAAGATTGTGATCTAAAATCTACTCAAAATTAATGAGTGCTCAAGTGGCGCAAATATCTTTCTAGAGGAACTTGCGTGCGAATGGTGGCAGAGAGATCTGCTTGTCTAACTAAAGTAGCGAAAATGGTAACATGAATAAAGGTGTGCTATTCCTCATACTTTTGTATGGACGCGATGAACGAATGAAAGAACGTGGATTGGATGTGTCGTTAAATAGATACAAAGGAAACCAGTTGGCTATGCTGGTATGGCAAAATTGAGAGAATGGATGGAAGCGAATCATCAAACAGATGTAGGAGAGTAGACTAAATAGTTTGAGAAGAAAGGGGAGAAAAGCCTTGAAGTCATGGGGGAGTGTGTGTGAACAGAGACTCCTCCGAAGGAGACGAAAGAATTTTGCTTTGATAGCGTGGAACGAAAGACGTTGGCACGTAAAGAAGAGTAAATTTCCCATAGTAACTTAAAAGCAGGATTTCTTGACTGTAGTTAAAGGACGCGGCGTGGAGGGTATGTGCTTATGTATACAGTAAATGCACTTTCCTAGGTGAAACGCTTAACGAATGGAAAGAATATTCATTCTTTCATGTGGATCTAAAATTATCAACTAATTTTTCTAGAAATGCCGGCGAAAAACTAGCGACGACAGGACAAGCAAATCATGGTATTACGATGGTACTTGTTGCCCTAGCCATTGGTTATCTTTTATACATATTAGTGACTATTGGCGATAGATTTATTTTGCAATGCAATGAATCCAACATTGTATTAGCTCTTCTTTTGGCCCATACGAGTTACACCAGGGCTGTTTCCTCAGGGCCACTCCCACATCGGATCAATCCCTGCCTCAGCATCACCTCTTCAGACCCTCCAACTCTCCCCCGTCCCATATTTCACCATCTCCCAAGGGTCCCGAACCTCCAATCACCTATTCCCAACTTCCGATTTTTTTGCTAATCCTTTGCTGTCCTCAGAGCGAGGGCACACACTAAATAAAGCAAACGAGCTGGAATTATATTTAAGACACTCCATGCACGATGCGATGATTATCTTTCATCCGGTATTCTCCCGTGATGGGAATCAAGCACTCCCCCACGACTACCACAGCCTTTTAGCTTTTTAAACTGAATAACGTGGTTTACAATGATAAGTAGCAGCCCCCTTTCAATGAAAAACTTTTACAGAATTATAAATTTCGGTGCGCAGGTGGAAAAATATGAGTAATGATAAAGTTGTTCTGCCGTTACTAAAACAAATGTATTAATTTATTGACCTTACTTTTTCATTCTCAAGAGCCCTTTAATTAATAAAATTGATAGTTTAGCGATAAAATTGAAGGCAATATCTTCTCTCTTGATCTGATAGCGTTCTTATGTGGAAATTAATTAAAAACAAAGACTCAACTCCACATCAATTGACATATTTATTGATCACTTTATATAATCACTTAAGGAAAGTTTCAATCGACCTAATATTTGGAGAAATGATTTTGATTATAATATTGCAAATATTTAAAAAACTAAGCCATAAAACCCTATTCATTTGCTTAGCGATGAATTTATTTTCAATCCCACAACATATTCAAATTGCCTGCTACTTGGCAAATGGGGAATGTGTGCTGATTCTGTGTCATTGGATCGTGCCGTTACGGTTTGGTCCTCGGATATGCTCTCATTTAAAATGGAAATTCCATGTGAAAAATATTTGGAATTAGTCTCCAGTCCACCGGCGACTGATGCAATAGAGCCTTTCATTCAACGTTTGTTCAAAGAGGCGGCATTAATTTGGACAAGGAGGATGTATGCCTGTGAGATTGAAGGACTCCATGGCGACGAGGATCGATCAAACCTTGTTTCAGATCACCCGAGTTTCCAGTCTTCTCTCGAGGAACAAACTGCGCTTCGTTGAGGGACGTCTTCTTAGAACTCCTCGCCCATTCTTACGCCTGTCTCCCGCCACTCCCACTCCCTCTGACCGCCCCCACACCCTTCATGATTAGGGGCGAGCTGCATGCGAGCAACACTTCCATTCACGAGGCGTTTCACGGCGACTCATTCTTTCGAAACTGCCTCATTCGAGACTTTGAGAGGATTGATTGCTCCGCGCTGCGGTGGAAGTCGCAATAAAATACGTGAAAAATGTCAAATTCTTGCGATCAAAATGCAGGTGTAAAATTTGCCGCCACAACTCCTAATCGGTAGAGAATTTTATTTTCTATGTCACACTTTTTGGAGACGAGGACTGAATATTCAAAGACGTAGGTTTTAGCGGGGAGGCATGCTGCATTGTGGAAAGTTTGTGGTAATGTGAGGCGCTCGTATTGTTCGCCAGATGGACCATTCCGCAACGTCTTCTAGAGCTGAAGCGAAGTGCACGGCGGACCGAATTTTCCCCACCTCAGCGGTATTGCCCGTCGATTCGCGGCTCGTTCCGAAGTTCTTTGGCTTTTGCTTTTAAACAAGGAGTACGAATATCACTGCATATGAATGTTAAACCATGTAATTTGTATTGGTGCTTGCAAGTAATTACTTTTTTACTACTACTAATGAGTGTTGTAAAACGTATATAATGTAAGTTAAATTAGTCATTGAAATGCCCAGAGATGGATTTGTCGATTCCTTATCATATCTTAAATTTGTAACCACTTCGTCTCATGGATTATCAAATTTTGATCGAAAAATTGGCAATCCATTTGTACAACAAACAGTTCAATGCCGATCAACGTAATTGTACACATGATTAAATTAACTAAATTTGTCAATGTCCTTCAATTATAAAGAGGTACAAAAGAGTGGTACGAGGGAAAATTAGGGGTCAAAAAGGAATGTTTACTCACAGGATTCGGTCGCCAGCTGGAGAATTTGTTGACCGCGGGTACCTGATTGACCATTTCAATGTCGTCTCACCTGTTTTTATTACGGAGCGACAGAAGACCAGGGCAGTGGTCCGCTCCAACGATTACACTTCGTGGAGATATACTATATACTATATCCATTCCGACCGCCCCCAGTCCCGCGGAGACATCAACAGCCATCCTCGGCGTTGCTCTCTGAATGAACAACTATTGTATTCAAATATATTTCATTCATATGCTTCATATCACATGCGCCTTGGTTGCACAATACTCCTTAGAAAATTCCAGAGAGGGCGGTTCATCGGAAAAGGTTTGCTTTTTGATAGGGTCCCATCTCTCTCCAGAGTGTGGTTCTAGTTTCAGCTATATCCATCACATAGTTTCATTTGCATCGTCGATTGAAGCAACAAACGCTTGTTTATTAAAAATGCAAAATATTAGTTTCTTGCGGTGAATTCAAACTTCTGTTTTAGAGGCTTTACATCGGAAGAAATCAAAGCCGGAGTGGATGAAGTTCATGGCATATCTGCTCCTGTGTTTTCGGCTGTTTAAAAATTGGTAAATGAGAGTTTTTAACGCCATCGTATCGTAAGTGATTGACATCGTTCGGAAGTCCGTTGGAAGTGAATCCCTCCGATATGATGGACAAATTCTACTGTATGGTTTTGAGTGATCGATGAATCAAAGTTTGCGAAATATTTGAGGTCACGGGTATATCACTTGGTACAGTATTGTCAATTTTGCACGAAAAATTGGGTGTGAAAACATTCTCGGCCAGATGGGTGCCGCGTATGTTCTCAATGCGCAATCGTGTGGTCGTTTCGGAGGCTGGTTTGGCGCTGTTCCGTTGAAATCCTGACGAGTTTTTGCGTCGATGCATAACTAAATTTTTTCTTCACTTAACTTAACTACACTTCAGAGACAATGAAACAGACGAAGCAGTGGATTTCTACAGGTGATTTGGCTCTGACGGTGAAGGTCGGTGACGGGAAAAGGAAAGACGGTGAAATCGGCCGACAAGTTGATGGCCAAGATTTTTGGGACGCACGCGGAATTATCTACATCGATTACTTGCAAAACAGACAAACAATAAAAAGAGGGTATTATGCGTCGTTATTGCACCAGTTGAGAGATGACATTCACAAAAAAAACGTCCTCAATTAGCAAAATAATAAATTCTCTTTCGTCAAGACAATACACGGATGCACATTTGAGCAGTTTCAATGCAGAAAATTATGGAAGTAAAGTTCGAAAGTGACTTTTTTATTTCTAAACTTGAAAAAAATTTCTCGGTGGAAAACGATTCATGTCGAATGAGGAGGCTATTGCCAAAACAAATGTCCATTTTGAGGACCTTTAGAAATCCTTAAAAATTTGGAGAAACGCTCGGAAAAGTATATTAAACTAAAAGGAGATTATTGTGCGTCGAATAATAAAATGGTCCACCAAAAATATTTTTTTCTATGTTTTCCTAAAAACTTATACAACGACCCACGTACGAGGCATAATAAAGAGAAAGGGGCGTTTCTTATATTTAAATATTGGCGTGTCAGGATGGAGTTGTACGCTTACAGCACTGTTTCCAAAGCCACAGAATTTATTATTTTCATTCAGTAGTTACCTGTCGGTGAATGCCGATATCAATGCCCGCGAAAATCGTTGTTCCCACAAGTTGCAAAGTGAATGCTGTATCGCGATTTTTGGGTGCAAAAGAATCTTAAGCTGCCTCAATTCACCAGGTTGTGTGCTTAGTATATGGATCTACATTAATACAGGATGCCAATGAAGTGTCGGAACAAAAAATACTGCAAAAATGTGTTTGATGAAGAGCGGAGTGGCAGACCCAGTATCTAGACCGATAAAATCAGTCAACAAGTTGACCAAGAACTGCGATCTGATCGTCGATTGACGATTAGATCTTTGGCTGATACATTTCCTCTTGTTGAACGCACCACTATTTACGCGACCGTTACGGAAAAGCTCGGATATCACAAACTGTTTGGGTACCGAAAATGTTTACCAGTCAACACAAATAGCAAAGAACTGTGGACGAACGATTTTGGACCGCTATCGACCTTGCGTCTAGCGGCTATTTCCTCTTCTTGCACTTGATAGAGTGGTTTGCTGGACAATGCTTTGAAGATGACGAGGGACTCGTAACCGCCACTCTCAAGTGGCTCAATGCCCAGGTGGCGAACTTCTATGCTGAGTGATTAAAGAAGCCGGTGCTGCGTTACGAAAAGTACTGCTTAGATATGAACGGCGATTATGTAGAAAGGTGAAGTATATTTGTAGGAAACAAAAACCGTGAATAAAAACTTTTTCTAACGAATGATTTTTTTATGACCAAACGGAACTAACTTAAAAAAATATCTCTCGTATAATTCATATGCCTTTATCCCCATCTGTCATGCGTAAGGCATTGTATATCATTATTTACGTGAGGTTAGTCTGGGCAAGAACCATCATCTCCATTCGCCCAAGCGACTGCTTAAACTGCCATAGGCCGCCGGCCACGCGCTCATGTAATTTTTAATTATGCGGTGTGATAGAGCTTGATATCTTTTTAGGGGTCGCAGGAGGTGAGCTTGAAATGATCTCATTTGTATGTGTTTTCACGGCTGATGATATTCATTTGAATTGCAAACTTGCTCCACTTCTGTTTAAATCAGAGTCGGCTAAATTCTTAAAATGGAACTTGGTATTTTTTCGGTTGATTTTTACAACGTGCAAAAATACAATGCCACCGTACGCAATGAAAGGACTTAGTTCTTGGAATTTCTCTACTAATGAGGAATAAAGGAAAATGAAATAAACCTGTGATTTTAACCCCATAAATTCAATTCGCACAACATAAGTCGTCATTGTGTTATTAACATTTCATTAACTTTAACCTATTTGCATTCCAAAAGCCAGCGCATCGCGAGATATCGCAAACACGTCATTATTAATTTTATATGGCAACAGAGGCATTCATCCTGCGGGAATACAAATCCCCTCATGACCATATTGTACTCCAAACCACGTGTTTACCTAATTTTCACCTAAATCATAATATCCAAGACTGAGTTTCGGCTTGGTTTTGTCTATTGTTGACGGTTTCTCGCGGTCTCTAAGGCGGATAGGTTCCAGTTTCTTTAAGGTATATCATATTTTTTAAAGCTGGTCTGCTTTAAGCATGGGGATTGTCCATATTTATATTATAAAGGAAAGCGACTTAACATTATGGTGCTACAGTAGAGGACAAGAGAAATGACTTTTTATTTCACTGCTCTACATGGGAGCGATATACCCATTAGATGTACCGTAATCATTCTTTGGAGCGAATTTTAATTGGGTTGAATTTAACAATGGTTTACTCTTGGTTCGCAATAAATGACCGGATACTATGTTGAGCATCCTACTATATTGGATTCCAGGTGCCCAATTCATTAGTATTTGTATTGTGTTTCGTTAAAGAAATTTTGTGTTAACAGCTCCATAGTCAGCGCAAAAGTTACTAATGACCATCCAAATATTTTGCTGAAACTTGAATTTGGTTGCTGTAATTTCGAACCGGACAACTTTCTCAGAGTTTCAATTACACTCATAAATGCCGTTAAATGGTGCCTCCAAGGTTAGATCATACAGTTTTTATCAACTCTTCTCCCGGAATGTGATGTAGATCACTAGAACCTGAATCTTCTTAACTGTCGGATATGAAGCCGAGGCAAGAAAATGAGAATGTTGAACCGACAGAAAGGATATATTATTTTCCACTACCAAAACTCGCGATCACAAGAGCGGAAAACAGATGAGTTATATGATGAATCCACCAATTTTCCAGCTAACATACTCCGAAGCTTGATTCAAGCTTCCTGTGATGGCTTGCTGAGTTGGTAATATGCAAGCGGGTGTGTGGACCAACGAAAAACTCTCACATTACAATATTAATATTATTGTCCGCATTTAATTTTTAAAATATCCCTTCTCTAATTTATCGGTATACAAAACATACTATGGACTGATAATACATTCCTTTTCACTTTACTTGGATCTAGTTGTCCATGATTGGTTGGAACATACAACAGACCTCCACTCTTCTCTTTTCTGAACACTCCTTTTACATTTCGTATTGTTCCTGTGTCCTTCCTCTCATCCCCTTTATAGCCCCTCAAACATTTATTATTAGACTTTCATGTCTTAATATGTTAATGGTTCACTTCCAAAGCGCTTAATATGCATATGACTCATAAAACCTAATCTTAATCCCTCTTCCACCATATCCCCTCCTCTCCCACGCTTTCAAATCTCTATTTTAGAGTGAATCTATCTTTTCAAATAATTCCCCACTTTCGTTATTAACATCAAGCTGTGAATGCCTCCAGTCTTCATATTTCTACCTTCTCTATGGTCCAGGTTCTGCAACCATAATAAGGTCACCTTACTCAACACCAAAGCTTTCTTTAATTATTATTATAGGTAATCTAGCGGTTAAGGTAGGTTTTGGATGGATTCAACTATCAAAAAATTCTCTTGCCTCTCCAAACAAAACGCAACCCATAATCCTACTTTAGAACCAGCCCTTCTTCATCTCCCTATGCTTCCTTCCTCCCTTCATTCCGTCCAACATCCCTATCCTATTCTTGCTCCTTCCTCGTTTGCCCAACTTTCTTCCCTCATAGTCTTCAGCATCCCACTGCCGATCAATATGCTTAGCATCCATTTTTTCTGCCTCATTATGATTTCTCCCAATCATCCCCTCTCCTCGCCCATCATACCCAGCTTTTTTCCGTTCGGTCCACTTCACCTTCTCGATCCTTCTCCACACCCACTCTTCAAAAACCATCAATATGCGCCTATCTTTTCCTTTGTTTTCTTTAATATCTTCCCTAAATCTACCCCCTCAATTTTATCACTCATTATTTCCATGAACTGGCGAGCTACTACATGAAGAAATGTATGCATTTAATTTGGCATTTCTCTTGACATACTCTCCATGTGCTAATAAGAGACGGCTTCAGAACCATGATTATCCCTCGATCATCTTCAATACTTATAATATCCCTTGATTACTTTAAATGCTCGTCTTTTGATCACTTTCGATTCTTGTAATAATATCCCTTGATCGCTTTCAATACTAGTCGTATGACTTATTTCGATAGTCACTATTATATCTCTTGATCAATTTCGACATTTCTCACATTCACTCCGGTCTTGGTCCAGAGCAAAGGCCAGCGAATCGATGCAATCACCGCCGATGGTGCTTGGGATTCCCGCTGGCTCCAGATCCGGCTCGAATGCACTTATTATTCGGGAGAGGGGATGCAGTTTTAATCTCACCCCGCTCAAATAGTAATTTATGCAAGTGGGCCAGCAGCAAGAGTGCGATCATAAGTTACCGATGGGGCGGGAGCTAACCCTAAATGCAACGCCCACATTGCGTTCTCTCCCCTCCTTATGTCCCTTCATATGGAAATTAGGTGGATCGTGGAGGGGGCCACAGGCGGGGATATATTCTGCTACACCCGTACTCTTGGGTACTATGGGTCTCATGGGTGCGGATTCCATAACTTTTGGGTCAGCGGTTATCAAGTGAAACGACGTGCATTGTTGTCATTTTTTTTATCGTAAACACTGGTTTGCTCTTAGGGCCAAATCCGTGAGGTGCGAGATTTGACAGCGAAACCCCCTTTTCACTCGGTGCGAATGCCTCGAAAAGTTATTTGAAATCGAGGTCAACTCGCTAAGTCTCATGCTCGCCCTTCAAATTAAAGGCGCAGACATGAAATGGGCGCGACTTGGCAAAACAAAGGCATGCATGGAGTGGGGAACGCTCGTAAAATTATTCATCGGATGATTAAACGAATTTAACTTTTCATTTAAATGCAAAGAAGAACAAAAGTTCGGAGAAATCTACATATTGAAGTAATTCATAATCCAAAATTAACTCTTTATCGATTCAGGGTATATTTTGGCTATGATGCTTAAATGGTGTGACTCTAACATTGAAGTGCTCTAACTTCAAAGCCATTGGGATCGAATTGAATCGGCGACTATGACCTCACTTACAGGCTTGCAAGGTATTAGAAATCCAGCCATGACACCTAAAACATCCAAATTAGTAGTGTTTCCAAAATGGGAAGCTTTTTAGGTGCATCCATTTACATAACCTTTAGAAAACCTCAAGTTTGATAAAATATAGAAATCCATGTTATTTTTTACGTTTCCCACTTAATTTTATAATTGTTTTACTAATTAATTCTCGTTAATTGTTCGTCTGAATTTTAATATAGATTGGACACCGTAATCCCACAGTGAACAGACACCTAAAAAATGAAAGCATTCCAATATTTTTAAGTTCAATTCGATAATGGATATCCTGGTACTTGATGAGGCATGCAAGGAATTTTCATCGCAGCATGTCGTAAATAATAGGCCACTACTGACGCCGACTAGCTCTCCAGCTTTCCTCCTCAGATGTCTGCATGTCCATAGTTAACCATTAGCGCTAAGTGGCGGAAATTGCCTCAGAAGTCACACACGCATCCCACAGAAACGGTTGCTTCTAGCCATCAAGCCCAGACTCTCCATTAAAAGGCAAACCATTAAAGTGTAATTCAGGCACAAGATTTGACATTTCTTAACGAATATATGCGTCAAACTTTGTAAATTGAGTGAGATAAATTGGTTTCACAAAGTCATTAAAAATATCTTTTTTTTAATTTTAGCGTCATTACTAGCATGCATCTAAGATAGGACTACTTCTGCAGAATAACGAATTTATAAATTACCGACCATTTCCAAATCGATGTAGCGTCCTCCTTTGTTCCTCGTGCTTAATTTGATTCCCTCTGAAGGTAATCTCTTTTCCTCGAGACAGCTTACCTTCCCATGCGATGACGTGCTGAGACTAGACTGTCATGCCAAAAGGCCCTCCTGGAATGGAACCACTCCACTGTGAGATTGCCACTGCCATTGCACGGCAAATCACAGTCGACCAGAAGCGAATGAAAAGGAAACTAAAATACGCATATTCTTCTAATGGCAAGTACCGCAAAGGTACTTATTCTGTGACAGGAAGAGGGGAACTCTTTGCGTAGCCGTCGAACGACCGGCAGCCACATCTGGGGTATCTGTGGATGAATCAATGGCCATTTTACGTAAGGGACAATCGAAATGAAGAGCACCATATTTGTTTTCGATTCACTTAGGGGAGCGGTAGCCCAGGGGGTAGAGCTACTGACCGGAGGGCACGGGTTCAATTCCCGGGAAAACCTCTGGGAACTCAGCCGTGTGATACTTCGGGTACCAGATCTTCCTGGAAAACCATATTCGGCACAGGGAAATGAACGGAACCGCCTGCCCTGAAGTTTGACGGATTTCACCTTTGGGCTAAGTAGCAAGTGACCTCTATTTTCATCTATCAAACCAATCTTCGCATTGATTACTGAGGGTTTTATGATTCATACTCAACCTTCTCAAAATAATATGTACACATTGCAGGCTGATGGCCTTGTATCTACCATTTACCATTGAACGAGCGAATGGCAGCATTGCCGGAAAAAATTAAGATATTTATGCAAGTTCTTGGGCGGTAACCAATTATTTTACGCGCAATAGTGGCATAAATGAATAAATCTTGAAAATCCAATGAAATTTAGTGACATCAGATCTGATATTGTCCTTGAGAGATTTGGTAGATTTAGGTAGATTTTTAAAGTATGTATATACCTTGTTTAACTAATATTACACACTTTGAGGTTACCCTCGTCAATAATTTGTCCCGGAAAAATTACTTGTTCTCGTATGTGTTCTTGTTGTATTCTTGTAGTACTTGTTATTTGTAATAACAAGATGTTGCCAATTATTTCTGTCGACTTTGTTAATGTGATCCTATATCAAATTAAAATACAAAAATAACTGCTACCATTACAAATCAGAAAGCAACCCATATGTTCTCTATTCTCCCCTCATATTGGTTACTGTTGTCTTGATTCTTATGATTTGATGCAGAGATATTTGCAATAAAGATCGGCGTTTACCAAACTCATTTTTAAGATACGTTTTTTATTTACTGAAAGATGTTAACATTTCTCTTTATCTTAAGAAGGTTCACCTCTCTTTATCCCTGGCATTTTGTGAAATCAAGAATGAAATATCTTTCTATTTCCTTTCCGTATGTATTGTTTAGTTACAAAAAAAGCCTACCCGTTATGGTTGTTGGACGAAAATCCTAAATATGAACGATCCTCCTAAATATGAACTCCTGCATAGCAAAAATATTTTGAGGATTTTTGGGCACAATCGTAAAAGACTAAGCGTTCCAAGCTATAGCAGTAATTATTATTCAATATCTACTTTAAAAAAAGGAGAAAATCTTTTAAAATTAACCCACAAAAGTTTCTCATTTCTCGAATTTCACGAATGTGTTACACAGCTACGTATTTTTGTGTCATTTAATATCAAGGTTTATAAAATACGAGCTCTTGCATTGCCATAATTATTTTTGAAATTTCTAAATGCTTATTTTCAAGCCCGAGAGCAATAAATTCATTTCTATTCAATTTCTCTTTTCATCGCTGGCGATGGGATTAATATTCGACCGCAGGATTTTTGATCGCGCCACAAGTATCTCTTATCCTGTAATGAATTCATGACTAAAACTTTGTACAAATACACCAAGTTCACCGACATATTCTGACTCTCTCTAAATTAAATTTAAATGAAGATAAAAATCTCTGAACGTCGGCCTCTTATTTGAGCAAAGAAATAAATTTCATCAAAATACAATTTTGACATTATTGCTCGTAAATAAATCACATTGATTTGGAAAAAAAGATTAATTTTCTGCGGAATTGCGATTTTTAAATCGGTATATTGTGCACTAAGAACGCGTTCCTTGAACATTACAAAATATATATTACACAGCGGCAAACGAATGAAATTTCAGTCGTGGTTCAGTTTGATTCCTGATTCTCGCATGTTATATGATGTGAAAATCATGCCACACAGGGGCAGCAGTAACCAGTTTTAAAACAATACCAAGGTAAAACGCCCCCACATGTTTGTCCGAAAGACCCCATGGGTCCTTCTTTCAACAAATACTTTTCACAACTAATTCATAATTTCCTGGATTATGGCTTTATAAACATATTTGTACCTTAAAACCACCTGCAACATATCCAGATAACGGATCACTGGTTAAGATCACTGGTTACCTCGTCTAATATTGATGAATTATTTTCGGAAATCTACTGATATTTGTTAAGTTTTGAATATGATCTGAATTCTTCACCTAATTAGTTGCTTAAGATTTTCACCTCTCATACACCCATGACTCCTTTTCCTCTACCCATTTTCACTTGATTGCAACCTAAGTTGGAGTTTTCCATTTCTCTGCAACCTTTTCATATTAATGCATTGATAGTGTATTAATAATAATTATAATAGAGTGGTACTTCACGGAGTCGTGAAATTACGACCATGCTGTCGTCACTCAAAGTTGCTCCTTTCTTTTTCAGATTAAATATTTACATATCGAGGTCACCTGGCCAAATCCCTCCTTCATAATTGGTATGTATAATCCAAAAAAGGCTTCTCCTTTGCTTTTCCCTAATCCCTTAAGCAATCATCCGGAGACGTTCTGTATTCCAACCAAGATATTTGCCTTTATCACCGAAAGGCTTTTTCAATCTAGTTTCCCTTTACCCAACTTATCCTCACCACATAAAATTCCTTCTCTGCGTCATATCTCAATGCCCCTAAATCTTTAGTAAGTACTTTTTCTTTCATTCTCTTCACTTTCCCGGAAACTCTTTCGTATCTTACCGAGTATAGTTGTTTATACTTTTTTATTCTTGAAAATCCTTGGAAATGGAAGCTCTGAGTGATACACGTAATGTTTTTTACCTTCTTACTCAACGCTCTCATTATGTACCACTTTTTGTAATATTCTCTTTCTTAAATGTGCCCTCCACCGTATTATTGACGCATTTCTTATTATTTTATTCTCGGCACTGTCTCCTCCCTACTCCATTTTCACATCATCCCATTTCCTTTTCTCTTCCAACCCCACAAACATCTCTCTTAAAGTCCATGCCTACTTAATTCCATACCTACTTACGATTCCTATTGTTTTCTCTGCGTTATCCCTTTTTTGAGATCTTCCCACCTCCTCCTAACATTCCCATCCCCTTATCCTTACTTAGAATTTTTATCAGCTGATTCCCAGTATAACTTCTTTTTTGTTCAAGTTAAAGCTTGAACGTCCCACCTTCCCTTTTTAAATCATCCTTGAATTTTAAGTTGGCGTTTCATAGACACTAAATTATGATCCAAATCTGCAGCCACTTTAAGGAAACCGTGCGAATTGATGTTCCTGTTGTTAATTGTGCGTCAACTCGTATTATAATTGGTATCTCTCCATCTCACCTCATTACCGATCCTCTAGTTTTTCGCGTTACTTGCTCCTCGATGGCAAAGGAATTTGTGGAATCTGGAATTACATGTCCTAACGAATATCTTTCTATCGCTCACCTGGTCCAGTGTGATCATCCATCTCCCTAATTTCTTGAGCAATGATCCTAGCAAACCTAGCAAGCATCCTACATTGAATATTCCCCATTTATCACTATTTGTTGCTCCAGTAATCATTTTTATTTTCACTTCACAAAAAATTAAAATATACGCTTCATATGAGAAACGATTTCTTGCTCTATTTGGTGTACTTATTTCAAGACTGAGAATATGCAACCTGCTTCGTAATGAGATGCACACAACCAAGTTAGACGGCTGAGAGACACCACAAGGTGAATATTTAGTCAATTTGGAATATATCCATCAAAAGGTTCACCTCTACTGTCATCGTGGATAAAACGGGTAACGTAATGCCCGTACACCACCGCCAAACTTATCAACCGGAAGGCCGGTTCGATGAGCGAGAGTAGAGCTCACCTAGTCCTATACAGCTTTGAAATTCACACACAAGGGTAAGGGGCAGATCCTTTCCCTGCATCGCCTTTGGCGCCGAAAAAACTGGTACTGGTACCCGAAAAAACCACACAGCTTGGAGGAAGCTGAGGGTACTCGGAGGCGTCCCCGGGAATCAAACCCCTACCCTCTGACTCCGGTCCAACGTTCTACCCTCTGATGTTCCCCTTTTGTTTTCAATTTTCCTTTTTGAATTAAAAAGTAGGAGTGACTGTGTTTGATTTTTCAATAATCATGTATCGTGGTATACGTATAATAACGGGTGCTTGATGCTGTCAGTGATGGTGTCTTGTCTTTTTACTTCACTTTGGGGGGCCATGTAGTTCCTGCAGTAATGAGAGTGGGAGGCGTAAACCGGGGATCGGGATGGTGCGGTACTCAGCGTACTGGCTTTCCACCCTTAGGGTCTGGGTTCGGATCCTAAAGGCGGCAGATCTTTTTCAGAAGTATCCCGATCCCTAGTTGAGGTTCTTAGTAGAGAGCGCTTTAAATGAGCACGCCGTTCTTCAGATGGGACATTAAATTGTGGACCCCTCGGTGCCTTTCGTAAAGAGTAGGCTAATGCCGACGCCGGGTTTCTCCTTTCTCCATCCTCATCCATACCTAATTGCACAAATGACCTCAGCTATAGGTCGCCTCCCCTAAATTCTACTACTACTAGGAATAAAGCCAGGAGTATATTGCACTGAAATGGCCCTCCAGGTGTGAGGCTGTCTGGTTTGGGATAGGAATAGAATGGAGGCGGAGATAGAATGGCCGTGTATTGACAAATACACGGCCATTCAATAAAACATTGCTGTCTTTTAAAGTTTTCCTTGTTGTTTCATCCCATCAGGACCTCCAACCTTCTCCCTTTGTCCTCCACATGGAAGGCCTCTGTTGGAACTCAGAAATGCTTGCCCTTTCCGACAAATACTTGCGTAATTGGGAATTAGGATTGGGTAATCTTGTCAAACTAGCGTTTGCCTTCCTTTGACCTTACTCTGAAAATTCTTCCCGTCTGTTCTCTGTACACTTTGACTCACGAAGAACACTTGATGTTATTAATACCGGATTTAATCAAGTGACTCTAGCAATGTTTTTGTTTGCAAAAAGTTTTTTCCTCTATCAATTTCGGCGTAAAAGAGACTCGGGGAGACTTGTCTTTGGGTTTACTGTTAGATAATTAATGAGATTATTTACCGTAAAACGACATTTTGCACCTCCTGTGTATTTTTTCTCCCTCGGAATGGCAATTAAGTTGGCGATGGCCAGTTTTGGTGCCTTTTTTGTCAAATTGATTAGGTCTTTAGAGTGTCCGTTTACAGCGGTGATCTGATTAACTGTGAGTTGTTCATCATTGTATTTCGATGGGGAGAGGAGTATGCCGACCAATCTATGAAGTAACGCAATATAATGCAAAGTAATGAAATGCAGCCAGTTTATGGGTTATCGCGTGACCTGTCTACCCTAATGCCATGCGGAGCATATGTGGAGGAAGCCAAAATTATTTCCGTTTTCGCTAATGGAGATAATGAGTAAGGAGATAAGTCAAAGTTCAGTTTCTTCTTTCGTAATAAAAAGGATGCTTGTGATGCTGGCGCTGGTGTAGAGAAGAGGTTTCGGTGAAAAAACGGTTACGGTCGTAATTTCGATTGCAAATAAGATTGTAAATTTAATAGAAAAGTGACTTCAGGTCGTGCGTAGCCATAATCATAATGAAAATATTTCCATTTCGGTCAGGGTTCTTCCTGCATTCACCATAACCAAAAGGAAATGGATTCGGTAATTTCCGTTACGCCTATGGTCAGGCCGTAATCAATACGCAAAGAAGTCCATTGCAGTATTAGTTATGGCCAGACAAAATACTCTTTTCCCTTAAAATTACTTCCATAACCGCAATTGAAATCATGATAACATTTCTGCTGGTTCTAAGTGACATTCCTCACGTTTCAACCGTCAGTGATACTTGAATGCCTTGAACCAAGGCTTTTAGACGTATACTACCTTGATCAAAAATTTCCCGGAATTTATTCAGAAAATTAAAAATACAAGTTTATTCATCTAAATCTATATTGTCCCCTTCAAAGTAATCCCCATCGACTGCAACACACTTATGCCAGCGCTTGATCCAATCCTCGAAACATTTTTTATATTCGGTTTTCGGTATGTCCATCAGTGCTTCCTGCGATTTTTCCATTACTTCCTCTCGGCTGCTAAAACGCGTTCCCCGTAATGGTTTTTTAACTCGATTGAACAGAAAGAAGTCACAGGGAGCCAAATCAGGTGAATTCGGTGGCTGTTGGATGGTATTTGTTGCATTTTTCGTCAAAAAATTACGAATAATGATAGCACTGTGCGACGGTGCGTTATCATGGTGCAAAATCCACGAGTTTTCTGCCCACATTTCTGGTCTCTTTCGGCGAATTGCTTCACGCAAACGTCTCATAACGCCCAAATAATACTCTTTGTTTACTGTCTGGCCTTCTGGCAAAAATTCATGATGCACTACACCGTTGTAATCCATGAAAACCGTCAGCATTGCCTTCTTTTTTGACTGAAAACGACGTGGTTTTTTTGGTCTCGGCTCATTTGGTGAACGCCATTCACTTGCCTGATGTCTGGATTGCGTGTCGTACTCATAAACCCACGTCTCGTCTCCAGTAATGATCCTTTTGATGAATGTGGGATCGGATTCAGCCTCGCAAATCATGTCTTTTGCGACGTCAACACGGTCTCTTTTTTGCATGAAATTGAGGTCTTTTGGCACCAACTTTGCTGCTACACGACGGAAACCCATTAACCACAATGTCTTGGGCGGATCCATAGGCAATGTTCAAGTCCTCCGCTATTTCTCTGATGGTTAATTTGCGGTTATTGACCAACATTTCTTTTACTTTATCAATTTTTTCACCGACTTTCAATGTCGATGGTCTGCCACTGCGTTCATCATCTTCGATTGACTCACGACCACTTCTGAACCGCTCGTGCCACTGGTAAACGACCGTTTTTTGTTAGAGAATCGTTGCCGAAACACTTTTCCAACATTTCCAACGTCCGTGCGCCACTAAATCCGTTTTTTACGCAAAATTTAATACAAGTTCGTTGTTGCAAATTTAAATCCATTTCTGCAATTGTAAAAAATCGCCAACACACACAGAGATAGATGTACTCTTGGATACGTAACTTTTGCAAATGTCAAGTTATGACACTAAGATTTAAAGGGAATATCAACAACAGATGTACCAATGTAACAAAAAAAACAGAACTCAAATCGGAACGATGGGAGCGCCACACGGTGGTTATTCCGGGAACGTTTTGATCAACTTGACTTCTTCTTACCACTTTTTAATGTCACCATCCATAAAAACTTCCTTACGCTCAATATAGCTCCATATTTTCACCACTGAAGTAAGTATTTCACTTTGCACTGCTGGTAGAAATTAATTAACAAATCTTATAGATTATTTGCTTCAATTGTGCCATTATACACTGGTTACTGCAGATTTTCGGAGGTATGATATTATGAGCGTGGTTACACTGATTGAATCAAGCTTTACTGATAAATTATGAATTCAATTGAGGTTAATGGCAAAAACGTACTTTCCTAGGAGTGTAATATTACTGACTGAAGATTCATTCATATCCATGGCAAACTATTGGGAAAATGTTTTCAAATGTAAGTAAAACGAGAAATAATTCGAAGAAAAATATGAATACAAACAGTGATGTGCAAATAAGAGATATTTTTGTAACTGCTATCATGCTGCTAACACAGTACAGCTACCTTCGGTATTTGTGAGAGTCATCCGGCCAAGAATATAAATATTCTGGTCTAATTGTGTCGTAAAAATCAGTTTTTCTAAGTTCTCTAGGATTGCCGAAAATATCATTAATGAACAGGTGTGCATTTATGCACTGCCAATGTTGCGTATCAAAAAAACAGTTTAGTGTTCATATTAAATAATCACCCCAAAAACGAAAATGTCATATTGCTTGCTTTTGAAGGTAAATTATTTTTT
Organism: Hetaerina americana; assembly: GCF_022747635.1. NCBI lineage: Eukaryota > Metazoa > Arthropoda > Insecta > Odonata > Calopterygidae > Hetaerina > Hetaerina americana. The sequence continues at coordinate 1,268,067 of NW_027287107.1, forward strand.
GATCGCTGCATAAGCATGAAATTTTAGCTAAGAGCGGATCACAGATGGACAGGTTGACTATGCAGCCAAATGGAAAAGTTTCGAACCGACAGCTAGAACATTCACGAATTGTGGAAGACGAGAATTAGCTCTTATTTGTCCCATTTAGGCGTACTAATGAGTGTTGTGTCGCGTAATTTCACCGACTACAACAGAAATATTACGCATTAATCGAAATATTTACTCTTTTCCTTACGTAACTCATAAATCAATATGATGCTTCATGTGCAGAAAACATCCAAATAACGTTATTCGTATTATTTATTTATACCCTCTCTCCAATTTGCCTTATTTGCTTCCGTGACAGCGAACAAATTGGAGCTTTCTTTCAAAAATAAAACCTTTATTGATTCGGTTGCAGCTTCTTTCGGTAGTATCCATGGCAACGACATCAACTTAAATAGCATTCCAGGTAAAAACATTCCAAGATGGCATGTTTCAGTTACGGTCGTTTATATGAACGCTTTATATGCCGCCTAATCACAAGGAGTTAATGAGTAGCGGAATTAGGAGGTACCAATATTTAAAATGATCTGGCATGGGATTATTGATTTGAGGATGTGTTTATAGCAGAGCCCCAAGCTATCCTACTTCGTGCTTAATCATTTCCTTCGCTCTTCTTCGCACTGGCGTCATCCATTACATCCTTTTTAGGAATTCATCCGTGCCTTTTCTTCGCAATCTGGTCTTCAATGATTCCTTCTCTCGCAGCATCCAGTACATTAGAATTTATTCAATAAATTTTCTCTTCTCCTTGTCAGTGCATCTCTCCATAGACTTTTATCTCATCACCCTCTCTTCTGAGGACTTATTCGTTAGTTACTCCGGTAATTTATTTTATTTTCATCATTCTTCTGTAACACTACATTTCGTATCTTCCTCTTTCATATCAACTATCATCGCTGCTGCCAGAGTTAAAGAATAGTTTACCGATTTTGAGAGTAATGCTTTTCGCCGATAGTACCTAGATGTTTCTTCGAAGAGAAAGATTCTGACTTGACACTGATCTGCTTAGTAACTCCCTCTTGCTTCTTCCATCGTCCGCGATGATGCAGTGTAAATAAAGCCGATCTCTTTGTAATAGTTTTCCTTTCTCAGACAATTAAAAAAAACAAACTATCTTCGGCTACTGATCCTTATTTTGCTTAGCACATGCTCACATAGTCTCCGTGCATGTCCATGCTCTCATCGGATGCTTTTTCTACTCCCCAATCCCAGACTTGTCCGCAAGACACGTTACGCTTACGCTGAAGTCCTGTGAAAAAACGAAAGGAAGTGTCTCATGTTCTTTATAACCATAAAGTATGTGGGCACAGAATAGTAAGAGAACACTTTTGTTTAAGTATGCATCAGGAATATAGTAGATAGGACGGGTCAGCTTGAAGCAAAATGGAATGCAATTCTACTTGCCTGTGCAAAATAGTTATTGCAAAAATAATTACCCTGTACCTCCTCGCCCAAGGATTCAGCCGGAAAGCTAATGATCAAAATTATAAGAATGAGCGATACAATATGGAGTTGAAAAATAAGCACGAGGGCCCTCCAAAGTGAAGAACCGACTGTCAGCAGATGTTTACTGAAGAACATAAGTTTACCTTTCATTATTTGTCTGTTTGGTCTTAAAGAACACTAGCGTGAAATAATTTGCATTTCCAGGCATTCTTTTGTCTAATAAATATCCATCCATTGGTAACTGAAGGAATACGTTTTTAACACTTACGAAAAGACTTTTTGATCTCATTCAATTTTTCACGTATTACGGCCTATTTTTCAGATATTTGTGGGATGTTGAATTCGTAGCATATTTTCTGCAAGTTGTAATAAATATTTATCTTTTTCATAATTTATTTTATTTTATGTTTCTCTCTTTTCATCGGTCGTTCATTGGTACACTCTTGAATTCTTGCCCCAAATTAACATTTGTCGTCGCTTGTCTCAGAAAGGGAATGCGTATCGGGAGAGTCAAAAGCAATCGTATCTAAGTGACTTTTTCTCTTTCATATTTTTGAGATTTAAATGTGCTTATCAATATTTCTGTCGAATGGGCTAGTAGTAGTAGTTTTAGGGGAGGCAACCGACAACTAAGGCCATTTGTGCCATTAGGGTTGGATGGGGAAGGAAGGGTGGAGAGAAAACCGGCGTCGGCATTAGCCTACTCTTTACGAAAGGCGACAATGGGTCCGCAGTTGAAGATCCCATCCAATGGAGTGCTCTCCGTAAAGCACCTCAAGTAGGGATCGGGATACCACTGAAAATTATCTCCCGTCTCCAGAATTCGAACCCGGGCGCTCTAAGCGGGAAGCCAGTACGTTAGCCACCACACCATCTCGATCCCCTACGAGCTTGTTAACATATATGTGTATACATGTAAATATACACCTAAAGAAAGTATTTTAAATGGATTGCAGAAAAAACGGCCGTTTCAGTATGCCGGAGAAGTAGGAAAAGCCCTTCCCAGTCACATTAAAAAGGTGATAGGGTAAATTGGGCACAGAAAAAAAACCCAGCATAGTTCTCAAAAATCTTCGTTCTACATTAAAATAAAAGATTTGATTCATCTAAAATTTCTTCACTACAATCATTTTTCACCCTATCCCTAGAATGAGACGACATCTCTGTCGCCAGGAGACGAGAGGAAAAAGTTTTGAACCACGAGGTGGACTAATAATATGTAAGCACGGAGGCCATTTGCCCGATTAAAGATGAGTGACCCACGCCATCCGCGTCGGAGGGGCGAAGGGAGGGAAGGGGAACGTAAAGTGGGAATCAACTTACGCCCAAGGAAAAGCGTCACGGAATCCACGAGGTCCCCTCGACGGAGTAACTAATTTGATATGCTCGCCGTGCGACGCCAAGAATCGACCCGAAGTGTTCGAAGTTGAAGTCAGAACGTTACGAATAAAATTCTGCGAAGTCAAGAAATCAAACTTGCGACCCCAGTTTGGCAGTCAACCATCTGCACAGACTATCTTGCGACACGAAGATAAAACCGGAGGTAAAAGCATCAACTTTCATCTCCGGAGTTCCACAAGTTGAGATGCCATTAATGAAAGGAAAGAGTGAATAGTGGCAGTGAAAAGTATAAAAAATACAATGTTATTTCCTACTTTCTCTTGAATTTTGAAACAATATATTTCGATTTAGAAGGACTTTTAAGATGTTATTTTATACTATTTAAAATGTTTATACTATCTCGCTCCTTCATCTTTCCTCAAGCACACGTTTCACTAGCTAAAGGCAAACCTCAACTACTACGAGTAGATACAGTAGGTGTTCTCAAGGTACGAGCCTTCGCCTCTCGCCAGAGAATTATTTGAAACACCAATTGATTTTCGATAATGTGAAACTTAAGGAGTAGGGGAAGGTAAAGTCGGAGATAACATTACACATGATCCATAATTGTACTACCATCAACAATACTTACGCATGCGAAGTTGAACCCATTGAAAATCGGGAATTGAGTGAAAACCCGATCCAAATTTGAAATTGGCAAACTATTAATCAAAAAGTGCAAAATCAAAACAAAATAAACAAACAATATTTTATCATGAAAAAGAAACGAGGCATGACTCGACGCCTCCACCGCAGTTAGGACACTCATAAACAAATGAAAAAATTACGAACATTCGCTCTACGGATTATACGAGAGTCGAATGACGTCTATAGAGTCTCGTATGTCGAATTTGGCAAATTATCAGAATTTTATTTGGCGCGTTTTTATGCAAATCAAAGAGTACGCCAACTCTTTGACATTACGGTTATTGGGATGATCATGTGCATTAGTAGAAAGAGTACGCAAGTCACTTACGGTACTTTCCAGGCCTGGACACAGACCTGGACACGTCGAAGCCTACACGCCGAAGGTCAAGACTTCGACAAAAAGTCGTGACATTGCCAGCCAGGGAGTACTCCGCAAATGGTACTGCTAGGTCTTCACATTTTCAACTAGAAGTATTATCTAAATAGTTCACGAATTTTCATTCTATTTAACTCTTGCGTAATCCGTGAATAAATATCTCGCCCACTTCTCTTTGCCTTCTGTGTCCCTTTCCCTCCGTCCTTGATGACAGTGTTTATTACCACCTTCACTCATTCCTTTTAGACTGTAACATCAAATGGGATGAGTGTTTCACACTCTTATCACTCCAATGACTGTAAATAAAAGCTATATACTTACCTAATCACTCGATTAAACTTTATGTAAACACCCAACTCCACAAAGCATCCAGGTAGTCTTCAATCATTAGATTTATATCGTCTGAGGCCATATCATTTGTGAGCTCAGTACATCCAGAATTCCAACAAATCTGACGTTTGTATTATTCACTTTATGGCATGGAGTCTGCTGAGAATATAAGAATCGGCCCCTCGGAACCGACCGTTACCCAATTTTATGGGTTGCGACAGGAGAGACTTTCGCTGTCTTTCAGTGTATGTACTTCGTTGAATATTATCGGGGATATTTCGAGATCCTCTTAGGGTGGCCCGTTGTTTTGTTTTCTACTGCGCGAAGTCAATACAAACCATACCACAATTTATTTTCTACTACGACATTTTTATCTTCAACGGAGGCTCAATAATAGTAAATAACGTAAGGTACCCATGAGTTGGAAAAGAAGAAACTCACTTCATTCGCCAACATAAATGCCCTGTTTAATTACTATTTACCACTTGCTGAGTGTGAAATATCCATACTTTTAGCAACAGGTAACAGATTTTTCGTTCAGAATAATATTCTGAAAAATCATTGAAACATTTGATAATACCCACCAGATGAAAAGTCTTTCTCAAGTAGTCAAAAAATCACATCTCCCAAATAGGACGTCCAAAATTACTGATTGATTCGAAGAGAACAATAATTTCTCACACACAATCTATACCACTAAGAAGGAATAGCCATATTTAACCTCATATTGCCTGTTGTCATCATAGTTTCATAATAAGTTATGCAAAAAAGGAGTCACACTTTGTTATTCTCAACTCGTCACAAGTGTGAGTTAGAGGACTTTTGGTTTAACTAAAACTCCCATTCTATTTTTGGTATAGATTCAAGTAGCGAATTTGCATTCAAAAACAGAAATGTGAAAGGTCAAGTCGTACAATATGGAAATAAACATGTTAACAATGCCATACATCAGAAAATATGAAAAAATTCATTCCCAAGAGCATGAAATATTAGATGAACGGAGACATAAATTGCCCAGTATATGATACATATTACAGCTTTACTTGCACAAAGTTCATACTTGTACATACTTCAAATATCTCCATCAAAACGCTTTACTCTTTCTTTCTCTTAATTGCGTGCAAGGTTCACAATATCCCTATCATTTTAATCAACCACCATATAAAATAGACTTGAAAATATATTCACTTCTAACCTTTTGTGGATATAAGATACCAATCCATTTATGATGTGACTTTGGTGACTATCTTCTATGGATGGAGATGGAAGTGGAGTAATAGAAATTGTGTCTTGGATCCTCCATTAGTTTGGGACCATTGTGTACCACCAATCCAGTTGAAGAAAAGCCATGACATGATACCACAGTAGCAAAATAAGCTCAGAGTAAAATTTAAACCCACAACCATCAAGTATGCCAGAGGCCACTTGGCACTACTGGCACACAAGGTTTGACACCATACTGAATATTTGAAAACTTATGGAAGTAGACTTACAGCAAAGTAACTATAATTGGGTTTAAAAGGTGCAAAAACAGGAGAGGTAAATTTGAAAAACCGAAACCTGAATTTGATATAAACACCATTACATCACTGTATTCTTGCCCAAAGCAAGATTTAAACCCATGACCTTCTATTTTAACAGTGAGCCAGCCATTGCTTAACAACCCAACCAGACTATAACCACTCTGCATGAAGGTTTGGAGAATGCTCATACAAATGCATTACATCCACTTTGATTCAGGACTGAATGACACAAAACCACTTAGTGAAAGTAATCACATCACTTCACTGTGATTAATAATAATGAGTAATCAATTACATCAATTCACCGATGGAATTAATTACACTACAACAACTCACTTGAAGAATGATGAAAGGATAGTAGACATTCACTGAACAACACATTCACATTACAATTATTTATTCTGTACAAAAGTCTGTTATAAAATATTTCCCATCACATAGTATGGTGTATAGTGACAAAGGTGCTGAATATAAATAACAGGAAAAAACATCCACAGTACCATTTGATAAATCCACTACACATTTGCACACATGGGTTGTGGGATTCAAGACTGAAGATTTGAGAGAGGGGACATTTTTTTTATCATGATGACAGGTGGATGATTAGCAGTTGATGCATGAATAAGTTGTACAATTAGTCAATCTAACAGACACATCAGTTTTAAGGCCTGCCATTAATACCCAGGGTGTGATCTTCTACATTTACACTTTTCGAATGTTGGGTGTTTCATATTACAAGTCCAATGCCACCAAGGAAACACTTTTTAAGAGCATATCATTACGAAGAAGCACCATTTTTTTCTTTGTAGCATTTTAAAATTTTACTCATTGTAAAATACAAAGATTCATTCATTTCTGTTGCATCTAATTTGGAATTAAATCCCTACACTTCCTCCTACGTTCAACTCATTGAATGGCAATGATGGATATAAATATATATACACACATGTACATGTGTGTTTGTATCTATGTGTGTCTATATATATAGTTTTAAGGAGAAGATAAAATATAATTTTTGAGTGTGATTGAAGCTAGAGCAGAAGACAATTTGCAAAAGAGTAACAAAATTTCAGCCATCCATCATAACCTGCAACTGCACATCATCGCAATAAACACAAAGTACCTAATGCTTAAAAAAATGCAAGCATGGGCTACATTCACAATCAAATTTGGCACACCATCATTCTGCACTGTAACCTTGGCAAATATTGGCGAGTAAATAAAAAGGGTAGCATTATAATTTTGCCAACATTATAGTATAAAAAAGCACTTCCTTCATGGGATACAAAAATTGAAAAACCTAAAAACTACTAAAGACAAAACTTGAAAGGACATGGTGACCACATATGAAATCACTTAAGGAATAATAGGCAACTACTACTTCATATTCTCTGCTTCAATCACTGTCATCTGGGTAACAAATGAATTTACCCAAGTCGAGGCCACAAGTTGGACAGCAATGACTTGAAATCATTGGTAGCATAAAACGAGCATGTTGGGAAATGTGAGGATACTTCTTAATTTATTATACCTTTATGGGCATAGTTTTTGTTAAATAACCAAGCAAGCAGGGGTCTCTAAACATCACAACAAATGATAAGTCAAAGGGAGAGAGCAGTTTTATGTACAAGTGGATAATGGGGATGTTGAAGGAGGTTCCATCTGTTGAATATATGCAATTTCCATACCAGCAGAACTGTACAGGGCAGAGGAAATGCATAATTCAAATGCATCGCAGTTGATTCTAAGGGGGTAAATATTACAGAGGAACTACTTAAATGTAGTTTTCATCTAAATGTGCATCACAAAGACAAAAATAAATTGTACTGCCATTGTGAAGAAAAATTATACTTTGGCATAAATAAACATTTAAACTATACAGCAGTTCAAACTTCTGTTTTAGAGCAATCACAGCAACAGAGCAATAATAATGAGTCAGGCCAATATAAAACCATTTTGACAAGCTAGGCAACTTAAAATTTACTGTTGCTTTACAAGCATAATTTACAGTAGATCAATCACTAATAAGTATATTAACAACATGAAATTTAACAGTTTCATGATCAAAATGCAAAAAAATATATGCCATAAAAATATTTCACAATGGTTTTCCTTTGCAATCTATATGTACTCATTACTGACAAAAACACTGAGAAATGAGATTACAACAACTTTATCCAGTTAAAACTTTTTTCCATGATTTCATGAGACAGTTAATCGACTTAAAAGAAACAATGTGCAGCTATACTCCATTGAACTACGGGAGAGTCAACAATTCTCCATTGCTACAAACAATGAAACTAGTTCATGCAAAGTAATGTAAATGCCCTAATTTGTGAGCTGGTATGTGTTTAAAGATGGCAACCTTGGAACGGCAGAATCTCATTAGAACATTCCTTGTATTTTCAATGGCTTGCATAGAAAGTCACTTTTGAGACATCTGCAGCCCCTTATCTTAGAAAATAAATATAATGTTTACATTAGTGCAACTGAGTTGATGATATTTTTATCTCCAGAATGAGTTTAAAAGATATTGGCAAGCTTGCCTAATTGTACAAAGAGTATAAAATCAAGAAAAAAATTATAATGAAAACATAATAAGCACCAATGCATAAAATTGAAGTGACTTCTGGTCCATTTTAGGGCTGATTTGCTAAATCATATAGACATTAAATCTTTGCCCAGGGAGCATAATCACGGGACAAAATTGAGAGGTTGTCTTCATGCGACACAAACCTGTGTATAAGTGCATCCATAACTCTCTCAAGCCTGCATATTCACTGTACTCATAACTCAAAAAATGTACTAATGAGATTCAACTGAAAAATTCACATAAACGATGAGAAAACATCCCTCCTCCCAATTGCACATAACTTGTTATAAGTTCACAATTGTATCTCTGTGTGTGGAGATGAATATGTAACATTGTTTGTGTAAATGTGTCAGATTATGTGTGTATATCTGTTTGTGTGACTGGTAAAAAACACACAGCAAACATATCCACTTATGGCACTTAAATACTTATATACCATATATACATTTAATTACATAGCACAACTATCAGTGTTCCTCTTCTAGTAATTCATAGCTAATTTAGTCATCATTTTATCATCACACTCCATACGTTAACTTACAGGCTTTGCATTACATACTTCATCAAATAATAAGTCCAGAATGTAGACACAAATGAAATAGTGATTGATATAGTGACACTGCAGCAACTTCAAAAACGTGGTCAACATAATATGATGCTATTTGTTATATCACATTTTTTGAGTCTTTGTATTGTCAATCTAATGGATAAGTCCCAAAATAACACAATATGCTATGATAAGTTATCAGTTAGATGGGAACATCAGATGGGAGACAGTAGTTTAAGAGCTTACAGCAACCAAAAGCACAGGTGGTGGCGATCCAAATTACATATCACCACAGCCCATATCTTCACTCATACAGATAAATTAGCATTGCCACACTCAAGAGTAGTTGGAGCCTGATAAATTCATTGCTGGGAAAAGATGCTTCTAAAATTCAACTCTTAGAATCAACCCTTGCTTTTCTTTCAAAAAGTATTTCTGGAAAAGATTTCATGATAGGACTAACATTCCATTCATTCAGAAGGCAGTGGCACACACTGCCCCTTGATTCAATGCTTTGTTATATCCATTAGCTATTTGATGTCAGGCAAACTCACAAATGGTGAGAGATCTTAAGAAGGATAAACAGAGAGTAAGCTGTCTTAAGGCACGAATCCAACTACAAAACCACAGCACCACGCATAACCGGGCTGTTGGCTGTGATTGACTTCATCAGCCAAACATACTCAGTGATGTACTGATATAAATTGATATTAGAGCCAATCAACACCAGGTGTATTCTCCACGCAAATACATGACTCAGTTCACTGGTGTTTTCAATTGTCTATGGGTCATCCAACATATTCTTCTGCTTTAATCATCCAAAGAGACTGGAAAAGTTACCTCTAAGTGTTGTACCAATCATTCTCTCCTCCCTCAATGTCAACTACAAAGGGATATGCAGCAAACAAACAATAAATTTGTGAGCATTCAAATGAGACTGACAACATTTTAGTGGATTTCACAAACCATTCTATTGTTATAGCATGTTTGTCTATACCTGTGCCCTAGAAATAGGTCCTTACACTGTAACAAGGCATCTATGAGAAACAGTACTTCACTTACAATGACTGGTATTTCATCTACTATCTATCACAACATACTTCTCCCGAGTGATTAGACACACATACACATACATATTCACATACTAAATCACACATACAAGCAACCAGGTTCATTCACACATATCTAAGACTTCCTTTGTTACAAAGGGAGACCATCTTTAAGAAGTACTCATGCCTATTCTATAACTGAGAAATGATGACAAATACGATGATATGATGATGTCTGAAGATACTTTACATGCCTTTGACATTCATTGGATCCAAAATAGCTCAAAATGGGTAAAAATTGAGTAAATTAGAACTTGGCAAATCCCTTTTCAGTAACTACATCATCAGAAAAATGAAATTAGGATTCCTTTAACACTCATTCAGAAATCTTATGACTTATTTGAACACTAGCAGTATTTTTCTCTGCATAATTGCCCAATAAATTTCTGATCCACGTATAAACATTCTCTCAAGTCAATTTCACCCAATCATCACTGACAGCAGTCCATTCCATTCAAATAACTAACGTCCATACCACGAATAATCCCATGATTGAGATCATTCAACTTCCCTACTCGCTTCCACTCCCCAAATATTATCTGTATAAGAGACAAGTTGAGTAAAATTTTCCATCACTAACATGAGAATAATTTTCTCTGTACATGGCCATCATCTTGAACTAGATTATTCCAGTCTTTATCGGTCACATTCCACTGAAGGTTTACAAACAAACACGTGGAAAAGGAGCAAACGAAACAGAACACACTTTGTTGTCCAACACTTCTTTCCTTCCAAGACCTGGATGGACTTTGGTCAGTGGTTTTGCTCCACCTCTCGCAATTGTGTGCAAGACAATAGCTCTGGAGCCAATTAAATATCCATCTCCCTGCCTAGACAGAGAGGCCACACAGCACATAAATAATATACAGCTATTATACAAGAGCATTTCTCTCTGTCTATAGTGTTCCACCTCACCGGCCAAATAGCCGCACTGTTAAGCAGGCAATTACACATCCAAGGGTTACTCTCACATGGTCATTAGCACATGAGGCCTTGTTGTAGGTCAACTCCTCATTCTTGACCACTTCATTGGGGTGCTTCTCATATTCATCTGGAAGTTAAAAAATTACAATTACTCAAGTTGACTCCAAGTGAAAGGGTATAACCAATTTATTGACATAAAATAATTTAAAAAATTTATAAAAACTGTACTTAAATATACATTCTTGAGAATTTTAATGTCATCTTCAATTATTTTTCATTTAGTGGTTGACTGCCATGTTATATCTGACTTAAAGTTAGCATTAATATCATTTTCCCCATGCATTTAATCAGGACAGATACAATTTAACTTAAAATAATGGTGATGAATCTTATGACCAACAGTTATATTACTTGGATCTTTTAAATCATGAGGAGATTATTTATTGACATACCTGGAGAGCAAAAATTAATATAATGATGGTGTGTTAACGCTGGGAATATCACCATGAATACCAGTGTTTTAGACAGTTGTACTTACTTGTCTTCTTGGTTGTAGATTTGATATTATGAGACGGAGAATCAGTGTCTTTGTGGTAAACTGCAGTTGTGGGTGCTGTGGTGGTTGTGCTTGTAGTGGTAGTAGTTGATGGAACTGGAGTAGTGGTTGTAGTTGATGTTGAGCTTGGGCGGCTGAGGAAGGCTGTGAAGATTACAAAAAACATTTAGTATATCTATAATAAATGTGCACCTGCGTTGACTCAATTAGCTACAGACATAACTATGAAAATATTCACTCTAATATTATTCCCCATTTAATCTTCTTGTTTGCCTCTACAACATAAAGTTCAGCATTAAGAGTAAATTTCAGGCAAGTTTATTACCGGTCATTTTTACTTTAAAAAGATTTCCGAACATTGAAGTATACTAATGACTGTAAAGTTAAGTGTGATAAAACCCCTTGGGTAACAAATGTTGATACCACTACTCACTAAGGGTTAAGTGGATCGCGGAAAGACAGATTGTGAAATGACTGACACGCAAAAGTATATTTTTTATCAAATTCCATTGCTCAGTATTGCAATGACATTTGAAACTCCACCAACAATATTAAATTAAATAAATCTGATAATTCAAAAGCTAAGAATCACACACTGTAATCAGCTGGTTGAACAAGCCAACCATGAAATCTGGAATCATGAGTTTGGTTAATACATAGTCACTGACGATAAATCTATTGGCAATATAACTTCAATAAATTTAAAAATTCGTATTTTCGTGCTTCTTTAAGATTGTCCGGTGAGGCTTCCCTTTCCTTTAGCTCGTGTCATGTTAGGTAACTGAGCAGTGGGCCGGATCTCCCTAGCCTTAAAGAATGATTTGACATTAACGTTTGAGAAATAATTATCGCTATTTTAGAAGAGAAATATTTGTTCTGATAAGGTCAAAAGCAGTCAAGAATCCGGAAAAATGATGAAGCACATATTCAACATTTTGAATGCTTGAATATAGTATATTCACAGATAAATTATCTGAGAGCAAACTAGCATATGTCTGGTAGGTATCTGACGTCACCACAGATGACGGGCGCACATAATAATGCATACATAAGTGGGGCACTAATTTATGAAACTTTTCAAACATCTTAAGGCAGAATTAATTTACCTAGACCGGGATAAGAACTGGGATCCCTCGATTTGTCGTCGAATACTATACCCAGTTAAGTGATCGCGGCATCTAATAATGTGAATCCCGGCGTAGGCGAATTATTTTTGTATCGTAAAATTTCCGCATTTGCATTAAAATTAGCATGACTATGCAGAAGTTACTGTTACAGAATTTTCATCAAGTTCTTTCAATTTATGAATATGTTAGTTTAAACAACCATTTGTATAAAAATTCGGATGACTACGCTGAGGTTACTTAGGAAGAATTTTCTGCCAGTTCTTTCAATTTAAGAATACATTAGTTTACCTTGAAATCATCAAGAGTGCATACTTTGGACGAGAAAATATTTTGCTTAAAATAATCAGTTTGTATCAGATTAACGGTGGGTCTGGCCTAGAACTTGAATTTCGCAATGTATACTCGTTTAACGTGAGGGTTTGAAGGTATTACCACTAAGCAACAAATTACTTTTCAATTCTAAGTCAATAATCCCATTCAATTTCGTTGGAAAACAAGAGTGATACCCTCTCCCCTCATCCCTTGACGACAGTTTCCTCCTAATACGTATATGCCACATTAGCTGTTCATTACATTCATTACTACTCACTACCGTACATTCATTACTGTCATTACATTCATTACTACTAATTACTGTACATTCGTTACTGTTCATTACATTCATTACTCTCAGTGCAATAATTTGACAACATTCAAGGTGTTTGTCACAGCTCTTTTAAAAACTAATGGCTCTTATAAATCCAAGATTAAATGTCTTCACGGCAAAAGGTTGGTGGCACAGTTATGGTTGAAAGGCAGGTACAAACACTTAAGTTTATTGGAAAAAATCGAACTAATCACACTTTCCTGCCATTTTATTTTGATCAAATGTAACATGCTACTAAATAAAATTCTTACCCTAACATGAGGAAGGGGTAACGATGCCTGCATTCATATGAGAATACAAGAATAGCCTATCCTCATCTATTCAACTTCAAGGGCATTCCACGGTCATATATAAAAAGCAATTGAATATGAATTCAAAAATCGGTTAGGACTACACAACTCTACATACTGTGATTCTGCGTATCTTCTGGACGACAGCATACTTTGAAAACCACCTTCATGTTGTTTGTCGAACATCGGCCTCCAATGCGACGGTGTAGATCATCTTTGGAAGATGTTGCTGAGGGACGAAAAATACGCATTTATAACAAAATAATCTATTTTAGCAAAAAACTCAACAAGGTTAATTTAAAATTAATTTCTCGAGACAAAGGAAATGACGGGAAAGAAAAAAACGAATGACATTTTCCAATATATTAATTGGATTTCAGGTCGGCCAAATATAAAAAATGAAAATATGCTAAATTTTTCACATCATTCAATTTACATTCTTCAAAAGTGAGAAACACATGCACCATGAAAACAGCGAAATGAGTTAAATTAATTGCGCTTGAAAAAAAGAGGAACTCCATGCTCAAGAATTAGATTAAATAACAAGTCGCAGAGGACGGAAAGCAGGTTAACTTCCACAAATAAAAATCATTTATCTCTTAAATGGTCCACTTACAGAGTATTCAAACTTCATAAATTCTACTCATGTTATTTTTATTAGGGAACTCACAGATAAAATAATAGTCTTGTCCTGGCTGGAATTCTAGTCCACCAGGCTGGGGAGTAAAAGACCGAAAGGTGATGGTGAAATACATCAACTTGTACGGCTTATCACAGATAGCGATGATACGAGGGTTTGGATTCGTGATTCGGCAAGTGTCGTACTCTTCTTTGGATACCTGAAATCAGAAAACAATTTTTTTGTCCTCAAACAACATCGAAGATATTCTGAATAAAATGAAAATTCTGATACCATACAGGAAGGTACGTTCTCAAACGGGAGGGTCCATAAACTAATGAAAGGAGAATAATATTCCAATCTTATTATGAGAAGGGCAGAGGGGCAATGGGTCCCGCGGAAAATTGAAAGCCCGATAACGTGAAACAAGGGGATCGTAACAGGGTACGACATTAAACTGTCAAGAATTAATCTGGGACGTATTAAGCCAGTATTACTGGCACAGTTAAAGGAAAATGAGAATGGGATATGCCATTAATTGCACAGGAAAGCACCAATTTTAAAATAAACCTTCCTTCAGCGGGGAAATTTACTTTTACTTAATTAATACATCGTTCACCGTTCCCATAAACTCTTATCTTTACAATCGGGTTAAAACTCTCGTCAATCATAAGACTGTTTGAACTGAACTGAAGCAATTTGCCATCCCGTGCAATGAATTGCGACAGGATAAAAATGTTGAATGCGATTGATTGCAGAGCCCAAGATCAGAAATTGAACTTTATTTAGTAAGTATCAGTAGATCTGATAGATTAGCCGGCATTGACTCGTACTGACTTAAATCTCAGTGCTGGAATGGAAAATATATTTGAAAACTTGAGCTGACTTTAAGCCAGGAGTTTTTCCCCGAGAATTCCACCAAGGATTCTTAAGTTCGAATTCTAAACTACCCCTTTGTCAAATATTGCAGCTGGATTTTTGAAAAGTCTCTTGCACACTGCATTATCCACGAAATTCATAACAATAAGATACAAATTTAGCAGGGCATCTGCTGATAAAATGGACGAAATCATTTGCCATGGGGAGCTCATTACACAACAATCAACTCAATTCCGAAGCAATGATCTCTACGTAAATAAATTCACAATTGCTAAAACTTGGAAGGTCATAAAATATCGTTAACTTTACTTACATTGTATATTATGTATTTCTCTGCATCATCTTCGTGTGTCCCTGGCATGTACACAGGGCAGATGATGTTCACTTGATCATACTCAAAGGGCACATTCCCTTTGTTCACATCTATTATGTGATCTGTGTTGTCTATCCTGAATCTGAAAAGAGAGAAAAGAGGGAGTCAAATTAGTCATCAGGAATCAAATCATAGGCTGCCGGCATCACACAGTCGGAAAATAAAAAAAAATAAACGCCTTTAATCATTCTTCCCCCCAGTCTTCATGCATTAAAAATCACAAGGAAAGTCACCCGATACTGCTGGACACATTTTACATCCACCAATGCGGATCGAAACATTTTCAAGTAACCGATTGCAACGCCAATTTCTGCTCGGCAATTTAAAGCGCGCTGAAAGGAAAAGATGGTGGCAATATTGATTCAATAAGAAGAGAGTGACTGGCAAGTAATGAGGCACAACCAGAAAAGGGAAGGGCATAGGAAGAATGGGAGGGAAGAGGTTGGGCATCATAGGGAGGGCAATCAATAATGAGGGGGATATGCGGGCGGGGGGAGAGCGCATTTACAACCAGACAATACTATTACCAGCGAATTCTTCGGACGAAATACAGAGTGTGGATTGAAACAATGAATCCCAAACACTTATTTTCCTTGTTGGCACGGCCTTTCTTCGCACTCTTTCGAGTGGCGGGCGGTATCTTGAAACCATTTGCCAAGGTTCCCACCGGTGATTGCATGTACCTGGCGGTGAAAAGTCGACGGGGGATTGGGAGTGGGAAAGGGTAAGCCGTCGGGGACAATCCCAGTGGGAGAACCATGCCCGAAAATGATAGTTGTGGTCGAGTGTAGGCGGGGCGAGATAATTTGTTAAGTTTGAGAACCCCGCGGATAAATTCCACGTCACCACTTACAAAGGCGGGTGTTGGGTCACCAGCCACTAAGGTAATCGGTGATTATTGGCATTAAACATTATTTTATTTTGTGGAAGTTTGAACTGTTGCTGTACGCAATATTTCCTACCGCCGTGGCCTCGAATCCTAAGGGTGGGAA
This sequence comes from Hetaerina americana, assembly GCF_022747635.1. Classification (NCBI taxonomy): domain Eukaryota; kingdom Metazoa; phylum Arthropoda; class Insecta; order Odonata; family Calopterygidae; genus Hetaerina; species Hetaerina americana. Next base: position 1,284,470 of record NW_027287107.1, read on the forward strand.
ATGATTCTTTACATCAATCAACGTGTAGACGATCAAGTCGATTTCCATTGGCTCCTCTCTGAGACCTCGCCTACCACTCTAATGGGACGCTAAAATTATTCCCCATGTGTCAGCGCTTAACTCAAATGATTTGATGGTGGAAGGAGAGGGGGAGAAAATGTTACTGACGACCAAATGACACGTAGTGGGTTGGATGGGAAGAACGTCCAGGAGGACGGTCAGTTGAGAAAAGAAAATAGCACCGGAGTGGAGTTCGGATATTTTAAAAATATCTTTTTCTTCCATCTTTTTCTCCAATTTGGCTGACGGCCAAACTGTGAAACGTGAATTATGCACTTGTTCGATAACTATGACCTTGTTTCTAAGAGATAAAACTCAATTTACACGTCCTCCAAGAAAAATCGTAAATTTCATAGGAGACATTTTACACCACATAAATGACAATGAGCAAGCGTGTAAAATTTTAGAACAGATCCACCATCATTAGAAAGCTCTCAATGTGCGAACCAACTGCAGACACAAATTGACGCGACAGGCGAAAATGCCCACCGAAGTAAATTACAAATATATTTTCAATGCTAAGTGATTACGCACTGCTTTAAGTAAAACATCAGCATCTCAGTGGCAAAGGTGTCGCATGGAAAGGGTGCCATTTTCGTGTGCATAGGTAATCCACTTGTCATAACAGTTAAAATATTAAAGAAATAGTTTACATAGTCAAATTTAATTATCCTTCACATCATCTACACGGTATCCGGCAAGTCATCCAAAGCAAAAATGGAGAAGTTAAATAATTCAAATGATGTAGTTTTATGGCAAATTTCTCATTTAAAAATATTTCTCTACTCATGAATGAAGTAGTGGATTCTTTAACAAAATACGGGTGTTTCTACGTAAACAAAAGAATATTTCCTGCATCACAAGTTTGTCTTCCAACCAGCATTTAGATGTAATTACAGGGGGCACGTAGGTGTACGTACATGCCACTAAGAAATATAAACATAACCTTATGCCAAAATTTGTTCGTGGTCTTCTTCAACGACTAATTCATGCCTTCCTCTTCACTTTCGCCGATACCACAAATCGCCACCTTACGACTCCACGCTCATACTGACGGCTGGGCTCGAACCACGCACCAACGGCCACCCACCAGGCGAGCACGAGGCGACGATCCCGTGATCCGCCCAGCGCGGCAGCTGCCTCCGGCGGAGTTGGGGGGGGGGAGAGAATAGGCGGGAGGGGGAGGGAGGTGGAGAAGAATGTGCGGCCCCAACATTGGTCACACGCCCTGAGGTACACCTATAAGTCCCTCACAATCCACAATGTCAAGTGCCTCCTTTTCAGTGAAGAAGGCAAAGGAAGAAGAGGAGGGTTGGGCAAAAAGGGATCTCCGGCTGGGGGGGCGGGGAGGGTAAGGGAGCAGGGGTGCGGGGACGTGGCAGACGTGGGGGGAGACGGAAAGGAGGTGGTTTGGGTGGGGTAGGGCCGGGTCTCTCGACAGAGAGGAAAAGGAGCGAGGAGTAGGGCCGTGGGTGGGGTGGGTAATGGGAAGATATTCGGGATCCGTGGAGGGTTAAGGGCACGTGAAGATGATGGTTGTGGGCATAAAGGAATTTGGGTCGTGAGGGAGGGGGGAGGAGGAGAGGGGAGAGGGGGCGGGGTTTAGCCCCGAGAGGGAATGGGGACTGGGGATCGCGTGGTTGTGTGGAAAAGGGCTGCGTTTCCAATTTAATTTATGAAATGCGCTAGACACCCTAAAAAAGACACTTATGTGTGCTACCCCTGGAGGATAAGTGGCACCAAATTCGGCGCTACGGCTTTAACAGAGCCCTCACGCTCAAATATTTTGTCCTTATCCACGCCGAATTTCTATCGAGCATGCTCTGAAAATTCAACGGAATTCCACCTTCTCGTTTTCGCGGTTTTCAGGAAATTTCCCCGACTTTCTGGATTAAGATAACACACCTCGTTTTTTTCGTGAATATCCTGTTAGTGTCTTGAGCTCATTCCCGACGAGTGAAATGTGACGCTGAAGACCCAAACATCCTAAAAGCCACCGTAAATGAAAGTTAGATGTCCGGATCTGGTGAGCCAGGGTTCACTTACCTCTGTTAACCATAACCAGATAACCACAGTATTTTTTCTACAGATTTATTAGCTGTGTTCTAAACCTTTGCGCCCTTCATCAACATTCCACAACAGGTATCAATATATTGACAGGATACTCAATATTTGGCGATAGACGGCTGGTAAGAATTAAATTTCTGAGTAAGCGCACACTGATTGGGATTATTTGAATCGAACGATAAAACTATTCCAGGCACTCTCGAAGAAGTTTAGCGAGAATCGCCTTTTCCTCGGATGAATTAAAATTCCCTCATCACTATCTCCTGGCCTTCCAGAATCCTCCTCCTCGGCCCTGAAATTGCCAAGACTTTTAATTGAATCTTGGCAAGCGTTTAACTCGCCGGAAATATTTCATAACTCTCGAATGTAATATTCGCCCCCCCCCCGCTTGTCTCCCCCGACTCAACAATGGCGAAAACCACGCTTCAGTATCACTAAAGCATTTGGAAGCAATCTGACGAAGATTACTTTTAAAAATGTTGTGGCGCTGGGGGAACTGGGAAACTCGGGAAGCTTAGAATAATAATCAGCTCATTGAAACGCGGATGATCTCGATAATTTTCACTTAAAGGCTTGAAAAATGTTGACGCTGACGACGAAGAAATGTCGCAAACTTGCCCAAAGTGGACACAGTTTGCACCAGCACTGAAATTGGTGATAAGTAAGGTACTAAGGAGGCCAAAACTGGCGGTGGAATTGATCTAAGAAGTGCTAATTTGAACGTTAGCTCCTGTTTTCGGAATGTGTTCACTTGAGTTTGAAGTTGTTTAACGGCAGAACGCTAAGCGTGACAAGGTATACAGAGCGCACACAAGATCGCTGAAATGACAAAATCGCTGTCGGAAATGGGTGACAAATGACTGCGGCTTAGGGTTTGCGGGCCGAGGTTAGGGAGGGGGGGGGGGAGCGGCTGCGGCGGGCAACGGTGGGCCGGCTGCCGGCCGGGCGCGGAGGGGGAGGCCCGGGGGCCCACATCTCAGTTCCCGCGCTTGATGCAACAGCGGCAACAAATCGGTCGTGGGAAAACGACGGGGATAAGGAACTTTTGCCTATTAGAAAGCCACAATTCCCTTAGAGGAGCCTGGCAGAGGCAACCAACCCGATGCCGTGATCGGGAGAACTGTATTAATTTAAACCACTGCCCTAGTATTATGGAATAAGAAAGCTTCGTAGGAAAACTAATAACCACAATCCAAATGATACCCAACGGTACCCATTTCCGAGAACCCCCAACGGTATTTTCAGCTGACCGATGAAACCAATGAACACGTGTTTCTTCATAGGCATCATCACTCTTTGGCATGTGAGGGAATCAATTCGGTAAAATGTTAAATAGAGGGTGTAAGCCTATTATACTTTTGCATTTTTCTGCATACAGCTCAAACTGTATATGTTCTCCAAAGTAGTTTTAATTGATAACCTTTTAAGTTTGCCAATCTTTCTTAGGGGAATTATGACAACGCAAAGCAGTGCCTTTTATCAACATGCTCTATGTAACCGATCTAGGCTTAATCATAAAATTGTCATTTTAAAGGAAAAGTATGTTTTGGAGGAATGCCTACAATAACCAAAGAACTACAGTATCAAATTCTCTCAAAACTATACAACTACTTCACTTTTTTGAGTTTATTAAGATAGCCTAGGAAAACGTTGCAGTCGATTCCTAGACAAGCAATAATTACAGTGATAGGCAGACGGCCATGAATCTAAGAGGAAAAGTATGTCTCAATACTCAGGACAATAAATTATCGTTTTCATGAAAAATATTCAACTTTGTGATCTCCACGGTAGTACATTTTTTGAGGTGCCCTAAACGCGTGTATGAACATTTCCCGAATTTTGCCTGCGCGTCCGCGTGTATGTATGTGTCCATGTAGACGCGATAACTCACAAACTCTTACCCTAAACATCAATACAGTACAAAAACAGCAGCTAAACTGATTAGGCTTAGGCCGAAATCGACCCATCGACACGAGTGAAAGTGGGGTTCAGGAGATCAAGGATCAATTTTTATTAAAACACATGAGAATTTCCTGCGAAGCATCATTTTATTTTTCTCGTTAAAATGTGAAATAATGGAATTATTAGTGTCAGACTTAAAAAAAAAGGATAAAAAGATTCATTTAGCTTAATCTGGTCACCATTCGTGGTTTCACGTACTATGGATGCACACAAACCTTGTTCATAGGTAGAATTTCAGTATTTTCTTGGCCCATTGAAAGTGGCCACCGCAGAAACTCAAGTATCTACATCTACATCTACATAATACCCCGCAAGCCGCCGCAAGGGCGTGTGGCGGGGGGTGTTAGGTCACCAACCGTAAAAAAGAAAAATACCACATGCAAAAAAACAACACGGAAAATTACACCCACAGCAGCGCACACGCTCATGCAAAAATCCCTTCATCCAATACTCATGCAAACACATATACCGCAAAACAACTAAAAAACTGCACCCCATGATGCGGCACGAAAGCCATCCTACAACACGGAAGCCAGGACACAACAAGCAAGAAATTGAAACACCACATGAAAATGCACCACGAAACACTCTGCCCCCAAAGAGTCTTTAAAAGGCAGGGAATGCGACCCAACGTTGCAGGTAGCAGGAATTTCCCGCCGCGGAGAGGGACGAGGGGTTGAAAGGGAAACTTAAAAACAGATGAACAGAACACGAATGAGGTCATTCGGAAAGAATGGGTTATTATAACAAAACACACAAGGTTAGTGGAAGAGCATGCATTTAACATGCATACAACTAATTATTTTTTAGACGCTGAGGGTGGCAAGTGGAATTTTTGCTATCTATAACCCTGCAGTTGCTATCCCGTATTGTCCGTGGGAAGAAGGAGTCCTTGAGTCGGCTAGTTCTGGCATCTATTTCCCGAATTTTATATGCATGATCCAAGCGACCAATGTATGTAGGAGTACGAATAATTTGCGAGACCTCGGTGCTGAAACATGCGGATCTAAATTTATTTAATAATTTCAATCTTGCATTGAATCGTCTCTCAGCCAATGATTCCCACCCCAAATCCATGAGCATTTCGGTGACGCTTTGCGTTTTATCGTAGGAATTTTTTACAAAACGGGCTGCCCGGCGTTGAACCTTCTCAACTTCCCGAATGAGGCCTTTTTCACTCGGATCCCACACGCTGCATGCGTATTCTAAATGAGGCCTTACAAGAGCGTGGTAACAACGTTCCTTGACCTTCGAGTCACTTTTGCCGACAATGCGTCTAATGAATCCCAATCTTTTATATGCTTGACCGCAGACTTTACGTATGTGAGTCCCCCAAGTTAAGTCTTTTGAGAATGTGACACCTAGGTATTTTACCGTATCAACTACTGCCAGGTCACCTCCAGCTAATTTGTAAGCAAATCCCGTTGATCTTTTAAAGAAATTTACCACTGAACATTTATTATAATTTAGAGTCAATCCCCAGTTAGAACACCATTTAGTAATGCAATCTAAATCCTGCGCTAGAATAAAACGATCCTCATCCCCAGATATCTCCCGATAGATCACCGTGTCATCCGCGAACATCCTAATTTTACTTTTCACTTCGCGGTTCAAATCGTTAACAAAAATCAAGAAAAGCAATGGCCCGATCACACTTCCCTGAGGTACCCCCGACGTGACTCGAACGCTGTCGGAACTAGCGCCATCAAGGACTACCCTCTGTTCCCGCTCTGAAAGAAAATCTTTAACCCAACTTATGGCGCCCTTGTTTATACCCGCGACCTTTAATTTATGAATGAGTTTACCATGTGGGACTTTATCAAATGCCTTTTGAAAATCTAAGAAGATGGCATCCACTTGCCTACCTCTCTCACCAGATACAAGTAAATCATGTGTAAATAATCCTAATTGGGTTTCGCAGGAGCGGGTTTTCCTGAATCCGTGTTGATTGTCACTTAAAAAGTTAATATTGTCAAGGTGTCTCATTATTGAACTGACAATTATGTGCTCTAAGATTTTACAACAGATAGAAGTGAGAGATATAGGTCTGTAATTACTGGGATCCTCCCTGTCACCACTTTTAAAAATAGGCGTTATTTGCGCGGTTTTCCAAATCTTAGGTACTTTGCACTCTGTGAGGGATTTGTTAAATATAAATTCAAGGTACGGGGCAATGTTTGGAGCTAAATGTTTAATCACCCTAGCTGGTATATTTTCGGGACCCGGGGATTTGTTGGGTTTAATCTCATTAAGTAATTTTAGAATTCCTTGTTGGTCCACTGTTATTTTTTCCATGGGTGGAGTATGTATTGTTTCTTGGAGATATGCGGTGGCAACATCATTCGAGAAAACGCTTTGGAAGAATGAATTTAAGATGTTAGCTTTACCCTCACTGTCTGTATGAATTACATTGCTACAATCCCTTAAGCAAGCCACGGTTTGTTTACTCCCATTTACTTCCCTAACATATGACCAGAAAGCTTTGGGGTCAGTGTCCAAGTGCTCGCAAAGTACTTTGCGTTTAAATTCCAGTAAGGCGCTACGTAATTGTTTTTTGGTTTCAATTTTAGAGGATCTATATGTGTCCCATAATTGTGTATTCTCAGGAGATGATGTGTTCACGCCTGCCCTCTTTACCCTAGAGTGTAGCATTCTCTGCTTTCGAAGGGCTTTTCTAACGTCTTTATTGTACCACCTGGGGTCGCGATTTGCTTTAACGTATTTTATAGGTATGAAATCTACGATTCCTTTTTGCATGATATTGACAAATTCTGTCCAAGTTTCTTCCACGTTGACATGACTTAAGCGGGTTTTGAACTCGGGTAGTGAAGAGTTTAATTGATTGGCAAAAGATTCAAAGTCTGCTTTATGGTAATTATAAATTTTTATTTTTGGTTTAACAATCTTTTTTATTGCTATGTCCAAATGGACATTAATTGCTTTATGGTCACTCAAGCCCTCATCAGTTGATACACTAATAATACGTTCCGGCGTGTTTGTAAGAAATAGATCCAATATGTTTTTTCCACGGGTGGGCATGCGTACTGCTTGATGAAGGGAGTTTCTTTGAACCAATTTTATCATGGAATTGCAAGATTCGCGATCGCGGGTCCCAGATTTAACGATATTGCTGTCCCAATCTATACCTGGGAGGTTAAAGTCGCCACCAATTATGTTTATGCTGTTATTATATTTACGTGTAAACTTGTGAATTTGATCGTTGAGGGTGTGAAGTGTTTTCAAATCTGAGTCTGGAGGTCTGTAGAAAGAGCATAAATTTATGTTGGGTTGATTGGTCCGTAGTAAGGTGCACCAAACACTTTCTATGTTATTATTTTCAAATGAAACTTGCCTGCTTTCAAAATGACTTTTAACTGCCACGAAAACCCCTCCTCCGGGTCTTGTATCTCTATCGTGTCGGTAAACTTTGAAATCTATTGGGAAAATTTCTTGGTCATTAATATCATTGCACAGCCAACTCTCTGTGCCTAATACTATATCAGCGGAATGAGTTTGGATTATGTGTTCTAGATCTGCTGATTTGTTCTTGAGGCTTCTGCAATTTATAACAAGTATAGTTAAATTATTTTGATGTTGAATAACGTCCTTATTTGTGCCTGACTGTAATTTAGGACGCCTTTGTGGGGAAGTGCGTGTCACATGTCTTTCTAAATCAATGCCAGTGTTGTCAATGACTTTTATATTTTTATTAATAATATTATACGCGCTATCCCCAGATGTTATTGACCCACTAAGTGACCTGCCCTCTATCCTAAAATAAAAATAAAGTATCGCGTATTTCAGTGAGGCTAATACGGAATCCCTTCCATTTCAGAATAGAATATATTTCTAATTAAGTACGATCCTATGAAAGGTGATCTGGTGCCCGAAAAATTGCGCACAGCCTTTGATTTCCTGGATTCAATTGCAATTAATTAGGAGAGCAAATCATACAAATACAGGAAATAGACGAAAGAAAATGTTTTATATATTTCATTAAAATTATGTGCTTGCGCCCGCAGAGTGAATATGGATCTGATGGAGCAAATTACGTCATCTATGAACCTGAATACTTGTTATGAACGAGGGCTAGATCATGGAAGGGAGGAGGGGATTGAGCATGACAAAGAGGCTGAGTGAAAGGAGGCCCGCGAGTGCTATGCCCTGATTGGAACGGATAATCAACAAAATTAATCAAACCACCGGAACGACTTTTGGCGCCTGGATCAGCAGAGTCCCATAAATAATTGAATTAATGGTTTATTACCAATTGGGAGCGGCGGCATTGATAAGAAAAGAATGAAAAATCAGCCGAGCGCACAAGAAGCCGGGTAATAGATTCGTCGACGCAATTGCCGTATTTGGGATTACCCGTAGCTCAAGAAAAGATTACAACTTGATCGTTTAATTCTGCGCACCAGCGTATTCGTAATTCCAGACACATAAAATTTCCGAAATGAAGGCATAAAAGAGGTCGAAGAGTTAACAGACAATTAAAAGTACACCGACAAGAAATGCCGTGGGAAATCGTGAAACTGTTTTTATGGGCTGTAAAATATTTACAATTAGAGCCAAATGCCTTTAATTATGACAATACCAATGAAAGCTTTTGGCATGCAGTTAAAATAGGAATTAAAAGCATATTGACACAAGCGCATACTACACTGCTGCCGCCTTGGTTGGAGATTAACACTATTTACGGCCTATTAAACTAGAACGATTCATTTATTTGCTGGGATAATTGGAGTTTCATTATGTTAATGGGCGACTTTAATCTTCCATCAATACATTACAGTACATATAGATATAATCTGGCTGGAGCAGAGAGAGAATCGCGTCAAGGATTGCTATAAGTTTCCATAAACTCGCCGAAACAAGTATTTACGGCGCCAAAGTTAAGCAAAGAGCATTATTATTTTTGCTAATCAGCATTTACCAATCATGACGGTTTATTAGACGTAACGTATATTGACTTTATCTGTCACATTAGAGGTGTATATTGCTTAGCTAATAAATACGCCCTTCCAATTTAGAAACGACCGGTGATACGACAGAAGAGAGGTTTTCGTATACAAAGCAAAGCCGCTAAACGAACACCCCTCCACCCGTAATTTATGAAGGCAGAGAAAGATCAATACGGAAGCAGAAGACCAAGGGAGTACAAAGCTGCGCAAGAAGTAAATGATTTGCACATTAGAAACGAAAGGCAATCACAAACTCGTGTAAATGATTGCACAACGTCCTCAAATTTCTCCTTAATAAAAATCGTTCCGATTGGAAAGGAACTCCAAAAATCACCGTAGGGACCTCTCATGGATTACTTGGAGATCTGGTATTTTGGGCGGGTGATTATCTAAATCTAAAGATGATTCAAATTTGACGAAAAGGTCGAAGGCTCAATTAGAAATGATGTTCTCCGCAACGCAAGGGAAAGCTACCGCACCGATCTGCCATCAGGCCATCACAGTGTGCCCTCCCATTAATGTTAAAGCAACAGACAGGGAGTTGACATTTAACAACGGATATTTATCCTTAATCTACGAATTTACGGCTGATCAGGTAGAATTTATAGATATTTTGAATTTCTAGCTTGATGCTCAGCACCAGATATCTGTCGGCACGGAAATCAGAGCTGGGTAAATTCGGTTGTGCGCGCTGAATACATTTTTACTGCTGAATCATCCAGTTAAGTTTTCTTGCATCAAATTGTCGCCATCAAAATGCGTGCGGCGTCAAATGTTAGTAAATGTTGAAGCGTTTGAGCATGGTGATTGAACTTTCGTTGCTTCAATGCATGCGCATGACATGAGCTACGATGCAGAATGTGTAGATTGTCCCCCGACAATGGAAGAGGTGAGCTGAAAACGTAGGGAAACGTAATTGAATACCTTACAAGGTTATCATAGAGGCAGGGTGCCGCGTCTTAACAAGTCGTAATGACGCCTAAGGCACACCATTTACATTCCTCCCCGGGAGAGGTAATGAAGCAATGCGAAGAGTTACTGCCTATGGTAACTTATACCTAAAGCGTGTCGCATGCTATTTGGCACGCTCGAAATTACAACATTTATTACTGAAACGGTGCACTTCGTATAGCTTTACAACCACAATTTCGCTTAGTTTTACAGCCACAATTATTACCACTACACGTCATAGCTTCATAGGCAATACTACATCATTACGACGTTGATAAGGAGTTAAAATTTGGAGCAAACAAGACGGTCAAAGCGGATTGGTAAGGGGACAGAAAACCAACCCCTACTGAGGTAGTACACACCAAAGGATTTTATGGGAAGTAAGACTCCAGGGCACCGTGGTTTCCACATTAGTATTAGGTCGCTAAACTATTCCCTAGAAAGAGGTTGATTATAATGTGGGGTTATACACATTTTTTGGGGTCGAGCTGAGGCAGAGTTAACCGAAGAAGATACTAATCAACGCCCCGGCCTCACACGAATGCATGGTGCGCGCTCGCATAATTATACCGAGAGAGATGAGACTGGACATTTCCATATGCAATAAAAACCTCGGTGTAAAATCGTCAGTCATACAACATGTGACGAGGCAGATCCGAAGAAAGGCCATACCCGGAGAGCCTCTAAGAGTTAATTGAAATATTTAAGCCATAAATGGCCGCAAACTCCCCCTAAGATATTACCGGGGACCCTCATTATTTCGGCAGGCTAAATTAGTTAGGGAAGATTTGAGAATTAGATTGCAGGGCGGGGAGATTAAGACGTTCGTTTTTACGAGGAGGACGCGTGATCTGAATAGGATGATAGGTCCGGGCAGGGTGGCGGACCGAATGCAGGGGAGATGAATCAAGGGGTGACTCCGTAGGTGGGACAGGGTCCCCCCCCCTCCGTCCTCCCGACCATGTTTCTTCCCATCCCAGAAGAGGAGGGAATCTTTCGGGGAAGAAGGGGGAAGGAAAGGGGCTTGCTTGTGGGACACTTGGGGCATTCTCCCTGGCTCCCCCTCCTAATCTCATGGTGCGTTGACACTGGCTGGCACCCCACCGCCGGTGGTGGCTTGCGGGTCAACTCGTAGATGTTGTGGAGATAGGCGAGAGAGGACGGCTGAAGGAGGGGGCGGAGGCGGAAAGGGAGAATGGGGTCCTGGCACACCCCTCTCCCCGACAGGTTGCGGTCACGGGGGAAAGGAGGGTTATCAGAATTGGTCAAGGAGGGGTTGTGGGCGAGGACAAAGAAGGGTTACGGGATGGCAGCGGAATGGTAATGGCATGGTTATGCGGGGAAGAGGGAATGGCGGGTGGGTGGGGTGCGGGGTGGCGGAATGGGCCTTGGCGGGCCTGGGGGGGGGGGGGGGGGAGGTTGTAGCGGATTTGGGCATGGGTGGGGAATGGGCCAAGGGCTGCAGGGTTCTCGGGATGGGCAAACTGTTGCTGCGAGGGGGAGGGGAGGAGCAGCTCTGGGGGGTTTACACGCCGACCGGGGGCGCGAGGAACTGGGGTGCGGCGGCAGAGGGTGCTGGAGAGGCGAGCGGCAGGGGACTGGTGGAGGCAGGGGGAGGGGGCAAAATTGGGTTCGGCGACTGGGAAACAAACTATCTCACGTGCGCGCTTGCAACATATACTACCTCAGGGGGAACACGGTCTTCCGGAAACACAAATGCGAGCCATGGGGGGGGGGGTGCCGACTTCAATTCTAGTCAGCAGGGGACTCTCACAAGTAGAAGGAGTGACAAACGATGGAAATTAACTATGCATAGTTATCAAGATGTAAATTTAAAATGGAAACCATGCCATATTTTGAACCGCAAACCCTACGTAAAAATACTTGTATTCTGTACAGTAACTATTACCACCATCATTACCATCATTTCAAACTTTGAAGACATATTTGATGGGTCAGTTTTCAAATTATTATTCATTGCAACTGAAGTTCATTGCATAGTTTCATAACCTTTGCGCTGGCATTCTTAAAAGTTTCAATTAGTTACAAAACGCAGCGTATTTTCCGAGAGAATTTCCAGTATTTATTGAATAAAAAACGACGAATAATCCTCAGACAGCTGTTGCAACAAGCAGCTATTTTTCGTCCCAAAGGATTACAGCAATTCCTGCCCTCGTTTTGACTTCATGACATTTCAAGTCTTCGAATACTTAGATTAACCCCGGTAGAACTGTAAATACCCTTCGAAGAAGAGCACTGCATACGACGAGGAACAAATACGACTTGTCTGATGCGGAAACTAACGTCTTGATTGTCAAGTGAGAACACCACAGGACAGTGGACTAACGCTAGAGAGATAAAAGAAATGCAATTTCACTTATGCGGACGTCGCTCAAGAGTGAAGCAAATTTTAATACAATAAGAAACTGTCAAAAAAACTGTTTTCGCGACACCATCACAGCAAGGAAGATGCAACACGAGAGCTAAAATAGCAAGCCTTTGCTTACGGTCGAGCTCAAACCACAGGTTCCCAGGCTGATTTCACCAGTTCCGGGGCACGAGTGAAACGCTCCGAAAGGCGGGGATGGGAAGACCTACCCAGGTCGGAAGGACCCGAGGAGCGCTCCCAAAAATCTGGGCAGGCCGAGGTAAACGAGTCGCCTCCACACCCCCTCCCACCATCGCTAACAAACCACCCCCATTCACTCCGTTACCCCCAAACGCCTACTATCTACTTTCCCCTCACCCACCATCTCCCAAGCGTTTCCTATGTCTACCAATCAAACCTCTTCGCCCATCTCCGCTCGCCTATCCGCAGAACCACCCTTCTCCGCAAAGCCGTCCGTAGAAACCTTCACGTTACCCGCAAAAAAAAAACCCTCTCCGCACCCAAGAATCCCCACTTCCCTGCCCTCTCTCGCAGATCGAACTTCGCTCCCGGCGTCACAACAGCGGAAAGAGGAGGGGGGCTACTGTAAGCTGCTTCTTAGACATCGTTGGCCTTTCCTCTCCAGAACCACCGATTCATATTTTTCGCCCAACCCCTTGGTCGCCCGAGTTTGACAATCTCCGCGACGCAACTGGAACATACATTTCCCGAGACATACAAGTCAAACCCCATTCTTGGGAGTTGACTCGGAAAACTACTTGGCCCATCGCCGAAACGCATTCCGGCCACATTCTTTCGCCTTTCTCTCGATCCCCGGAGCTGCCCATCCACGCAGTCTTCCCCTCGCATCGTCTTACGCCCGTGCCGAGCTATCCTTCCCCGCGATTAAATCGATAGCGCAGCTTATTTTAATTAATATTAATAAATGCCAGACTGGTGGTAAAACTTGATGCATTGGCAATCCTTCAAGTTTTGGGGAATAACGTTAGTAAACTTATTTTTTTTAAGTCGACTTTAATGATGGTGACTCAATGCCATTATGAAGGCATCCGCTGTTTATAAGCCACAGAATATTGAACATGAATTTTTAGGAAATGCCTTAGACCCTTATCCCTGCTTTATGTACTAACGCTTTACATCTTATAACATCCCCATTTTAAATATTCATAAACTGCATTAAAGGCCGTGGTTATAACATGAAGCTCATTTTTCGAAATAATCAAGTGTGCCCAAAATCGTTAATAAAATATAATTACACAAAAATTCGTCGAGAACCATAAAAATATTACGCATCACCAACATTTCGAGGAAATAGAACGTCTTCTGAGCGAGGAAATCTTTTCGACGAAAAAATAATCCAATGCCTTCCATTTAAACAAACTACTGCATTTCAAGTGTCGTAGACCGCTTGCTTTAGTGAGGTTTTAAGTGAAATTAACGGGAAATAGATGCATAAAAATGTATGATTGGGTGGAAGGGAATGGACTCTTCCGTGGGATGAAGGATTACACTGCTGGCGATTTTGTAACATGGTGGTGAAACAAGAAGGCTAGGACGGACCCAAGATAAGGAAACATGTAGTATACAGGAGATTACTTTGTTGCTTAGAGTACTAGACGTAAAATGACTTAAAATATTTGACTTTTAAAATACATCGGTCCATGTTTATATTTTCACTCATTTCGCATCGCGGACTATAGTGGATCCTGGTTCAAAATATTGTCGCATCACTAACCCATTGAGAAAGGGTGGTATTCATACTCATGACCTTTGGGCTGCAGCATTTATCCACCCAGCAGAACGATCCACCGGGAAAGACAGACAAACAAAAGTGGCGCTCAAATGTCGTGCGGGTGCGCTAGATTAAGATTGGCCAAAAAAAACAAACAGTGGAGGGAAATAGAAATCCGAGACTTTTTTTTCTTTTGGCGTACGGAAATTCCTCTTCGTCCAATTCACGAAAATATTCCAGTCGTGATCAATCACGGAAATCAGGGCCATCGCACCCCCGCCCCCCTCCCAACCGGAGAAGTCTCAAGGCGCCTGAAGTGGGCTGCCCCTTCCTCTTTGTTGCGTGCCAACGAAGTTTCACGCATACCCGGAAATTAATGAAAAAAAAATAAGCTGATACCGCCGAAAATCGAAATGACTGTCGATTGGGAGGCTTAATCAAACCGGCGAACTCAAAGAAAAAGCCTTTCGAACTTTGAAGACCACAACTCTTGAGCCAACACGCCGCGCACGATAACAAATTTATTTTTCAGATGCAATTAAAAAAAATATGATATCGATTATTATTATTTATGACAACTCAACCATGAAATTTTAACACACACATTTATAATCGAATAAAAATACTCCTATTGAGCAATTTGGGAGAAAAATCGAAAGGGCGATAAACTCCAGACGGGAGACCATTTAACGGGACATTTTTATTTTCTCACTTCATGCAAAACACCGCAAGTAACCAGGAAATGAAACGAAAATAATGAAAGAGGCTTCTCAATTTCATTATAATAATCTATTGTTTAGATCTGATGATAATAATTAAGTTTTCGGGCCCACTTATGTGTTTTTTTTTCTTTCTTTCGGCTTTTCAAGTTCACGCTCTCCGATTCCAACGGAACAATGACGGAAGAGGCTCCGTGAGTTCCCGCACCGACTTATAATGCCCCTTATACTGCCGCTTAAATCCCTCTCAATTGCGACTTCTCATTTGAAAGACGCTGGTGCGAACGAGAGGTGCGAGTTGGTTTTCAACGCGTCCCATCACTCATGGGAATGCGCTAAAAAATGCGCAGACACGCCATCCGAACTTGGAGATCGTTCGCGACTAATGTCGCTCCTTCTAGGCTCGTGTTGACCATTGATTTTGAAATGACATGCGTCGTCATTCATGCTGATAAGACTACGACATGCTCGGCTATTTTGCTTTGCAAGTTTATGATTATGTTGAGCAATGATTCCATCCTCGTGAGGATGGAATCATTGCTCAAAAACTTGACAGCTCAGCAGTATTGTGGGAACGACTCAATAAACATCTTTTAAGGGATCTTAGCAAAGAGCAGCTAGTCATTGAGGTAACTCAACCACTGTAATTCAACGCCTTCTCGGTCCATATCACCATGATACACTCAACAGCAAACCTTTTTTGCCCTTCAGTAGTTCCTGTTGCTTCATTCCGTATGTACATAAGATCAAATTGATGTGACAACAGTTAAAAAGATACGGCTTTTGTGATCATAGTCTCATCCTGATTATTGCGCTTGTTTCTAAACAGAACCATAAATAGGAACATCAGCGCACAAATCTCAAGACCGGAAAATATCAATCAATCATAGAAGCCCTTCATACCATAGTGAAGTTTCTGCCTTCGTAAAATTTATAGCCCTGATGAGAAACTACGACTTGTATATCCGGGAAAAAAATGAAACAAATGTTATTATTCTTATCTCAACTGGTTCAACAAATTAAAACCAAAAATAATCGCTTCAATGAAACAGTTGGGGACGTAAGAAGACATTCATTCACTAACCGTACCTTAAGAGTTGAGTAATTAAGTGCAGTCAATGGATAAGCCATGTGCAGTCAATGGCCGGCCCCGGTGGCGGCGGGGTAACGTCCTCGTCTACCATTCCAAGGGTCGCGGGTTCGATTCCCGCCTGGGTGAGTTTCCCTCCATCTAGGGCTTGGGTGTTTGTAAATGTGACATTGTTATCGTTGTTAATAGTTCGATGTAAAGGCCTAAATGTGCTGTTTTCGGACTTATACTGAATAAATAAATAAATAAATAAATAAGCAGAGATAATCTAATGATGGTACACTATGTAAATAATGATAATCGAAAACCTAATAATCTAACTCCCAATTTTAATCATGCTATTTCCTCAATTCATCAATTAATTCTTTTAAATTTAGGAAGGGGCCTCTGCTTAGGACTGAATGAACGTGCACTGATATAGGATTAATGTTATTTAGCAAGGCTAAACCATTTCCAATTATGAACGCACTTTCAGGTCCAAAGGCGATAGATTATTAACTGTTCTCCCCGGAGCAAGCATATTTATGCCCAGCCCTCTGGAGAGTCCACTCCAAGAGCGCTCATAACCAATTTCAAAGCGGGCAAACAACGTCAGTGGACCCCGATGCACTCTTCTCGTAAGCGGGCACCAATTGGATCATTAATGTCCCACGCCAGATTGCCTCCGCATGTTCCATACCTTCTTCGTCCACTTTGCGCGAAAGATACACGGGGATATATTTGCCGCCGAGGTATATATATATTTACTTGAACATGCTGGAAAAGAGTTAAAAAGAAGGCCAAATACCTTATTTCGCCAGCGTATACCATACCTACCTTACCCCTACTAAACAAGGGCGCAGCTGGTAGTACACTTTAGGGGAGGAGAGGTTTGGGGGAGGTGGACTGCTCTTTTATCGTTCATCGTTATCTTATCTCCCAACCCATTTAGAGTCCCCCGCGGGAGGGGGGACATATTGCGACCCCCTACCCCACACTCGCTCCATCCGCTAGGGCTCTCAACCGCCACCCCTGACGGCAGCGGTGCGGGAGTAGGAGTGGAAGGAAATAATCGTAGTTTTAAAAAAAATAATATCTATGGAATCTGAGCAGACATCATATCGCGAGATCAAAAGGATGGGGAAAACACACCACATGGCATGGCAGCAAAATCAATCGAAAAAACTCCCAGGCATGAACACTCCAAGAGGAGCTACCGCTACAACCGATCCCCGCGGGAATGTGGCGCAACAAATCTAGGGTCTCGGGGGTATTTTTTCCACAACCCATCGTCTCACATTTCGATGCTGCAGACAAGCAACTCTTTCCTCCCACGCACAAGTCACGATCGCGACGGGAACACAGCACCCAAACAACAATAGCCAAAGAACCTAATTAAAACCCAAAACCATTATTACGAACGCATTACATTCACCTGAATTTACATGATAAAGGGTGATGTCCGAACGACCCCTGCTCTCGTGGCTGCTCTAAGTCACACGTAATAATGTAAATGCATTTCTTTCCAAAGGAATACATGTTGATGCCAAAAGGAATGTTTCTACTCATTGGGCCGAGTAACGACCGGGAAACAATGCCACGAAACATGAAATTCCAAGCATTCGCACGCTTCCTCCCTTCGGCCTTTCACTTTTCCCAAAAATCCTTTTCATAACATTGCAAGGAAATCATTTTTCCTTGGCTTGGATATCTTACTCTTGTTTCCTGCATTTATTTTTTAAAGTCAAACTTGTTCCACAGACGAGCATTTTTCCAAGTGCTCGCATTAAATATCACACCTGAGCCCCCGCAGAGCCAGATGCAATCAGAGCAAGGCTGGTTAAAAATATATTGAGTCAAAAAAATTGAAACTTTCCATACTTGGACAAAGCTAACTTTGCCCTCGGAGAGTCACCGATTAGTAAAATTCTCTGACGTAATTTATTGAATTTCCCCGATAGTTACGTCCCAAAAAGTTAATTGCATACCGAGTACGCAATGTGAAATGTGGTAAGCGCCCGTCGCGGTGCTCCAGCAAACCGGCAGGTTATTCAACGGCCCGTTAATCATCTAAATTATTCTAGTTGCGTTAAGTGCCTAATTACCAATAAAAGTTTCCGAGTAGCTGCGCACTTATTCAATGATGTGCCTCGGCGTGGTTGTCGAGTTATGGCAGCCTTAACCAAAAAATTCGGCGGAATAATTTGGGGGAAGTTGCTGGCCTAAGCGATTAAATGGGACCTCCGGCACGATGGCCGCGTATATTCCGGCCCGCCCGTCTAAGTAAGTGGTCTCGGAGGCGACCCGTATTAAAAGAGGCCGGAGCCGCGCGGGCTCTCGGGTAAACAGTGACCATTGTGTCGGCGGAATATGGACAGTGGGAGTGGCGCATTAGAAGTGCATTAGCATAAGAATTGAGACGAAGGGAAAGGCGATGAAAGGAACGCATTAGCATCGGAGACTGCTTCCGTAAGGGCTCGGCTAACCAGTCAAACGTGTAAAAGAGCGCGAATGGGAAAACGAAACAAATGCATCCGCAGGCGAAGTCGGAGTAAAGCGATGAAGAATGGAATGGCGATGAGAGCACACTGAATTTTCCACAGTCTTGTGCGCTGATTCCAAGGGTGCACTTTGCATTTATTAGTGGCCATGGTGACGGGGAAGTCTCGAGGAACTCGGGAGCGGGCGGGAGTGACTGCACGCCAAGGAATGCACTCCGCCGGGTAACGCCGTCGCCTCGCCGCTGTAAAATGGTACCCGATAACTCCTCCGTCAAAGTATTTATTTGCGGACGGGCGAATTGGTGCCCTTCAGTAATAGGAACGGCCCAAACCTTTACGTTTTATCCTTTTACAAATCGCGTACTAAAAGTGCTGAAAGGCGCTCTTGGAAGAAAAATTCGCCCTGGTGGTGGTGAACCCGTCGAATGAAACATATTCCAAGCTGTGACATAAACACACTTGGCAAGGGCGCACTCATATTTTCACGACGTAACCCACGGAGGATACCAATTCACGAATCAGAATAAATATATCTAAAGAGTAAAACAATAACTGTGCGTCTCAAAAACATAAAACAAACAAAATAATGGGGTTTGTTGTCTCAGGCGTAACTTTGTGGAATTTGCATAACATATTGAAATGTAATGAAATAATTGACTTTGTAATTCCACACACTTTATTTAAAAACACACGACCCAGGTTTCGACGTTGAACGTCATCATCAGGTGGTCCTCATAGAAGCACGCTGGCTATATATACCTTCTGATCATAGGAGGGGGGGGTTGGTCAGAGAGGGAGGTCGGAGGGGTAAAAAAGGTTACAATGTAGCTGGGAAGAAAAGAGAATTACATTTTTCCAAAATCTGGGAAAACTGGGAAATCCATCCCAGTTCCAGTTATAAGTGAACTTTGTGCATTACTTAAGACGTGTGTTTCCCAAAATTATTTCATTTTTAATGGTACCTATTTCCAACAACCCAATGGTTTAGCCATGGGCTCGCCCTTGTCCCCACTCCTGGCCGATATGTATATGGACAATTTTGAAAAAGTTTTGTTCTCCTCAGCCTACCCTCTCATTAATTATGTATTTTGTTGGTTAAGATATGTAGACGATGTCTTCTGTGTGTGGACAGGTTCTGATAGGCAACTAGATCAGTTTCTAGCACATCTAAATTCTATCAATTCTAATGTACAATTCACGTGTGAAAAAGAGGAAAAAGGTTCCCTGAATTTCCTCGACCTATCCATTTCTAAAGACAAAGATGGGTTACAGTATTCCATTTTTAGGAAAGAAATGTATACAGACCAATTAATTAATTCCTCTTCAAGGCATTGCTTCACCCAAAAGCTTTCGGCATTTCATGCAATGATCCACCGTTTGACCGCTATCCCTATGTCAAAATTCAATGTAAATAAGGAACTTAATGTAATTAAAACGTTAGCAGTAAACAATGGGTATTCAGAAGATCTAATAAATAAACTTTACCGGAATAAACTTACAAAAATAGCCTTAAGCCACATTTACAACCCCGAACATGTAAAAGATCCCACTGCCAAATGGCGGAGAATACTATATCTTGGGACTATTTCTCAAAAAGTAATTAAAAGTTTACCTAAAGAAAAAATTAAATGTGCCTTTTACAGTCGTTCATGCCTTAAGAACCTGATCTCTCACACTAAAGACAAAGTCCCCGAAAACGAGAGGAGTGGAGTGTATGAGTTAAAGTGCTCGGATTGTAGCACAAAGTATATTGGACAAACAGGACGGAAATTTAAAGAAAGGATTAAAGAACACCAAACATGTGTAAAAAATAAGAACATAACATCCCTCTTTGCAAAACACCTCATCGAAAGTGATCACAAAAGTGACTTTGTGACAAAAATTATTCATTTTGAAGAAAAAGGTCAAAGGCTCGATGCTTTGGAGCAGTTAGAAATTTTGAAATGTGTCCGTTGGAAAGATGATCTTGCCAACGAAATTTTGTATCCCTCCCACTCCCCACTCCTAGACCTACCACTCTTCTAAATCAAAAATGTAATTCTCTTTTCTTCCCAGCTACATTGTAACCTTTTTTACCCCTCCGACCTCCCTCTCTGACCAACCCCCCCCTCCTATGATCAGAAGGTATATATAGCCAGCGTGCTTCTATGAGGACCACCTGATGATGACGTTCAACGTCGAAACCTGGGTCGTGTGTTTTTAAATAAAGTGTGTGGAATTACAAAGTCAATTATTTCATTACATTTCAATAAAATAATGGGGGTTTGTACTACACACAAATTCTGAGCACTTCATGATCTCCGGAAAATATTAGTAGCTGATATGCTAATGTCATACTTATTCAGTTGACAGAGTAACAGCTGAAGAAGCACTTCGAAGAGTGGGCGAAAAGAGATAGAGAGAGACTAATGGAAGGCACAAGAAGAAAAGGGAAGCTAATAGGACACTTCCTGAAGCACGGTAGTTCTACCGAAGCCCGTAATTGAAGGCGCCATAAAGGGAGGGATTTGCATGAGCGACAGAAAAAGGATAAATTACATGAACGCGCCAGCGCAATGAAGAATGAAGAGATTAGGATAATCATGGGAATTTCTAAAAACCAATTTTCCGATGATGATGATGAAGCTATGTTGGAAACCCATCAGGATGAAAATAGACAAATCGGAAAATAATTACGTTTATGACTATAAGAAAATGCCCAATTTTCGAATTAAAACTTGAACTTAACATTGATGGGAGAAATATATTTACACCATTAAAAACTCGTGACGATAGAACGAGGGACTCAAACGGCAAATTCGGCGATGGAAACTATTTTGTCGACGTCTAAACTTCTTAATAAATTAACACGGCATGGACACACGAGAAGGGCAAACAACAAGCTGTCCCACTCACTGTGCGATCGGGTGGACTCCCCGGTCCGTTTTTATGGTGTTCCTGTTTTGATGACGATACTTAAAACAGCCAAAAGAATATGAATATCGCACGACGTGCATTTTCAATCGATAACCTCAACGGGGAACGTCTGCTCTCATAAATATTCTCCCATCAGGGAGGCGGCAGTCTCTAAAGATTGCATGGGATGCCAAAGTTACACCCGCGGAAATAAACTCAATAAAGATATATAACCATATTGAAGTTTCAACCACGCCAGAGACTGAACCGCCGTCATAAAGAAACTATAAAGCGTGTGGTTACACTCAATAAGTACAGCGTCTCTAGCCACAAAAACTCCCAATGGTTTTCATCTCATTGAAAATGCTGATTTCGGTCCTTTGAGTCGGCAATTGGATTTGAACAAATCTCACAGCAGTATAAAATTCGTAAATAATGCATGAAACCGATCAAAATCGAGTCTACGTCCAGTAAGGGCCCCAGCGTATCGAGAAAGAGGTCAGAATTTAGAAACTTCATCCCACGACGATACTGCGAAATGTATTTTCGAAGAAACTGGCTACCTGTAGGTTACCAATAAAACTCGAACCCATACGAAGAGAAAATGCTCGTCGATGATGAACATAGGCACGATATGATGGCTGGAAGCAAGCTCTATTCATGAAATTAGCAATTTTCTTCACTTGATCAAGCCCTTCAAATCTTCCATAACCAAACCAGATCACGGATACCTCAACGACCAGATTAAAATATCCTCCTTCGGTAACTGAGAAATCCATCAAGGTCCATTGTGATATATCGCGATTAAATTAGCGATTATTTAAGTGAACAAAAAGAGGTTGGCCTGACACAATTAAGAGATGACAGTTACAATTTAGAGAAAAAATAGTTTCACCTCACTGAGCAAATATTCAAGTATGGGCTAGCTATCCCAATTACGATGAAGATGTAGATACATACGTTCCTCGTTAATCTCGCGTTATTTCCAATAAACTCAACTCTCGCCATTTAAAAATGCAAACATAAATTGCCAAAAGCTTTCCCTATTTCCATTTAACTGATTACCAATTAACATATTAGAGCACTGACGCGCACATTCTCAGGTTAATACCGTATTTGATGGCCAACCTCGTTTACTTCTATAAAAAATAAATTAAGTATGTTAAATAAGATCGGATAGTAGAACACTCATACATCAGAATATGCGCAAGTCTTTCGCATTTGCTAATTTTGTTTACTAAAGGTCGGACCAACAAAAACACTTGACCTTTAGGTACGTGGATTGTCGATGTTTTTTATACCTAATTCTAGCCAAAGTTTCATACGGTGGTAATCAGTTAGTAGTAGTCACATTTATACATGAATCCAATTATCATAACCTTATTTAAATCCACGGAAGTATAATTTCAATCTATATTTTGAACCGAATTTCGACACTAAGTATCCCTTTTTGACGGCTGGATATTCGAAAATTTCTCGATGAAACCAAATAAGAATCAAGTTTCCGTTTGCTAACAGACGTAGAGTGGCCTATATTCGGGATACGGAGCTCATAGAACTTAGGACTACAAACTGCGAAATCTTTGGTGTTTTCCGCAACAGTATTTAAATTGTGCCACACAAATTCTCTGCCGTAATCCTAATATCTCAGATTACGATCTGAGATACCAAATAAAAATTTCACCGCCAGTGGTGAAAATGTCCTGAACCTGCTCCTAGGCACATTATCTAATTTTTCCTTATTTTCTTTTAGGACACATTTGGCGTACCCCAAAGATCCAGATAAGCTTCCGTTGGTAATCAGGTTTCCCAAGGGCCAAACCACTTGAGCTTGGATTCCATTACCGCTGGCAAACTTGGTCACCGTGCATACATTTCGTTCAACGATTTAACCACCTCTACATCAACATCACTATGCACACACTTGAGGATGCCGGCAGCAACTATGCTCGCATTCAGATTTAATGGATTCTTGGTCATAAGTTCTACTCTAAAACATAATGGTATCACAACCAAAAGCTTTTCTTAAGAAATCATATGTGACGTTGAATGGTACCTGGCCAATGAACTCTAAAGAGTCACAAGAAAGCTGAAAGGAAATTTTACTATTTTATATATCTAATATTACTTTTAATATTCACTTGAATATTAACTGTATTTACGGAATGAAAGGAACTTTTAACGACGTTGATCTAATGGGCTGCTAAACATATGCAACGCAAGTGAAGACTATTCCTACGTCAGAGCAACTTTGTATCAACATGAAGGCAGAAGCCATATCAGAATAGCATCATCGGCTACGAGTATGATGAGAACGCATTAGCACTTCTCGGTGTGATATCACTTCAAATGAATTGAACGCGGACTTGAATACAATTTCCTATTTTACTTAAGCAATGATCATTTATGATGCATATCGGAAGACCTGCAACATATATCTATAACGCTTATAGTCATTAAATGTTTAAAGTATGAAGAGTAATTTACAAAGATCACTTAAACCCTGCAAAAACGGATTTCCTTATATTTTGTGAATATTATTTTCGAAAACGATGCTATATCATCCCAAACTATATAAAAATAAATATTTCGAAAGTTCTTTTACGAGCAATAGGCCCTAAAGTTATTTTTAGGGTATAGTGGTGAGATAGTATGCAATTATGGTAAAGAGTTAATTCGAAAAACAAATAAACGAATGGGCACATTAAACGCAAGCATAGAGAGTTTTTGATGAAATTTTACTAAACATAGTTTAACTTGATTACCGCTCAAAATCTACACATATTCAAAGCCAGTAAAATTTAGCATTTTAACTCTGATGCCAATACTATGATAAAAGGCAATGAGAAAAAGAGTTTGTCTTCAGAATTTTTTTTCTCCTAAATATCTCGCTTGCCGCATTTAAGCGTTCGTCATTGCAGCAAAAGCACCATCTCCTTGTACGAGCACCAACTTTTGAAAATAATAACATATCGTGTGAGAGAAAATTTAGACGGTGTGTTGATAACGAGTGGGGAGGAATTCAGCCATGATAAAAGAAATCTCTTCATGATTTTTCCAAGGATAGATTATTCTATTAAACCATTTACTTATATCAATTTTATCGGCAGATAATTACAATCATTGCATCTGGGTTGAAGCAAACGAACTTGTGTTACTTGTCTCACGGGAAAAGTCATGGAAAATATTTGTTTGGCTGCATGCCGGATGAGATTTGGGATAGAGATATCACTTAAATGTGACAAATCACTAAAAGGTTTTTTCCATATAATGTATTAATCAAATACACTGTTACGAGGGCTTTCTTGCTCGGATTTCAAACCCATTTGCCAAATTTATGAGTTAGGCTGGATTTGTTTGGTAGAACTCATTAAAAAAATTTCCTATAATACCCTATGCATTGTGAACAGTCAACCCGACTAAATTTACTTTATATATTCTTGGTTTATTTCCAGCTGCACTTAATATTTGAGTGTCTCACATTAGCAATTTGCATATTTTCTTGAGTACCATTTTCGTGACATGCTTCGTGTTGCTCGGGAAATTATAGCTCTACGTTGTAATGAACAGGTTTGCTGACCGAGGGACTATTAGGACACCCATTCTACTTTTTTCTTCATATTTAATTGAGCTTTTTGATGCAATAATCCATTCGTGGCATCCTCCACGATTTCCTTCGACACTACGGCAATTGCAAATGGTGTTTATTGGACAAGGCTTCCAATTAAGTGAGAGGGGCCAAATTTATACACGAGACATCCGATATGAGCGCCTTAAGATATGCCCCCATCTCCATTTTTACACTCGAAATAGTGTTCACATGACACTTTCATCGAAGTAAAAATATTCCTCAAGAACCCTCATATCCAATTTGGAATTTTATTCGGACTCGGCATTAAAAAAACACGAGAACCTACCAGAACCGTCAAATCGACTAAACAAAATACCATCCAGGAAGGTTCGTTATGAATAAAGTTAGGATCAAGGCCAACAGCTGAGATACTAATCCTAATAGGCGCAGCGGAGACAGATTCAGCTCCCCTCGAATTCCCTATCATTCCGTACCAAATTACACCGTGCTTATCAAACACGCGACGACATATTTCCACGCGTCGACTCCGCCGTTTATGTTTAATTTACAGCATCTCCCAATGCATTCTCCCTTCCCTCCGCCTCATTTGTGATGCCGCTCATCCGTCTCTCGACACGGGGGCCCTTTGGCCCCCTCACTACATCTACTTAATACCCCGCAAGCCACCGCAAGGGCGTGTGGCGGGGGGTGTTAGGACACCACCCGTAATTTAGAAAAGAAAAAAAAACCGCATGCAAAAACCACAAATTCATGCATCCACAAAAAACATGGCATACATTCATGCAAGAACACTTACACCCCACCCACATGCAAACACTCAAACTACCAACTAACATACACATGCACCTACAAATAAATATACCTAACAGCTTTGCAATGTTTAATTTTGTTCCTACTTGTAAATTCAATGTTTTTAATATTTCTAAAGTGACTTCGGTTTCTTACTATTATGATTTCTGATTGTTCGGGGAAAGAATGAGTATTTGTATCTATCTGTACTGGAATCTATCTCCCTTATTTTATCTTTGTGGTCTGATCTACCTAAGTAATGTGGGGCCATTATAATTCCTTCAGTGTCATAGTTAATCTCGTTTGTTCTGAACCTTTCTAAAAGTCTAAACCTCGCACTAGGGGTTGCCTTCACTAACTCTTATTACAACGTCAACCCCCAGTAGGCATGATATTATTTCTCGAAGAGCAAGAAAATTAGTCCTTCAGTGGAATTCAGCTTACGTATTTGGAGTCTGCGGTAAAAATGCAGTGTAAACTTATATTTTATCAATTAATACGGGAATAATCGATGCCAGTGAAATCCTCATCTCTCTTCCGTACGTAAAAGGAATCCATATTAGGTCATCAATTCAACACAAAGACCATATCATGGGACATTATTGACTTAGGTATTGACATTATGCAAGACAAATAGTCCGGTTTAGGCTTAGTTGACGGATTCATGTGGGAAGCAGTTGACCATGTTTATACTGCAGCGCGAGATTCACTAGTGTAAGTGAAATTGATTGATAATCACGTGTCCGTATTAAAATTAGGCTTGTGTAGAATAAATGCCGATGACCTTTTATTTTGTCTATATTTATCATTTATACTTCCAGTAGTTGCGATCCGCAAGCCTAATTTTATAAAGTGCTTCATTAAATATTACTACATCCACCACCACAGTTTAGCAACCCCAAGGTAGTAATTCTGAATGCGGGACAAGGTGTACATCATGATCTACGTCAGACGATTTCGATGAACGTCAAAGGGCAATAATCCTATTAGAAGCAATTATTTATTGTAGTTTAGTAGCGGTGTAGATAGGGAACGCCATACCTGGATACAACTCCCCCCTCGGAACTTGACCGAGCGGCAAGAGCATCACAGCAGTACCTCACAATAATGCCCATAAAGCGTTGATCCTATCCGTGTACTGAATTCCAGGTGAATATGAACGACACATCACATTTCAAGAATACAAGAAATACACACCTATATGGCACTCTGCAAGCCACCGTTAGGCAGGGGGTGATTGAACACGTAAGAATGAAAATTAAACGTCAATTACATAATGGAGAAGTTAAATAATCCATATGATGTGCATTTACAGCAACTTACATGCAAAACGGGATCTTAAGTTAAAATACTTCGACATGCATGAATGTAAAATTGAATTCTTCAACATGACTGAATAAAGGATTCTTCAATAAAATACGGGTGTAATCATGTAACCAGTACAAAGTAACGAATGCATAATAAATAACTATACAATAGAAATCTTTATGCAAGCAAAACAAATAAATGCATATTCAATCATTCCTCTTATTAACAAATTGTTTATCTCAAATGCAACACACAAAGATGTGCTCCAATCATTTAAAACAGAACCCGAAGAAAGGCTTTCAACGCCTAGTATTATTAACGAGCCGATATTAATTTACGTCCCTCTTAGCGAGGCCATCCCAATCGGTAATGACTTTAACGTCAGTTAAAGCTTTGATGTCACATGAACTAGATGAGAAGGTATTTGGAGACTACCAAACGAGCCTCACCTGTAACGTGTAGAGCCCTCGGTCCTTTCTCCGATAGCACAAACGCCTCGTCCATAGGAATAATTACGTCCTCTCGGGCCAAACTTCCTTAAGGACTGCCCTCCAGAAGAGTTACTGGTTCGGGCCGCACGGCCTCGCAATGAACAGTTTGAGAAACTTTCCTTTGAACATAAAAGATTCTATAAACAATGCAGCACGGAGCGTCGACATCTAATTTAGTTGCAAGGAACTTGAAGAGCCGCATGCATCGGAAATCTCCAAGGCCAGGGCAACGGAACATAAAGATTTCTTCCTCGGCGAGGCTAATGACTCAACAGTTCGCCACGACCATCACACGACAGGGGACCACGACGCCGTCCGCTCGCTTTACGTCAACTGTTCCACCGTTAAGGAGACGGGGTCTCGGGGAATTCTTTTAAAATGGTAATTGGAAATTCTTGCGTTGCAAACCATAGCCTGAGACTCTCCCACGACTTATCCTTCCACTTCAGCCACTCGCCACTATACCCTCAACGAAATTGCCTGAGCCACCTTCCCGTCCTCATTACATTTTTTCCTGTTCCAAGTCATTATACTTTTGTGTACGAGAGGGCTCTCTTATTTCACTTCCATGGTGAACCTAGTCATTCTTCCATCTATTATGGGATCCAGTTTCTTAAATACTGCATGGTTAAGCGATAAATACGAAGGGCAGAGGAACCGAGCCAATCAAGTTCAGAATTCTTTATAAAGTACACCCACACCTGATCCCAACTAAGGCGAAGAAGACCTGCTAGAGCAAAAAACTTTGACTTCACCGACTTCGCTCCGATAATTACAATGGCCATAAATCCCTCCATGTGCAACTTTCCATGCGTTCGCCCTCGAAAATACGCGCGCCGAAATGAATAGCCTTAAAAAGATTTTTATTTTTATCGGCCAGAAATCATTTGGCGGCTCACCGGCCGCTTTGGTTCTTTGGGAATTCTACCTGGGGTAAGAGAGCGAGAGAGAGATTTCTGAGCAAGAGTTTGGTGATCTTAAGCTACTTCGATGGCTGAAGTTATTTCATAAAGCTACGCTTATCATAGAAAAATATATTTCACCAAAATTAAATAAAAATTTCATTAAAATACATCCTAGTCCAAAGTTGTGTTTGACAACTAAAATCTTTGGGTTATCTCGAGGCGTATTGCTCCCTCGGAAAAACCTCTAGGGATAAATAGCATCCTTTTTGTGTAAACCTTGTACCAGTTTCTTTATGCACTTTACCTTTCCTCCTTTCTCGGAGAAATTTGATTTCTGGTGATGAAATTTGTTTAAAAACCAACAGATTTTGGCGCCATTCATAACAGGAATATTAAAGGTCAAATGTATACGCGATGAATGACATTACGCATTTACTTATTTCTAAATCAAAAGAATCATGCATATTATAAAAATAATAGGTGAGCATATATAGTACTAATCAACTCAAAATTTGACAATCTCCGCCGAAATGTCAACTTACGAAGAAAGCATAGACTCTTATTAGATACATTATGGGACGCCACCAGCATTATTAACAACACCCTATTATTCAAAAGAAGCCCCTCAAGAAAAGACTATAGCATTCAATTTTTCAACTTTTTTTAGTAATCCAATTTTTTAGTGCTGGTCTGCTTCTTCCATGCCACGAAATGCAAAAAAAAAATTTGCGAAATAAGCGGCTTAGTAAAAAGGGTCTATATAAAAATTGTATTTATGAAACCTCATATTCTATCATGCCAAACTACTATTGGCCGCTTTGACACAGCAGTGCATGTCTTTACCTGGCAGAGTCAAAGAGGTCGTTCTATAAATTGCCAACATGCTCTTCGGTATTTTTTTGCTCCATCCACAATTTTCAAACTTCATCGTTATTTACTCGTATTTAATGAAACGCCAAAACGCCTTTCCCCCTCGAACGAATATTTCACCACCTCCACAGCGTCATCACACATTCCCAAGCTTACACGCACCCGGGTGAGTTCTTACACTTGCACGGGTCAGTGGAAATTGTTTGAACTCCCTAAACCACTTTCCCGAATTTTGCACTCATTCTTTTCAACCGGGGACGTGTTTTGAACACGGGGACCGGTGGTGGGACTTTGGGAGGGGCCCACGACGCTGCCTGGAATTTCCTGTTCATTTTGGCCGTTGCACCCTTAAAAGGTTCCGACGCCACGGAGACTTTCTTGACCTCTCCACTATTTCCCAAAATCTATCGTCTTGACGCATACGACCAAAAGGTTGATTGAATAATTACGGAGACTCCTTCACTACCGAAAGAGGAGGGGAGGGTGTGCGAGAGTTTAAGTTTGCGGGGCCTATGCTATAACTCCCTCGGAAAGAGTAACAAGAAGAAGGGCCTGAATCACGAAACTTCGCTCGCGAAAACGAAATGATAAGCCGTCACAATGATATGCTAAGTTATCACCATGAACCTTTGCTTTTTTCGCGCAAACTTATGCGTTGCAAACAACTGACTTACATGGATGTGTCCTTACTAAAATTATTAACAGAGTCGACGTTGTTCTATTTCAAACAAAAAAAAACCTGGGCATGTCGGGATAAGCATAAATTTTGTCTAAATGCTTGGGCATGGGGTACTTAGGCAGCGTTTGTGGTGAAAATATGGGGGGTTGGTGAGGAATGAGCTAGGTTATGTTAGAATGTGAATTGGGTACTCCGGCAATAGCCGTGTGAAAGACGTTTTCTATGCTGGTTTTGTCACGCTGAGAAAATACATAGATGAGCTTAGGGTCACGAAGCAGATGCATGAAATAAAGAGTAAACGGTTCGTGACAGGAAGGGGTGGACTGAGAACGAAATGGGTGAATGTCTCTCGAGACAAGCCAAATTAAAAGCCTCAAGAACAAATTAGCAGATATGAAACAATTTACGAATGTCAAGTTGGCAAAATAGCATGCGATGAAAAAGTGGGAATAATTAGTGAAGCAGAGTGAAGTACATAATGTGCAAATCTTTTTTGATTGTTTTTTCCTTTGCCTACCTGGAAAGAAATAGGTGTGCATGCGTGTCTTTTTATGCTGTAAATACATTTGCCGCGATGACGTGGCTAACTAGTTCACACAGTTGTAAAAAAAAATACTTAAAATTACAGCAGAAAACTGGAGACGACAGAGCAAGCAAGCATTGCAGACACTTGAACTAAACGAAAGGGAATTACGAGAAGAGGGAGGATGCACTCATGCTACATATTTTTTAAGGAAATGCCTCAAATTGTATGGCACAGAGATAGGATAAAATGTCGTTCGTTTCCATTTATGAAAGTTTCGGGGTAATCACATTAGTACCAAAATAATAGCCGGAACAAAATATCCCGTACTCCACTTATTCCCGAACAAGCTATTGTATGCTTTAGAGGTGCTAATATTCGTATTCAACAAAAAAGGGACTATTTTCATCATCCTTCAAAAAAGGTACACCGCTTAAAAGTATTAATTGCAAATTCACCACAGTTGTTGAATGGTATTTTCTGTTTCCCTAAAGGTCCCACAATTTCGGAGTTTAAGAGGACGCCTCGGCAGCTTAACTGGCTAAAGCACTCGGCCGGCCGAGGGATCCGGGTTCAAATCCCGGTTAAGGGAATCATTTTTACACTCTGAAATTGTTGCATTGTAATGCAAACTTAGTGGATGACTCCGTTAAAATTTACTGTAGCGGCATCTCCCACAGTTTCCGGGAAACTTTCCTCTCAAAAAATCTCATGCTTTCTTTAAATGTATTGCGCTTGCAAACACCTTTCAGGATTTAGTTCAAGAAATTACTGGCTAATAAGGCTAGCTTCCCATTCTACTCACAAATTAATTAAATGGAAAGAGCATTCCTATTCGAATGGTCTTGTTTAAAAACTACTATCAACTCATTTTCGGTCGATAAAGGAGGGAATTCATTGTCAACTAAGAGAGGTATCAGGTTTGAGATAGGATGGCTCCACTGTTTTAATTAATTCGCTTAATTAAATTTATAGGGCTTTGATCTGAGAATATCGCCGTGAAAGAAGCCAAAAATTTAACATGTAACAATTTCCTTACTTTCTCACTGGAAACATTTTTATACCTAATCGGAAGAACCCCAAAGTGTGATTTATATTTCCCGTAATGGAAATTGGATACGTTCAACTTAGAAAAAACACTCAAGTTTTCTTATGACTAAAGATTCATCCTAATTGAGTGCCTCCAATTGAAGCACACTTCAACTATATTAGTATACATGAGAATATTGGCTTTCCGCCTGTTTTTTATATAGTATTTTTTTCCAGCCACACAAACTCTAAGAAAGACACATTCTGGGGGCTACATTTAAATTGGCATCCAAATTTGAATTATTCCACAATTACGACTACGACTGTCTTTAGTCCACTTCTGATTTCGGAATTGCTTCGGAAATAAAGTATCCAGCCATCAACCACAACCACTACCCGATTCAAGTTCAACCCGATCCAAAAATACGCAAAATACGAGGCCAATATTTAACCAACTCCAGGGTAGAATGTCTGCTCTTAGCAAAGAAAACTGCGGCGGAAAACATTCTGCCGTAGCTTTCACACTATATGCACGTTTTGAAGCCTTCCAGTTGTTTTTCCATGACATTTGTATCCACGGGATGATGTTCAACTCATATCCTTAAACATTACTTCACGCGAGTAGGAAACCTTTGGTAGACATCAACGAGAAAAAAACTCGCTTGTACCACCCTCGAATCATTTGTAAATACCTTTTTGTGTTTTCGATTACGGATCAAATTTCTCAATAAAATAGAATGCCCTAACAGAGGGCCCCTCACTTCAAAATAACATACGACAGGACCAACTGCGACGAATAATTCCTTTTTCTAAGAGCCCATACAAAATGTCCTACGGATGACAGCAGTCACAAAGCAAGGTCTTTGAACAGTTTTCATCAGACAATGGTGCAACAGGATAACTAGGTGCTACTACGAGTACGAATAAAGCTTCCACACTTTAAGACGTCGTAAATAACGCTGAGCGCCACAGGCGAGACATCGTGAAAGTGGTGGATATACCAAGGTAAACTATCAAAATTCTGGAACAGTGTGCTGCGATCCATTATTTATTTAAATATTTTTTTTCGCTTCTCACTCAAAGGGCTATAGGATGTACTCGGGAGGATGGACTAAAACAAAATATGAACCACGCCAAACTTCAGTACACATTCAAACAATTGTACGAGATTGTCGTACATAAAAGAAATCCAAAAATATTCGGATCTGGTTCCAAATTTCTATACATTCCACTCATTATGATATCTTTATGGTAATATCAACTGTCCATAGTGAAAGAAAGCAAATGCAAGCCGAATGCAAATAAGCAAAAACCGGCGACACTCACAGAAACAAGGTCGTTCAGATTCAAGCTTGTATTTATGGGCATTACAAGTACACTGCCGTGTATCCAGCCTCACAATTACAATTTGTCTTGAATATCTCCATACAAAAAATGAACATTCTATAAATATGAGCGGGAAAATTCTAATTCAAATCTAATACCGTGAAACTACGAAAAGTCAGTTAAAATCAATAAGTGATAATTTTCCCCGTAAAATGAAGTGCCCACTATTGAAAACTGGAATTTTTTGGTATTAGTCAAATGCTCAACTCACACTGCGTTGAAAACTCACGATCGCAACCCACTACTACAAACGCCTTCGCTGAAAACCACAGGTCGGCGCGCAGAGGTTTACAATGACTGACGTCCTGCCGCTTTCACAGCTTGGGGAGCACTGAGACCGGTTTCGCGAAAAAACCCCGCGTTCCACCCACCTACTCTAAGAGGTTCGATCCCACTCCGACCAATTGGAGCAACGCGGGAAATTTAATTGCATTACTATTGGAACGCACACTGTATACGCACGGCGAGATATGCAAAATTCTTTAAACTAAAAATAGTGCTAACCAATAGAAATGTACTGTTCCAAATAGATTGATTGCCGTATAGTAATTAGATCGATAGTGTAGTCATATATAACCCTGAGTTAACAATGAGGAATTATTATTCCTCATGAGTATTAATTCAAAAAATTCTAAGTAGTGTTAAAAAATAATATTTGGGAATTTGATTAATGAATAATTTTCCTTTTCCCAATCCTCTTCCTAACATTCCACTTGATATCTAGGGCCCTGCCATACACCCCCGGCATCTGTTTCCATTTATTTCCTCCTTCCTCTTGGACCGCCCACTGGTATACTATTAATGAATATAGGAATACAACTTATTACCAGTTGAAGAACTTTTTTCTGTTAGGAGTCTTCTTCCTTCTAACTTCCCCACTGACATTGTGTCGCTCCTTTTTGTTTGCCAAATCTCTATCCTTATCCTATATTCCTGAGAATATGTAGACATAATGGATACAAATATGTTATGGTCCATACAAATGTTGATACTCTAACGTGTGATACTAATTCTAACCTGATTTATTTAAGCATTTTATGAAAAAACGTATTAAGTACTTTTTGAACTATGAAATATTTTTTATTTTATTTAAATTCAATATTTCATTATATTCACCCATTTATATGCTAATGATTCGGCATGTTATATAGAGTTTCATGTCTAACAGGAAATTGTGTTGAGGGTGCGCGTGGAAAATTCAAATGGATATGACACTAGTGGGCTACGCATTAAACTAACGACGAATCACCATCTATTGGAGAAAAATTAATGTTTTAAGTAATTTTATTAAAAGTGAACTTCACGTATTTAACTTGGTTAACTAAGATACGGGACCTATTCCCCTTTGGAGTAAACTTTCGTGTTTGTTACTAGTCGCTGGTCATGCATACGTAGGAAAAAAATTATGCTTTTTATTCGCCCGGATTCCACAGTTTTAAATTGCGCATGAAATGTCTCGCAATTCTAAAACACTAAGCGTACCAATTTCACAAAATGGATAAGAAAGTAGCCACTGCCTTCAAAAAAGATCTAAAAAAATGATCGTTCGTGAAAACAGTGCCCTCCGCCTCGTCTGGCGGGTAAAGCTCCCTGGAGTTTAAATTCTCTGGGCCCCCCTTGGGCAATCAGATACGACAGTCTACATTTCGAGCACTCACTTGTCTCGGCATTGTTGTTCTCTTGCGTATTGAATGTCGGAAAGATGGAATCTCAACTCTGATTTGCCGAGGGAGCCACGAACATTTAAACTCCAGAGAGCCTTGCGCAGAGGGCAGAGTTTGAAAGAGGAAATAGACGCGGGAGTCCGCTCCCCATGGGATGAACAAAGCGAAAGAAATGTCCCATAAGTGCCCGTTCTGGACACAAAAGCAGACGAACGGCAGGCAAATATTCCCAAGTGCAGACTAGTCCAATAACTTCCCTTTCAAATTACAGGACCGCGACACAGGTATTTCTTATCAAAGATATTGGCCTTGTTAAGAATTATCACGCGCAATGAATGCTGGCTATCACAAAAGTAATAAAGGGAAAGCCATTATTCTCTATATGGTTACATGAACGTCTGCGGGGAAAAAATGCCTTTGGCGTTGTTTACGCTCATGCACTGATTAACATACTAAGCGTTCAAAATGCTACGGAGCAGGAATTCGTTATCTTGGAAAAACAGCTTTGAAATAAAAAAAGTAATTCGCTCACCGTCGCTTTCGCATCGAAAAAATTTGCTATTATTTAAAGAGAACGAGGAAGATAAAAACTAAAAGGTGAGGTAACATAGCTGCGCAAAAATGTACTAAACTGACCAAGTATCACACGGCTAAACGATCTAATTTTCAGACGGGAATAAAAACATCCCTTGCTGCTGAAGATTGAATCTAGGGACGATGAGGTGGTTAGGTACAACTGTCACGCACAGTTGGGTAATAAAGTAACCATAGGGCAACTAAAAAGGGGAGGATGGGATAGGGGAGAAGAAAAATGAAAGGGTTGATGGAGGCAGAGTGAGAGTTGAACTTTGGGAATTGACAATCACCGCAAAGTAAACAAATTTTATGTTTTCTATGGCATGAGGCCGTATCGATGAAGATTACCATATCCATGCAATAATGGCCAAGGCTTTGATCTACTCCCACCCAAAAGTCTAACGCAATTGCACACCTATTAGAAACACGAAGAGGCCAATGTCAATGAATTCTTTCGCCAATGACTATTATTTTGACTAAGGTGCTATCTCCCACATTGTATATCACGTAAATAAAGCTATTAAAATCCTGAGAACTCCCTTTATAATATACGACAATGCGACACACGCAAACTTGCCTCTAACGAAAGAATTGAGAGAAGTTCGATTTAGTGCACTTTCAACAAAATACTTTTTCTTATTTTCCAGGGAAATGACTTAATGGCGTAAAGTTCGCTCCACCTATATACTTTAACGGTAATGCCACTGAGTAGAATAAACACAATTACAAACTATGTACCACTCGCATTCCGCTATTGCAATATTTCAGATCGCCTTATTTCATGGTTTTGAAAGGACCACCCTACATATACAATCATTTTTAACTCGCTTTCAATTTGATATTATTTAAAACATCGACAAATTAGTTGACATCTGAGCACGTGATGACGTGCATGAGGAAGTAGCGGTGGCACTTGTGTACGACGGCGGACAAATGATCACCGCTATGAATTTCGCATCCAATAGAAGCAATACCAAATCCGAGCGTTTAACTGCAATGAAGTTTCAGGTAACACGACGCTAGCTGACGCCTGACGTCACCTGATCAACCACCCAAATCAGTTCGGTGATTCTTAAAAATGAAAACAGAAGGAGAGCCCTGGGGTATAAAACCAACAGTGTTAAGTATTAGCGCTCAAAAGAATGGAAGTTTAAGCACAGATGGCGAACGAAATGGATACTTTTCCTTCTTCTCGCTTTCAAAAAAACAAGGAAGAAGATAGTTTTAAAACCAGAACCAAGCCGAATGTACGACAGAAAAGAGGACGGCTGAGAAGCCCGTCAAATAAAATTAAAATAAATGCGCATAATTTCTGCCACAAAATGTAATGAATGAAACGAAATTCACGCCGATAGCCATCTGTTGGCAAAGTATCCAAAAGTAAGGTAAACTCAATCGAGGTATTCCCCTCTCTCTTTGAACAGGGCTCACATTTTTGCGCGCTTTTCCCGGGAGCGAGCTGCCGGCTTAATCGCGTACTGCCGCAGTGGTTGGCGAGAGGGAGGGAGGGGGTGAAGAGGATCGAGGCGTCGGCATGAGCCGGCCCCAAAGGAATGACGCCGCCAATGGGCCACGATGATTAGCTTCCCCTCCAACCGGGTCACTTTCTTTGAAGTGTCTCCTCAAATTACTTAAGTGAAGGTCAAAATAACCAAACGTGAAATTTCAACTTCTATCAGGATCGAACCGGCAAACTCCGATCCATGAAGCGAGAGCATAAAGAGCATCCCCCTCCGTCACCCACCCAGCAAAATTACCATAAAATGATTAATGTTCCAAAATCCTTTCGGCCAATTTCCTTTACAAAATTTAATCACTTTTGTTTGATTATATATATACATATGTACATACATACATTTACATATAATATATATATATATATATATATATATATATATATATATATATATAAATAATATATATATACATACACACATATGTATATATATACACACACACACACACACACAAACACACATATATATATATATATATATATATATATACACACACACACACAAGTTTTATGGTTAATTGGACTTCAATCCGGCGTCACAGAGAAAATACAAGACGAAAATGGTACATTTTACGACACTTTTTTTACGCTAAATTTTTACCTACCTTAGGTAACTTTAAGCTGCAAACGCACCGAAGTTTATATTTTGCACAAAAAAATACTGTCGCCCGTTTATACGGATATATTTATTCGTCAATTCATGAGAAGCGATGACATCAGCAACTGACCCTAAGGACTTGAATATCAAGCAGTTGCTTGAATCCATTCTCTCGCAAATCCACTTATTTCCCCTTATTTCATTCTCCATTCTGCCCGGGATTTCTCGGAGGTCCTAATCCAACACTACCACATCAAACGATTTCCCTTTTCCCAGCGACTCATTATTTCTTATCCCCTTATGTATACAAGTCATGACTGGGGGAGAAGGGGAGCCATAAAAAATACAAGAGAAGGCAAGCTCAGCCTGAAGACGAGTAGTGACAATATCCCCTTTTCCAATTTTCTGCCGTGGAATCGCAATCAACCAGCCGGGCAGGAAAACTCTCAGCATTCTTAATCATATTAAACGTTTGATTTTAGTTATCTTTATAAGACGAATGCTATCAGTTTCTTTTACCTTTTAGTCAATTCTTTTCTTAAGAAGCCCAGGAGTCACGAGAATTCAAACAGCGCCGTAGGCTAATTTCCCATATCATTAGATATATCTGTCTCAGTACTTCATATTTCCACTGAAACAAAATTTTATATAAAAGCTTGATTTCAGCATTACAATTTTGAGTCTCTACGCACGGTTTTGACGATACAATATGTAAACCAGGTCACAAGAACAATGAGAAGTTGGTTGTGAGAATGAAGTTGCTGTACAGGAAAGGGATATAAACTAACTTATTTCACCTAATATTCGTAATGTTCACCAAGTGAATGACAAATATGTCGATTTTATTTTCCTTCACTCTCGACGAATGCCAGGATGCATTGGAGGCTACGTACCACAGAGAACATTATGATGCACCTTTCTTTTCATACTTCATCTTCCGCAGACAATTACAAAACAATTCCTGATCCCCCCTTCCCCGAGGATGTGAACCTTGAAGTATGGATTGATTCGCGGGTCATGATAAGGAAAGGTTTTCTTCATAAATACAATACCAATCGACATTTCCGGTGCCAATCGCGAGTAGCAACAACAGATTTCAGATAATGATTATTAAGAAAAATATACATGTCCATATTCGTCAACGCAATGAAATTGTTACTTATATTTCTTATTAGTAGGTAATTGAGCATCCTTTGAAATGTGCAACTACATTTCAACACAGAATACCCGTTACTCCTCTTCCACTGTAATTTATTTAATAAATAAGGCAAGCCAAAAGGTCTCCATTATACAAAAAGGAAAATTAGAAGCCGAAATAGGACCTACAATTGAAAGGATATTTTAACATTAGCCTGAAGTAAATTCTTAATCAACTATCGAGCCCCGAACTTCCATGGGATTTTTTTCCGAGGATTGCTCGAAGAAGAGTAAACGAAGAGGGCCTGATAATCGTTGCTGTTCATTGGTATCCTCATTCGAAAATGCATAACTGTAGACTTTTAATTACATATACGTATATATATATATATATATATATATATATATATATATATATATATATATATATACATACATACATATATACATACATATATACATAAAATTTGTACCAAAGGACATACGACATTGGTAAAACGTTAATTTTTCATAGGCTAAGAGGAGATTAGAGTTTTCTTCGCCGTTATAGATAATTTCACTCATTTTTTTCCAAATTCCCATCACTACCTTTGGGCAAACGGAACATTTCCTTTTAATATTACTCGAACGTGCATTACATAGCTGAAGAGGTTATGAGTCATTGGGTCGGCGTTTCATCCCATTAGGTAAAATAAATATCACATGAATAATGATCAATTAAAATATAATTCGATGCCATGTTATGATTTAATGTTCTCTCTCCACCGTTACGCGTCACACTACGACCTTTTATATCACGCGATGTACGCAAGTTTTGTAACTTCACTGAATGATACGGTGGAGTAGTTTAGGAAGGTAATGGCACTAATGTCTGCTCGTTCTTTTCCACACTGGCCTATAAACATTAAATACCACCTCGGGCATTGGACTTCGGGATTGCATTTATACCTGACGCGAAATGGCGTCAGAATAGTGAGTTAAGCCCTGACGCTACGGGCGCTCTGATTTATAACTCGACACAACTTCAGTTCACGTCGATTACTTAAAACTTTTCCCCCAGCACGCGATAGTAATTCTCAGAAAACAACACCGACTTACAACGCGTAACACTTGTGTCGGACTCGTGAAGAAGTTCTCCTCTTTGACTTCTCAACAATGTTATGAATATGAACTTATTCAGGTCAATAGCCAATGCACACAGGCTTTGAAAATGCGCCTTAAAAATAACATCAAAGTCCTTTACTGCATGGAGACATATATGTAGGTGCTGCCCATGACCCATAGTTTTACTCCACAATAAATTTTACTGCATGTCAGTCCTGCAAACGTGAACGCGTCGTATTTTATTGCCTCCTTCCGGCGGTAAAATCGCTTTCATGGCCAGGACTATCCCAAATAAGCGCCACTATGAAATGCCGTGCAAAAAGGACGTTTATATTCAATTTTATGGTTTTTCTATTTGGACAGTGAATTCTCTGCTTCAAATTTACGTAGACGAATAATGTGTGCACCTTACTATTTTTATACCGCAGATCATATCGAAGACCAAGGTTAAAAGCTGATTTCCATGGAAAGTGTTCATAACATGTTACGTATCACTAACCATAAAGAGTTTTTTGGAATGCAAAAATATTAATGTGGACATA
Source organism: Hetaerina americana (assembly GCF_022747635.1). NCBI lineage: Eukaryota > Metazoa > Arthropoda > Insecta > Odonata > Calopterygidae > Hetaerina > Hetaerina americana. Next base: position 1,324,488 of record NW_027287107.1, read on the forward strand.
CGGAGAGGTATTTTTTTTATTTTTTTCACGTCTCAGCCGAGACAGGAACAATCAGATCCCAAGCAGTCACGACGTATTAACTGCACCATTTACTTGAGATATGCGCTGTAATAGCATACCACATGCTTTCATTTCTTTTTGTGCCTCATTTGGTTTAGCCTAAAGAATTTTCACACAAGAAACCATAGTCATATAAGTCTCGAGGATATTTAATGCTAGAATTCCGACCGTCAATGTGTTCCTCTCTACCAGAAATTCCGCATCACATCAATGTACCCGCTTCTATACACTTTCGCATGCAGCGTTTAAACGAATATCTGGAGAATTCTTTGCTTATTACAATAGGAAAATATACTTCATTCCATGAACGCCATCACACATGACTCAACAAATGCCGGAGCGAAATCAATTAGATTTTTTATGCCTGTTGTGCAGACCACTTCCAAATGTCTATCGTTAAACCTATCAATTTTAGCAGCAGTAGCAGCAGTACTGTTGACACACTTGAGATTCCTGGAATATCAATCATAAATAATTTCACATTTGCAAACACTAATGTTACTTTATCACTCGAATTTTTAAAGTAAATGATAAATGACGTGATTATGACACCATTTCCATACAATTACAACTGCTTTGCTTTCATTCCCAACCATATATTCATTCAATTATCCCACAGTCTATACACAATTAATTGTTCACAGCAAATCTAATTCAATTTTAAAATAATTACGCTTATCGAATCCATGACGTTTTGACATTTAAGATAATATTTGGGCTTGAAAATATATTTAAAGCCAATGATAAGCATCGGAAAATATAAGAACACCCACCTTTCAAATTATTACCACCAATTTTAAAATCCAAATAAAATAGCCTTCAAAGTTTTTAGGTTTTTTTTTATATGGCCGTGGCAAGGCGTTTGCGAAGGAAAACATTTAACGATCCAGGCAGGAAAAAATTTCAACCAGCCTAGAAGAAAATAAGCGGTATACGAGATTTTATTCTTGAGTCCTGCGTTTTGATTTTTTGGTGGGCTTTAGCGTGCGTGCGAGTGCGCTGGCGTCTGTCTGGAGCTCGCTAGCTGCCAAGAGTGCTTTATCTTGACGAGTGGAAGTCTTTCCCGTAAACGGCGCGACTCTTCTCTTCTCCCAGAATGCTTTTGCATTATTCCTTTTTTCAGGTATCCTTACGGTTTTATAAATTACCCACAAAGAAAGGCATTAACTGCATTCTAAAATTGAAAAGCCTCGATAGTTTTTCTCCCACCTTCCTCGAGCTTCACGTCTATAACGATTTCAACATTGGAAAGCGGAGGCTAAAGCGAATCAATGTTTAAATGCTGCGCGATGAAATCTTAAACGAGTACGTCAAATGATATCCTGTTCATAATTTTTACATGGATGGAAAATTTAGAAGTTAAACACGAAAGAGAGGAGAATTTTAGTGTTTTATAAACTATTCATCGACGACAAATATGGAAAATCACATTCAAACTCTAAGCAAATCGATGATTTAACGAACCCTTTGGGGCAGCAACTCATGAAATTAATGGCAACACTGCGTCAATGTTGACATATGTTTGCCATTCTGTAAACGAAGCTCACCACGCCAAATACCTATTAACCATTTATAACATTTTCATCGACGTTTTTTTAGTGAATAATTACTATATCTCACATGTGGAATTTGTATAGGTGAATAACATGCGGTATCTCAGGTAGAAGTTATGCTTGGTCTATTTGAACTCATGGATAACGACCAGTTTAGGCACGATAATATATACTGGTAACGGATGTCATATTGAAGAGGGATTTTAGGAAAAATGGGCATAAATGTGGAATATCCCTTTGATCCTTTGCATTACGGTCACAAAAACTTCTATGAAGTCACGTATGACTTATAATTTTACACATTGAACTGTTGTGCTCCATATTACGATAAAAATATGATTTGAAGTTATTTTTATCAATATAATGATGTGGTACGTATATAGAACTCGTGAAATCTTAACTGAAAGCAACGTAGTAAGTCGCGAAAAAATGTGAGCTTTACCGTGGCAGAATAAAATTTCAAATAGTGCTTCAAAATTGATATTCCTATGCTTGATGAATCGAGGATTTACTTGTGTATTTTCAACATAACGATGGGAAAAATATGAGGAACTGAGTACATAAAACCAATGTAAATTTTGTTGCAGCGTTCGCAAGACGTTCCAACGTAAACAAGAGAGTAATGCAAATCGATTTATCGTTACCGCGCTACAAAATGCATATTACTTTCGTTTCCGTATGAAAAATATTTCTATGGGACTCACTAGACGGAGATTAAGTAAATGACTACCGACGGTCACGTTATACATGTTATCAAATGTTTTTACATTAATACTTGAATAATTCACAGGCCAGGCGCGACCCCATTCGGTACGAAACCCGCGCCGTCTGTGAGAGCGGCGGGTTGACATGTTCCTCATATTAAAACCTAAAGGGGTAGTCTAGGATTCGTCGTCGTACGTCCCGGGGAACCCTGAGCCCATCCGTGGGGATAGGATCCGGCCACCTCGGGCCAACAATTTCCTCAACCGGCGGCCCGTTTTCCGAGGGCACCCCTGAGCACGCACGCCGCGGGCTCTAATTAGGAAGCGTCCGGAATTGAATGCCGGGGTGCGAGAGAGAGAAGGGGGGGACTGCGTCGACGTTCCTCCTCCCCCGAAGGGAAAAATGGAATTGGGCGGGCGTGGAGGATCCCCCTTCGGCCACGTCTCGAGGGGGTCTTCGCCGCCGCCCCACCATTGAGTTGGCCCTGGGAGGAGGGGCGTGGCTCGGGGGGGGGGGGGGAGGCCGAGAGAGGTCTTGGAGGCTCTGAAGGGAATTGATTGCCCGTCGACAAATTGATTGTTCCTCCTCCGCAATTCGGCCATAATGGATCCATTCCGACGTCCCGAGGGCCGTGCCGAAGAGTTCGGGTGGGAAGAAAGGGGGGGTTGAGGAGGAGGCGGCCGAAAAACAGGTGCCCATGCACACTCAGATCAGCTAGCTTTACTTGGTGTTCCATTCGATTACTGTGTCTAAAAGGACATGATTCGGCGTTAAGTTGATGGGGATCATGGAAACCACTTCCAATACTCGTACTCACGGGGGCCCGCGATGTTTGGCCGCGATAAACACCATCGATATCGCCAATGTGTTCTCCACTTCAATCACCCTCGGTCGACCCCGAATAATTGGCCGACCACCTTATTTACGCGGTCGCACAGAATGCACCATGTTTTCGTTCCGTTTGGACATGGTGCGAAAAGAACGACTTGGGTCACTGCAGGTGACACGGGTAATTGCCGCGGGCGAGTCTCCAGCCATCCGAGGGAAGGCCCCATGGGGCCACCACCGCTCTTGAAGCGGAGAGCGAGCCCGTGGCCAGTCGTCTGTAGACGGCTGGCCATACCGGGAGGGCAGTGTGCTCCGACGTCCAACCCCAGTCAGAGACGATCTCCGTCTTTTTGCACAGTCCTCCCCGTTTAATCGAGTTGTAGGCACGAAATGGCGTCGGCAACTTGTACGGCTTCATTTCCATTTGCCGCCACTAATCCAGCGGCGCGGCTCATTACAGCTCGATTTGAATTTCGGCCTCCTCGTGATTCGAGACTCCTTAACGGGAGTCCTCAGACTACTTCAGACGTTCTCATCACCTCCTTGAGAGGACTCGTGTGAGTTCAGACGGGTCTTCTATTTTTTTCTCCTTTCTCTCTCTCTATCTCCCCTCCCCACGCTCTTTCTCTCCCCCCCCCTGGTCGAACACAAGCACTTTCGTCTACTCCCCTCGCCCACCCGTGCCACTTCTGAGCGGGGAGCATAAATTTCAACCTTAGGGGGCCGTAAGAAAAAGTCGGCGAGGGTCCGCGTAAAAATAATAGTGTTTTGCTCGCGAAGCGAAGAGGAACGTGTATTCGTTGTTTGGGGATTAGGGGCGTGACTTGTCCAAGTGCCGGGAGGGATACTGACCTAGGGGACAGTCCTCTCACGCCCCCCGCCCGCGCCGTCTCAAGAGCAAGCACGGCGTCGCCCGAGGTCCCTGGGCGACAGCGCGCTGTCATAGGGCCCCGGAAGATGGGGACCGCGAGGGGGCATCCACCACTTCCTCGCCCCGTCTCCCTCCTCGCACGCGACAAAGGGCGTCACGGAGTGTTTCCAAGGCGGCCGACGCGACTCACTCCCACCCTCCCGCCCCAAGAGGCGTACCCTTTTCGTCATTTCCGCCCGGGAGGGATTGGCTTTGATCCCAAAATCCTTTTATGAATCGCCGGGATTAGCCCCCTCGGTTCCGAGGCGTGCTATCCCTGGGTGAGCCAGGCTTCTTCATTTTTTTTCCTCCGTCACGCACGGGAGCTCTGCTAGCCAGTTCGGCGGAAACTTTCTTTGGCGGGATGGGGGGGGGGGTGACGTGACGCCCTATAAAGAGGCTCCTATTTTTCCAAGTCCTTACTCTTGGCTGGAAACATTCGTCACGAACGAGGATTCACGCGAGCGGGAGTGTGAGGAGTGGGGGAGACACTGGATATATATTTTGGTCGGGGGGGGGGGGGAGAGGAGAGAAAAAGATGGGAGGGGGTAACAATTTTCCGCACAACAGAGTTAGGGCCGGAGTTTGAATCCTTTCGTAATGTCGTGGAATCCTTGTGATGCCACGCGTTGTTCGCCGGCCACTTTCAGCTGCAATCATTTTCACCCTGCGTCGGAGCCACTTCGGGCGGGCTTGGGGGGGGGGGGGGACGGGTGGGGCGGCGGATGGAGAGGCGAAAGAGCAAGCGAGGAGGAAAAGGAAATGAAGAAACCACGAGAGGGGCCGTCCTCGCCTTGCCACGTGAAGGTAGGAAGATCAACATTGTCGGCAAAACCATCCAACTGACTGTGTGGACACGGAGACGTCCTCCTTGCAGGCATACCCAGCCGAGGGCTACGGAAGAAGCCGACGAATGGGTACCCCTCGAAGAATCCCACCCGAGAGATCGGTTAACTTAACTTACTTCCCCAACTACCACTTCCACACACACACACGCACAGACTGCGCGCACGCATACACGCAGGCATACCCTTGAGCAGGGTTTCCAGGGCGGTTAAGCGGAATGGCTAATGCCGACCAAAACTTGTCGACTACTCCGTTGCATGGAGCCCCTGGCAATGTAGAAGTTCATGGAATCCAAGGGTAGCAAAGGCCGCTGAGTTTTCCGGGTGGGGAAAGAAGATAATCTCAAGTGAGCAGGCAAGAGGCCGACCATCTCTTCACCATCCCCTGGGGTTGATTGGAAGCCCGAGACGATTCAATTAAATGCGATCACAAATATTGAGCGGGAGAGTATAAGCTTATGATTAGTCAGGTAGTAATTTACGCCATTAGGGATGGACAGGAAAGGATGAAGGGTGGAGAGAAGCCCGGCGTCGGCATTAGCCTACTCTTTAAGAAAGGAGCCACGGGTTCCGCAGCTTAACGTCCCATCCGACGGACGGCGTACTCACTCCAAGTGCCCTCCACAAAGCACCTCAAGTAGGGATCGAGATACCACTGAAAAATATTCAACACCGCCGGGATTTGAACCCGGGCCCTCTGGGTGGGAAGCCAGTACGATAGCCACCTCACCATCTCGATCCCCCTTGATTAGTCAGTATGAGTTATTAGGGGGAAGGGGGGGCGAGCGACATCCTAGGTTATTTGTGCCATCAGGGATAGGTGAGTGACTTGGTGGTTGAGATGTTCAGGGAATGGATAAAGGGTGCAGAGGAAACCCGGCGTCTGCACCAGAGATAGGCGCCAAAGGGTCCATAGTTTAATGCCCCATCCGACGGACGGCGGACTCAAAAGTTCTCTTAACAAAACGTACCAAGTAGGGATCGGGACACCACTGAAAAATGTTGCCACCTCCGGGATTTGAACCCAGGCCTTCGGGGTGGAAAGCCAGTATGTGAGCCACCACACCATACATATTCCTCTACTTGGATAGGGGATTCGCAACGCCAGAATTCACTCATTCGCAATTCGCCAAGACTAAATATTTGAAACTCGATTATTGCAACTTAAATTTGGCGCTATTCTTCCTTTTGCGGAAAGGAACTGCATGCGCTAATGTTCTTGTTGGATGGGGAGGAAATACAAATTTTGGGATCATAAAAATGTCTGAGGACATATTCATTGCGGCGGTGAGCTAAGATTTGAGGATGCCTATTTGAATAGGTAGCAGAATAAATGTATTCCACTAGATGCGCAGGACATTTTCTGTCACAGAGTATAGAGTACTATAGAGATATTTAAAATATGGGTGCATTCAGTTAATAATAAGAACATTATTTAATATGTTGCCATGCCAACAACAAGAAGGACGTGAGGGAGCGGATACTTGGGCAAAAACCATCAGCGAAAACTAAAGGAATTAATAAAAATTAACTACATTAATACATTCCATTTAGAAGGGTGATATTACTAAAATAAAATGTTTGTACCATATATTAACTCGTTCATTCATAACAGAAAAATACCTAATTACACTTGTCAATTACACAAAAAGGTACACACGTCAATATATGTCCCTTTTCTGCAAGAAAACAAAAAAAATATGTTCAGAGTATCTCCTTTTTCCGAGTAGATCTCTGAGCTGGTAAAAAGTCTATTCGCAATTCGTTACATTCAGCATTCATTCCCCGAACTAACCAAAGTTCTGTATCATATTAATATTAAGCAACGGTTTAAACTTTGCCCTCGCAGTGAACATTAGACTAAGATGACACGTACACGTTCATAGCAGGAATTTTTTTTTTGTCATTCGCGAGGAGAAACTTGAGGTTACCAGAAGAGTTACTCGTTCCTAAAAACAAGCTACCACCTAACAGGAGGAATTTAAAATTCCAAACTGGCACAGGCACCTGAATAGACTGAGTGGAATATAATTCGGATCGCCGATGCGCCATCGTTGCCGAAATTTGGCACACGTTTTCAATGGGAGAGAGAGAGAGACGACCCGCCCCCCCTCAAGCCGAGCCACTTCGACCGATGCTTCCCGGAAACGTTCGGTGGGACAGCCAGTGAATCGTCCGGAGCAACGAGCACAAAGAAACGAACGCGCCGGAACTTCTCAGGGGTCGGGATATGAGGGTGGGAGATACGGAAAGGGAGTAGAGGGGGCGAGAAAACACTCCGGGCAGAATGGAAATCTCCGTCGACTAGGCCGGATCTAGAGGCCCCGCACGTGACCATTAAGCTGCGGAAACGTGGGAGTCCTCGTGGAGGGGGGGGGTGGGAGGGGAGAGGCCTCTTACCGGACCCCTCTCCACCCCCCGCGTCGTCGGCGCCCAAGGACCCGCCCTCCCATCATCATCGCCGCGGGGATCGCCGGAAGCGTGGGTCGGGAAAGAGGTCGAGGGCGCATCGCGTGGGAACTGCACTTGCACCACCCGCCCGCTGCAAAGGGCGGACGAAAGGGCTACAAGTTTTACATTATGGGTCAAGAATACACTGAGAATAGCCGTGTGGAAGACTTGAAGGAGCGTCAAGTCCGAAAAACGACTCAATATTTTTAATTGGTGGACGCCCCCGTCCATTGAGATATCCCGCTTTACTCACACTCGGCATCCTCATCGAGTCGAGCCGAGAGCGGCACGTTACGATCGATGGACGTCTTAGCGAAAATTTATCTGAGAATTTCATTTTACACCCGCCCACAATTTTGGCGTGGGGTTATATTTAACCCTAAGGTATTAGTGTGAATTCATTTCAGTATCTCACGCTATTTTTAATGGCGGAAAACTTATGAGATTTATGCATGCCCCTTACATTGTAAAGTGCGAGCTTGTAACGGCCAACGGCCACCTCCTGCCCAAATAGCAGCGGGTCGAAAAGCACCAATGTTGGGAAGGGTAGAGAATACTTATCAGCTTGCTTGCATCCATAAGATTTTCACTCTTTGTCTCGCAACTTCATAGATCACTGGCCATTCGGAAAACATCGGAAATTCACCCACAGCTATGAGTAACACTCCTCACGACAATCTCGTCCACATTTTCATAGGGTAAAATGTGATACTTGCGACGAGAAAACAGCCATGGAGACCAAACAGGTAATTAGCGAATATTACAGTAATAACTTTTAAAATTCTGTTAAAACGTTTAATTTCTTTAAGCGCTGGTTTTCAAGACGGCCAATTTGCATCACCCAGTGTCAAAAACTTTCATTTATCATTACAGGAAAAGAAATGTATACTGCACTGATATGCTTTTATCTCTCCAACATTTGCCCACATTTTGAACAACTTAAATTCCACAATATAGTTTCACCAGAGACCACTGATATCGTTGGAACAATTCCACTGGAATTTTAAATCGAATTTACACAAATGTTCATACTGTGGGCAATGTCAGCATTTTGAAATGAGTCTAGGCGAGGTCTCAATTATTTATCGCTAAACTACCATCAGTATAAACTGCGAACTATCGTTTCAGTGACCATAGTGATATGTCGGACGCTTAGAAAACACTTTATTGCTTGCGACTGCGATCGCAATTTAGATGACAAGACGGTCCGACAAAACCAAGCGGCGAAGTTGAGGTGGTTCTCCTGGAATGGGGGCGCGGAGGAACACGGGCGGAAAGGACACAGGCAAATCCCGCGTCTTCGTCTTAATTGAAGATTGAGGATAGGGGGAGGAAGGGATGGAGAGGGTGGGAAAGAGGAGGTAGGGGGGTTGAGGGAGCGGGAATGGCACAGGAACTCGGACTAATAACAACCTCTTGCATTAAACATACTTCCAGAGACCTCATGTCCCCCGGAGCAGCGGCGAACGAGGACGTTCCCGGGGCAACACCATCACGAGAGTCGAAACGTGTTAACAAAATTGAGTCCCTGCCCTTCCCCGGAGAGTCATACGGAGAAGCTGACGGACGAGGGAAATGAATAAATTTACGACTCCGTCCAGGAGTCCTCGAAACGGTTTTTCACAAATGGCACGTTTACATCATTTTTCAAAATCTGTGGCCTCAAGAGCTGCGCCTTACGGAAATAAACAACCAAGCCAAGATAATGCCACGTGATACTTTTTATTTTTTGAGAAGCATTTATCTGAACGGTAGCTTAAGGGGGTGTCACAAGCAACACAACTGGAATTTTATGAGAAGAAGACCTTCCTCTAAATTTGAGGGAGCTGTAATATTTACGGCCGCGAAAACACGGAATTCTCCGGCCACGGCGCAAAATCCATGCCCATCTCTACCCTCCTCCTCCACCCCCCACCTGCCTCGCCACCTCCGAAAAGACTGAATTGGGGAGAAAAGAGCGCGAGTAAAAATTATTTCGGCGCCAAACGAAAGCGGTCGGGGGCTTCTTCAAAGCGGGGAACCGAAGTACCGTCAAACGGATAATTGTAACTTCGACACCCTCGGGCTTCTTTTCCTCTGAAACGGGGTATCGATTGCGCAGTCCCTGGGAGTGTTATCTTCCAAAAAGAGTATTTCGAGGTCCTCAGTTTTCCGGGTTAAATAAGAAAAATTAATTGTTTCAATGAGGTGATTTGTTTGGTGCTCATGGGAAAATTATGTTCCCAGGAGGATGACTTTTATCAAAGTGAAAACTTACTTGCCCTGGAGACGCTGTTCAAACATTTAAGGACTTGATTTTCTCGCCTATCCTGCCACGAGAGTTACCTTCACACTACACTTTCAAGAATCTTTATAAAGACCGCTCTTACGGTTATAAATTACAACGCATCCTGTTTAACAATGCACTCGACGGGATTAGTTCTTCTTTTATGAATGTATTCAATCCTTTTACATACGATCGAGTGCGCATTATTTACTTCCATAAGATTCTGCATGAATGCTCGTAGTATCGCTTCTTATTCTTTTTAAAATGGTTAATATCTCAATAAATGACTGGATTAGCTAGGGTCAATGAACAGCTAAAGACAAACATTTGTACTTTCTTTCGTGAGCACTTTGCATAACGCCAATAATCAATATTTTGCACAAATTTGAATGAGCTGGAACTATAAGTGAATAACAAATAGCCACAAATATAATATTACCATATTGATAAACGAGGGAACTCGCTTTGCTACGTGCAGCGGGCTGTAATAATGCCTAAATTCAAAACAAACAGAAACAAATAGTAACATTACACCCATGCGTTTTACTATAAAAGGCCGTAACATTAATGACTAACGCTGCTGCAACCGAAAAACATTCGGATTACCTAGGTATGACAAAAGTAATTCCATTATATCAAGTTTGAAACCTGATAGTCGTGAAACATGATAAGCAGGAAATTTAGAATGTGCTCCCGAATCTTAAACACAGGAGTCGATACATTTTCTCACGACTATACACAGCATTGATTACAACCAACCAAGCATATGCCATATTTTCGGCACAATATAACTGAATGGTCCAGTTGGTGAACTTAAAACAACGCAGTCTTCCATAACATTCTGAATTCAACATAAGAATGCAGAGCACGCTGAGAACTCTCAAACTGTCATGACACGGCGAATATCAGGGCGCTCATACTTGCATAATTACTAATAATCCCCGATTGAACGTAGCGTATAGGACAGATATATAGGGCCTTACCTATTGAAAACAAAAACAGGCACATTCGTGAAATCAACTATTAGAGCACCCTAATTCCCAAACTCTAGCAAAATTGAGCATCGTTATCGTGATAGACTTGGGTATACAGCACTCCCTATAGTATTTCAGACCATCGTGAAACTTTCTCGGGAGATACAAGTGTAGTAACTAATCCCAAGTACAACAAGAACAATGAATCACAGGAGGCGGCTCAAAGAGCACGACTTCAATCAATGTCATGATCACGTGTGCATGGCACCAACTACACGCATGCTCGTGATATTAACTGATAGACTAATGCCGAAATTTCTAATGACATTGTATTATGGTGCACTAAACCTATGGCAATACATTCACGGATAAGGTTAAGGCACTAAATTATGCAGATCAATATAAGCCTTTGACGGGCTCAAGAGAGAAGAGATAGTAACTTATACTCACTCAAAATATGTAAGTTGCTCATTTCCAAGCATAAATGCAAGGCTTAAGCATTTTCGTTACTGATATATTCCAAGAAGTGCTCCTATTTCAATTTTAATTATTCTTTTATCAGTATTTTCGAGCATAGAAGCAAAATATGCCGACGTGAATGGCGATTAGTCTGTCCAGAGTTCTAGGGACGATTTCCGCAAAATCAATTCATCCACTGACTCTTATTCACAAATTCTACTTCCACGAATATCACATCGCCGGAATCCTGATTCTTGTAGCCCCGCACTTTCAATTCCCCAAAACCAAAAGAACTTGAGCCTTTGTGTGCGACGACAAACAACCTTAACAATGAAAGAAAAATAGTGAATCTCCTTGTCGCCTGCTTACTCCTCGTGCCATTAAATACATTCTCTAAATAAAATAAAGCCAACTGCTACCTGCGCACGCTGTTAGAATGAAACACTCATTAGCACCCCTTTCTTAAACAATTCCCGATATATTAGTCCTATTTTTCTATCATGAAAATATCTTAATTTGTTGACAAAAAACTTGATCCACGACGAGTACTTTGAGTAGGGAAAATTGAATAAATTTACATTTCCCACCACATTAGTCTCCGCGTTATTTAGTGCTCAATACATCTTTAAACAGATCGCCATTCATCCAACTGATGCACTGAGCACGGCGTGAGGCGCTCATGCCTGAAGCTGGAGTCCGGTTCACCCCCTTTATTTTAACCAGGAAGAATCATTAGAACCTAGACCATAATTTTTTTCCGCATTTGCTAGAAAATATACTGCCCTATTTAGTCAGAGGATTCACTAAATGCAGATGCGAAATCAAGCAAAACTCTCCAGCAAACAATTTTCACTAACGCAACCACATCCATCAACGCGTACTATAACTCTTTTGCATTATTAAGCATCCTTTAATGCGCAGCCATAAATTTACTCGACAGAATTCATGAAATTAAAATTAAGACGTGACGATGATCAAGTATCCAGTATTTAGATGAACTTACAAAGCCTTTTAGGCAGAGGCGCAGGGAGGGGGTGCCCATTCAATCCCAGCGGGATGTGAGGAGGGCGGAATAATGCCGTAACCCTAGGGATCTCAACTACGGCGGTTATGAGCACACTGCCTCGCTGCGGGATTTACCTGGAGAATTCAGGGCGCTACTGCATCAAACTGTCCTCCAACAGAAAGAAAAAGGAATGTTTTCATCCATATATCACGTGGATCACAGATTTTCCGTCCGATAAATATTTGAAAGAAGATTAGGGAGAATCCATTTAAACGGCATTGAAAGCGTCACGTCCGATCCGGTGAACGGCGAAAACCATATACATTTCTTTTGGCAAGTTAAATATCAAAACGAAAATTACGGACCCGACTAAGAATGTCACATTCAAAAAACATACTCATCAAACATCTAGCAGCGCGCGGTCAGTTTTTTTGGCGTGTCGACAGCAAACGTCTTCGCAAGATAGAAAACTGGTATTAAAGTGTCACTAGATACTATGTGTGACTGGAAAGTGGAATTATTACATTAAAGGAGATAACCTATGGCGCTAACCAGCAGTTAAGTAAGTCCGAAGGAAACACCTTCAAAACGTATCGGAGTTACGGCTGGCATGACTTTCAGTTTCCGGGGTAAAGACTTCATATTCGAAACGGCATTTGTCCCATCGAGTCATTTACCTTTAATCCCCTCAAGCAATAATGAATATAAATACGGGTACATCAAAAGCACGAGCAAATTTTCCGATGAGAAATTTGAGGACAACAATTTAATAAAAATGAATGATGCGTGCTTTTTATCACAATGATGAGCTGCTTTAATTGAAAACAAATTGCCATTAGAAAATACGAATGCACTAAAATATAACACGATACATTCAAATTTAGGCGTTTATTCAATTCTTCCACTATAAATGCTGCCACCTGTCGCCCCGAATTTGGTCCGAATAAAACACACCTTTAACCCACGACGCGAGTTGGAAATGAGAGTGAATAATAGGCGGGAAGGGACTGCCATTGAGGTATTGGATCCACACAATTTGACCCTGACTTTTCCCCCTCTACCATAAAATTATGTAATTAGATAATCTATTCCTATATTATCCATGAGGAAAAGGAATGAGAACCATACGAGACAATATCAGGAAACCAAGGATTAACATAAACTACGTCGCACTTCAAAACATATTATTCATCGGTAAGTATTCAACTCGGTTTTAGATCATCCACTCAATTACACTACACCCGCATACTCTGTAGACCTCTTCGGTAGTTAGGCGTTCGCACACATTATCCATGCATGTTGAATTGTCGGTTATCGATTATTGTCCCAAGATAATTCTTCGGCGGTGTTATGGGATTTACCCAATGAATTTCCGTGCAGGGACTAATGTATGAACGAAAATCATGAAACGAATTTCCAAAGCGAAATAATTGGCTAATCAGGGCTTACCGCCTCGTAAACTATTTTTAAAGCACCTTTACCAAAGTCATAAAAGAAGTGTTTCTAACTCGATATATTTTACAGCATACAAAAAACTTGAACCAAACATGTGTTTAAAATTTCACTTCTAAAGGTATATTTTTAAAAAAATCCAGGATACTGTTGCCAATAACCTAACATTCCTTGATTTATGATTTTAATTACACAGTAGTGTGTAAAACAACCGCCGGGTGGAATGTATTGTAAGAAAATTTTGTACCCCTGAACCGAATCTTGTAATCTTGAACGAATGTCACGTGGGGTGAAGAATCACGACCTCCTAGAAGTGGCCCTGATTTTCGCAGATGATGACGAATCTTGCCCTGGATATGAGTGTCAGATTCTACTCCCATCACCAATTTGGTTCCGTGAGTACAAGATGAATGCCTGTATCTCGCAATTTGCTCACGGGAACCGTATGAATCCGTGTAATCAATAAAAACAGGAGTGTCCTGGAAGGATTTCCAGAGGCGTCCCCTCATGGGACAACCTCGGGTTATCAGCCTTGGATGGGTCCTCCAACGGAGAATTCCAAACTAAAATCCTTCATGGACACCATGACGCCGACTGTAATCTACCCACCCATTCACCCTGATTTCGGGCAGGAAAATAATTCGTTTGCACAGTCCCACTTCACGACAAACGAGGCCGAGGACTGGGGATCATTACACGCGGGACAAGACACGGACTGAAGCCTCCACAAGTAGCAGCGGTGGGGGAAGGGGATAAATTGCCCCGCTGGGAAGGATATTCCACAAAGTTTAACTGCAGCCGATGGTTTCGATGATACTTGCAAGGAAGCCATCGGGACTGAGTACCAGGACTCACGCAGAGATCCCGTAGATATGTGCAGAAATGATGCCTGAGAGTGAGCCTATGAAGAATCCGAAGAAACAGTCATAAATTCAACAAAGGCCAAAGGAATCTCCAAGGTAAACTCCCTCAACTCACACCGTTTGTGAAATATTTGTGTGAACATTAATGTATTCCGGTAAATGATACTAATGACAAAATTAAAAAGCAGACATTTGTGACTTCACTCGTTCACAAACAATCGTCCAATCAATCGACCCTGCAAAAGGAAAGGCAAAGTACGCCAGCGTAAATACCGATCAATCCGGTAATCCAAACAGGGCCTCTGATTGACCTCACAATGAACATCAGGACATAGGACCATAACAAAAGACGTACGTTCCTATGGGGAAGACTACTTCGCTCCCGCTCGGCACAACGTCACTTGAGGAATCAACCAACTCTCTGCGGTTTTACAAGGCATTCACTCCCCTCGGTAACTTTATCCATTCCTCCAATGGCCCTCCACGGAGGAGGACCACTTGGAGGGTTTGTTTTCACTGGTACCTAGAGTCATCCTTGAGAAAACGAAGATGTCGGAATGGAATTGAATTTCTTGATCGCGCGTCTCTCGGACGTATCCCTAAAGGACTTAAACTTTAATACATATTTTTATAATGGCAGCCATCATTCATTGAATTTTATATGTATGTCAATAAAATGCACACATTTTTCAGAAAACGCTGCGAATTCTATGATCGGCATTGGTGAGAATGGAAACTTCGGCTTTCTTGAATGATTTCGGTAGACGGACACACGAGAGTACCGGCCCAGCAATATTGTGAAAACATGCATTCAAAACAAAGTGATTTACGAAAATATTATTTATTCACACAAGTGAGTTTGTTACCGCATCAATGGAGTTTAAAGTTACTTAAGTGCACACAAATAAAGATGTACAATACAGCTTTAAGAAAAGGGCGACAATGAAAACAAAGGGGAGTTCATAACATTATGATAACATTTTTGCAAAGGAGGCAACTCTATATGCAATGGATTGATGTTAGCTGCAGTTTGCTGAAACGGAAATAAGAAGAGATCTATTATGACCCGTTAGCATATTTCAACGATTGTTTTTGTCATTGCCGACAAGATTACATTTATTTTCAATCCTCGATGTTGTACAATGATCACATGCTGCAATTAGCGACCCATATTCCCATCGCCTATCATGGTCCGCTCTTGCTCATTCACACACTTTAATAAGGAATAACAGAAAGTATCATTTAAATAATCCAGTACATTCAGCATGTACTTCTAAGAATGGAAACTGACCGATGTTAATTTAAATAAGTTTGCATAACTTACGGTTGTTATTATGTTCTTTTAAATGGAGAAGATGTTGTGAGGGAGGAAAAAATTCATATCACATTCTAAGAAGGAAATAGGGCATTCCGACATTATTCAAACAACTTCCACTCTGCGACTACCTACTGATAAGATTTCCAGTAAAATCCACGCGTGCCATCAAAATTGCTAATAGTAGAGTCGAATAACTAGATAATTACTAGAGGATTCGTAGAATTTCCAAACATTTACGTTTTAAATGTGTGTTCGCTTTTACGCGCCGAGAAACAGCCCTTGCTAGTTTCCTTGCTACGTGGTCGTAATGCAAATAAGTCTTTTATTTAAACGCTCTTATACGTGCTTACGTTTGCGGATTATCAAGCTTTAGTTAGCCTGTCTGGAGTGTTCTGGACCAAGATGGTCAAATGCAGTAGGGGTATAAGAAGAATAATTGAGTTAGGCAAAGAAGCTTTCACAAGGAGGAGGGAATTGATGATAGGGTCGTTGAGTTTTAAATGTTGAAAACGAAACACCAGTGAAATATTTTATATGGAGCGTATTTTGGCGGAGAAAAATGGTCGTTAAAACAAGATGATATGCATAGATTGGAGGCTTTTAAAATGTGGGTGCGGAGAAGGTCGGAAAAGGTGAAATGGCCAGAAAAGAAATCAAACGAGGAAGTGATAGGCATGGTGGGGGAGGAGACGGGATGTTTGGTAGAAAGCCGAAGGATGCAGGAAAGTGAATGCAGAGCATTTTGACTGGCGATGGAATGTTGAAAACTGTGATAGAGAGGATAACGTTAGGCAAACGAGGTAGGGGCAGAAAAAGGATAGGAATGCTGAACGGCATGGAGGTAGAATGTATGAAGAATTGAAAAAAAAAGATTATTGTAATTTGGGGTGTCAGGTTATCTTGTTAGGCGAGGCTAAGAAATGTAGCGGTGTTAAATCTGTGTCCATCCAAAACATATATTAAACGGTAGACTACCACATACTCATTAAGGTGTTTATAACTACCATGCTCCATACTCGGCAAACTTTATTGAAATGTTAGCAGAGAACAATAGATAGTGTAGCATACAAGATTAAAAAATACCTAATATTACAAATGGTCCCAAACATGAAACGCTCTTTCAAACAAGTTAAATTTCAAAATTTACATTGTTCTCAAAAACGTGTATATTACTCTAGTGTCATATCCTTCATAATTAAATAAAAACGGCCATCGGAAAACATGAAGATGACTTCCTTCACACTTATAAGCGTAGCACGTTTGATAAAATTTCAACAGCACCCGACTCATCCTTTCAATGTATCCTACCCGCTATAGTTAGGCTCTGGACGATCACTTAACTTCTAGGAATCACTATTACTTCCTTTTAATTACCCTAAATATTTCCTTCTTCATTTCTTAGTAACTTCAATCCTGACTTGGTGCCGCGTAAAAAGCCAGTTCTCTTCCTTCCTCCACCCCCGCTAACCTGACGTCCTCCTCTCTGCCACGCCCTTTAGATCATCATCGTTTGTCTTTCTTTCCGCCCAACTTATTTTCATCCTTCGCCACAATCCACATCTCAAAAAGTCTCCTATCTAAGCTCATCCTCTTGCATCAAAGACTCTCGGGTTTCACATTCATTAAACTCTTCATACCACTACGCTCCATATTAAAGTCACTACTATTATTTTCTTCACACCTTAACTATGTCTACCCGTCATCAATCCGCTTCTTGTAAATGCTGCTTACGCCAACTAACTTCTTCTCTTAATATCCCTTTCAATGCACCCGTTTTCCTCTTCAACACTGCACAAATATAAATGAACTGCTGCACCTGCTCTACTTTATTCCCTCCGTATTCAATGTTTCACCTAGCTTTCCTACTTCTCGATAATCACATTACTTTAGCTTTCAAGCGGTTCATCCCCGTCAAACACCTCTCGTATTGTTCATGCACATACAACACTCAATAATACCTAGAATCACTCGGCTGACTCACCCTTGGATGATCGTGGGCAAACCTTACTTGAATCATCTCGCGGCCCACTTTTATTCCCAGTAGGCGCATGCCATTTCCATGCTAATCTAAATTATTTACGCAGAATAAATATTGAAAACTACCGGCGATTAAGGGCACCCCTGCCTATCACTGTCTGCCATGACTCTCCCTCTACTGTCCTTGCCTGCATTGTCTGATTCATATAAGCATATACGTGATAAAGTCACCTCTCCCTCCAGTCAATTCCCATATTCCTTCCTCATTATACACGTATACATTAACTTTGCTGACTCCGCACGGTCGAACGCCTTCTTCGCGAAAATCTACGGAGCACGCAAAACATCCAGATTAGATCCAACGTCCCTTTCTGATTAAGTCCTTATCGCTGTAATGGCGTCATGCTTACCCCTACAATTTCAAACCCAATTGAAACCTACGCAGTTGTTTGCACAAATTTGTAACATCCTAACGTTAACTATCTTTGGTGCTATAGTCTTCACATCCGGCTGTTTTACATTTGTTCGGGAAGGGCATAAAAATTGACCTCGGGAAATCTTCTGGCCAAATTCCTCCATCATAAATGCTCTAAGTTCAAAGGATCTCTTCCTTCCAATTTTCCGTTAGACATTTTAGTAATTCTGCGGGGAAACCATCTATTCCTAATGCCTTGATCGACTTCATTTCCCTTAGCTTTTTACACCTTGCTATCAAATAATCCTAGACCCAAGCTATTCTCGTCTACATCTTAGTCCCTTTCTATTTCTAAACTTACAGGCCTAATATATATCTTTACTACATACCATAACATGTCTTCATCAAGAATCCCTCCAACTAATTTTTCCCAACCTATTCTGAATCTATTCTGCCTCTAATAATGCCACTAATGTAAACTTCACGAATAAGTATGAGAATGTTTCAGACCACGAGAAGATTCTCTAACTGTTGAGAAGTGGGTTTATTGACGCTTAAAAAAACGATCACTTTAAGAGATATGCCTCATCCCAAACTTTTACTTGAGTTAAGGGATGAGGGAAGAGTAACGTCCTGGAATGTGACCATCAGCCTTACAAGTAACCTTCTGCCAACGGTTACAAGAAAAATGAGAACGATGAAGGGCTACTAACTTGCCTCTATCGAGTTAAACAACCACGTTTATCTCCAGTGTCGTGTTTCATCAAGACGCAGATGAAACGAAATGTCTAACATTCTAAGCAAATGTCCGGCAACAGCAAGGGCTCACTAGAACAACCTTTGCGCATTAATAATTGAATCTCAAAAATCAGAAATGGGTACTTCCAGCCAATCAACTTCCCATTATAAGTGAGCTCATTTTGGAGAATGCCACAGTCGATTCATACATTTGCCTCGGACCTCCCCTCTGAGGAGGCCCACCACAGCCCACAAACTAATATCATCTGCTGTGACGGCATAATCAGACAAACTTTTCATTAAAAAACATACCCCTAATTACTCATTAATTATCTAAACTCTGTTAATTCTCTCCGCGACTTTTAACTACATAGTTCAACCCATTTAATCGAATGAATCCCAAGGACCACGGGCTCAGGAGAAGTGATTTGAGGGGCATGAAATAGACGCGACGTGCCATATGATGGCATGATGTGTGGCACAAGGTGGGTTAACGAACGTGGATGAACTAGAGGCGCAATGAGCGATTTAATATAGAAAGATGCAGAAGTACATCGATCTAACGGAGTGGTGAAAGTTTACCTCGGGGCCCACCGGCGCGAGTGAAACACGCAAGTATAGACTAAGGACTGTGAGTGCCACGCACAAAAATGTACCAAAACTGCACAAGGTGAACTCATTAATTTCCTCTACGAATTTCATTTCCGCAACCCCAATTGGCACCGCTCCGATTCGGGGCGGATCCAAAAGCCAATCATAGGAGAGATTCGAGGATTTCCCAGCATTGAAATCTACTCATGCTTGATTACCCTAACATTAATTCTGATCGAAACGAAGGGGGCATTGGAAATTCGCTTCTACCTCAACACCTCCATAGCTCTCGAGTTGAAAACTATCGAGAATGGGTCTCCGGAAATTTGACTCTCCCACAATTTCTAGATATAAATATTCACATTTCTTTCTAGGGGAAATGATAGAAAATGGAATGGAAAGAGACTAAATTCAATGATCAAGACACAAAGCCACACTTACGTTTTATGTTAATACATACTTATATAAACTAATTGACAATAAATAACCAAGTGTCAATTGCCGTATTACGTTGTTAAAGGTGAGCTTTTATGATGGGTTTCCATTAAAATAGACTATTAATAAAAATCTTACCCCAGTCTATCCCAAGAATGCACTTTTTGCAACTAATACTCGTAAACGAACTAATGCAATTCCAGCTAGACACGCTGGAATTGACTTTCTACGAAATTCCCCGTGTACAAGCATCGTAGAACTTCAAACTCCAAAGAAAATGGGGATTGATATCATAATAGATAGACTAAAACGCATTGCTAAGAAGATGTACCCTTTAAATAGATTATTGGAATGGACATAAGACGTCTCTCACACACAATACTTTTATTTGGTTCAACCAAAATAAGTCACAGCAATCAACCCAAAATGGGAAATAACGATTTTCACTCATCCTTTCTCACTCGCCGGCAGTTGAGCATTCATGTGATCTGCAGCATAACAGGTTAGATACTCACCTGAAAAGAGAAAAGAAAAATATCAATAGAAGTTGAAAATATTTATATTTTTAAAGCAAGTTGAAATGGATTACCTTCAGTCAAATAAATCCAATAGATTCATAAATTTACTTCCTCGAATGATTTGAAAGTGGAGAATATTTCCTTGCAATTGAACGGAAAATTTCTCTCGACAACTGTATAAAATAAAACCGATACTTTTTACTAACTTGCCACTCGACCATAAAACCGTGACTGTTTTCCCAAGGATTAATTATAGCAAACAATAAATCAATTGAAATCGCACAGGGAACTCAGTATTTCTGTCTCATAACACAAATAAAGTGGCCGGGAACACTGTTCGCCTTGCAATTTCTCAGAGCACGTCTCAATTTCCTATTTAAAAACACTAAGGCAACGGACACAAACAATGGCAATAGAAGTCCCAGCAAAGAAAAACGTCGCAGCAATTTCACTCGGGACGCGAGACGAAAAGCATTCCCAGCAAAACATACTTCCCGGCAGCAATGCGCCTCAATTCAATTTATACAATTTAAGGAACTATCGATGGCCTAAATAGCCTGAAAGGAGCGCGTGGAGCCCTTACGGGAGAAACTTTCCTGACATTTTCTGAAATATCGAGCCACGCTCTGGAGACGGGTAGTCAAAAGGTTTTCACTAAATAAAACTAATGCAAAAAAATTAAGCCATAAAAACTTTTCACCGAGTGGCGTGGTGCCTTAAGGTGTTAAATCAAGTGCTGGAAGTAAGGGTATTGGTAGTCCTTTTTCGAGCTGGAAGTGGTCGTTACTGGCACTTAAATGTGAATTGCTACCCAAAATGTAACGCCGCGTTTAATGTAGCGTAAAAAGCTCAGGAAGGAAATGTGCTTAATTTTCCGCACCGCTTGAAATTTTCTGATTCTTTTGTGGCTACATTTTTAAATGCTCTTTAAAAAAAGTAATCTTTTTATCTCATATGCATTTTGTTCCCGAACTTATTACGACCTAACGAATTAATTATAAGATGAATATAATTTTATTGGTGCTAATGCATTTGAGATGGGCCACTTTATTTTTATGCTGAAAGAATTGGAGCTTCAACTCATAACCGGAAGAAAATTTTCCAGCATTAATACTTGGGTAAACGATCAGATATCATTCCCGAGGGAAATTCGGTCGAATCCAACGCTGTTTAAAGCAAGTGATGCCTAAAAAATCAGTGTGTATCAATGAATTGAACTACCGACCCTCATCAACAAATACTAAGATAAAATTCAGCATTCACCGATCCATGATGTTAAAAGAAGAATTTTGGGACCATTGGCAACATCTGCAGCAACTATTGAACTATTCTCGAACGGTTCAATAGCCACATTATACCTCAAAACTTCTTGAAAAAATATTAGACGTCACCATAAAAGTCAGGCAAATTGCTGTTGACATTTTCCACCTTCTCATGAACATAAAAAAAAGGTCACACAATCACGTCCCACCTCACCGAAGAACGGCCACGCGAATGCGGACGCGGAACCGACAGCGGTCGTTTTTCAATGGTGCAAAAAAAATACATCGCCATGCCCTTGCCATTTCGATACCGCCTCTTGCCTGCCTAAACGGAGACTTCGGCACGCCCCAACGTTCCTCAAGTTGGGCGAATCGTGCCATCTCCTCCGCCGAGTAAAAACCTCCCCGTCGTCTCATCGCACGCATCACGGGAACCGGCAGCTTACCCTGCCACCGCCGCTTCGAGCGCCACCTCGTCCGGCCGCTCCTTTAGTCCAAAGTCGGCGAAGATGAAACAACACTCCTAAATGTATTTTTTTTTCTTTTATGACTCAAGAGGTGGGGTTCCGGACTGAGGAAGGGTTTCGTGCATCGCATGAACTTTTCCACAAACGTTCCAAACATTTCTTATCCCAATTTCGCAACCACGTGTCACTTTCGACAGCCTCAAAAACCTCCTCCTCTCCCCATCCACCTTTATCTCCCAAGAGCGCTCAAAAGAGAAGAGAGGGTTGGGGAGGGGGAAATGGAGAGGTTGGGAGGGCGGGATTGGGAGGGATTGAGAGAGTGAGAGGGAGGACGGAAAGGCGTGAGAGAGGAAGAAAGGGATAGGTGAAGTGGCGGAGGGAAGGAGGGGGTGGGGGATATGGAACGTGACGCTCGGTTGCAAGCAATGGGTGAAAGCCTTCCGCAGCGCATGCCGAAGATACGACATTTTCGCTCCGCTCGTAAACACAAAAGAGACCTGGCTTCATCTTTTTCCGCCTTTGGACCGCCGCTTTGAAATGGTGTGCGGCGGTGTGGTGGAGTTTGAGGGTTTCCGCGCCCGCCTTTGACTCGTCACAGGGACAGAGGCAACATCCCTTGCGCCACGGTGTCACCCTTATTTGCTCCCGCAAATCCTGTCGAATCAACTGCTAAAAAGGCCGTCTCCGTGGAGACGGTCGCCTACAAAATGAAAGCCGTCACCCCGATATGCAGCCGCTCAAAAGTTACTCGCGACTGATTCTGCAGGTTCTTCGACTAAGGAAATAATTCACAAGCCAAGGGAGTTTCTAAAAAAATTTCTTAGACACTGCACTGATTTATAGGATCCGTGAATCGATTTGATCACAAAACATTTGTTGCGAAAACATTGATCGATTATTTTTATCGGCAACATCTGAAAAATGAAAGGGACGAGACAAGTTTCCTTTATTCGACTCTGTTTTCCATGAGCATTTTCAAATAATTTTATATATATATATATATATATATATATATATATATATATATATATATATATATATATATATATATATGTATATATTTTCTATTGTGTATATATATATGTGTTTGCCACGTTGTGTTATATATATACATATGCATACCACAAACATATTTACATGCACATAACACACATAAATCAATCGATGGAGCCACTAGCGTTGGCCAACACAAGCATTGATAGAAACATATTAAAGGACACTATCAAGTAATCCGGAATATTCGGTGGCACCACCACCACCTTCTGCGGACAGGCGCAACTGAATTCAGGTTTCAAGTTTGTTTCCACCTATGCTTTTGTTGGCCAACGCCAGTGGCTCAATCAATTGATTTCTTATTCACATCCGTGATACTATCGTTACAAGTATAACGGATATGATGTATGTGTGTGGGTGAGTGTGTGTGTTGGGAGTGAGTCTGTGTTATATATATATATATATATATATATATATATATATATATATATATATATATATATATATATATATATGTATATATAGATATATACACACACACACACAAATAAAATGTGCCCGTTTATACTAATAAACTCAAGCTTGATCAAAGCAGCGAAGAAGAGATAAAATTATAAGAATATTTCCCTTCATATAACTTCCTCATTAAAAAAAATACCATATTTTTATGAAGTAAAAATATGCTGCAATTTTAAATACATGTTCTATTTTATATACACATTCACTAAATTCTGGAAAATTTTCGTTTCATCAGTAAGAGTACTTGAAAATTTGAGGTACAGAAATGAAAATAATCAGCTATATTTATTTATTTAGCCTTCGTCCAAAAGCAGCACTTTTTGGCCTTTACATCGGGCTAAAAGCAGCGAAAACAACGGAGAAGATTTCAAACACCGAAGCCCTAGATGGAGAAAAATCCACCCGGGCGGGAATCGAACCCTTGGATTGGTAGACGAGGACGTTACCCCACCGCCACCGAGGCCGGCGAATATAAGAGTGTAATGAGGGAAGTGTGCACTGCATATGACTAAATTATATATTTCAAAACATAAATCACATTAAATTTTATTTGACAGTTTTGTTTTCGATCAAAAAAAAACAGAAAGGAAGATGATCTGCTGCTAACTTTAAAAGCTCATTCAGTTGAAATACGGACCAAAAAAGGATGTAACACCCGCTGATCCCTCTGGCATTATATCCCCCTTTTATTTTAAAGCGAACCGGTTGATAAAAAATTAGGGTGACACCACTGCCTTCGTGGGTTTATGGAGCTTAAGAAAAGGAGCTGCAGAAGAAAATCCCCTACTAATAAGGCGCTCCTTGGCCAACGTGGTTCCACAAGCAATGAAACACACCGACACTGATGTCACTTTAAATTTTACGTCATCTGCTCAGATTTTAGCACCGCCGCAAACTTGTGTTTTTTTTGTGCCTGTGAATTGAGAAGTACGTGAGAAACAAGAGGTATAATTCCTAAATTAGGGACACAAGCCTTGAAGAAAAAATATTTATTATTAACTAATGAGGCCTTGTTAGCCATATTTTTTTTGGTTTTCCAGTGGGTTTCTCGAGTTTTTTTGTGTAAGGAAATGTAATGTTAACTTAAAAAATTAATGAAATAAAATATTTTGCCCTAGGTACCTCTCGATGGCACAGATAGTGTCGGAAATTTTTATCTTAAGCCGATGATCGTTATTACTGACAAATATCGGGTAAATAGGAACCTTATTTTATGATATCGCAAATCAATTAAAATGAAAGATCGGATCACGTACTTGGGCAAGAGGGAATTTAACCAAGATTCCTGCACCACGGGTAGTAATATTAACTACTGGTACCTAGGACACGAATCCGAGGTAATTCTTGATAGCTAGATACCGGTATCGAATCCAAGCCCGGCACACAGTGAAATCCATTATCGGGGAATTAGACGATCAATCCGCTTAGTTGACTCATTTTGCACGAGACGCACACGCGGAAGCTTACCCATCTACGGACGCCACTTTGAGAGAGAACGCAACCTGAAGGGTGAGATGACATCGGAAACACATTTACACGTACACAATACCCCGCGAGGCGCCGAGGGGGCGAGTGGTCAGGACAATATCCACGAAAATATAAGAGGAGAATAATTGGTATTGCTTTCACTGTGCAGACCTTTTCCTCGATTTCGTGACTATTGCGTGAGGGAGACGAATTGGTGAAACTACTGGCCCGAGAATGCCTTCCAATTCCGATATTGAGTGCGGGTGTTGGAATAGTTCCTCGATGTTCTACGTCAAATTCGCACGATTCGAAACCCTTGTGAATCGCAAGCTTCATCAGGAATCTCCCGAGTCCCCAGGAAGTCCTACGCCCGGTCGTGTAGCGACCATGTGAGACTCAACGTTCTCTCATGACAGTTTTGAACCATGCAACTTTTCTCCGTATCTTGATCAATCCTCGATTCAATATTGTCAGTGGTGAGCCTCGAACATCCGCCCTACGATTATGTTCTGCCTAATAAATGACCTTGTTTCCTTAGTTTTTTAGCGCTGTATTTTCGCAATTAACACTTATTCATGGACAATGGTGGCTTGAAGGAGTGTGACGCACTTATGCGAGCTTCATTTCGCAACGCTTCATTTGTGACTGCAAACGACAAAAAATGTCTACCCTCTACTTATAAATACGACCTAATATTATTCTCTTTCGTGATGCAGTAAAGACTTTAAGGATTCATTTAATAATAACATAATGGAAAGAGCAGAGGGTATTGCATACAAAGTCCGAAGGAAAAACAACTCATTAAGCTGATCACTACTCCCACATAAAAAACTATTTCTCGAATATTAATTCAGAATATATAGAACCATTCATTACTTTGCACACAAAATTATGTTAAATAGAGATACATTTTTCTGGAACGATCAAGGATCCCTTAGCTGATACAATGAAGCTTACACTGTAAATAACGCTAAAAGCATTTACACCAATATATAATTAAACCCCTCGGGATATCCATGCCCATCTACATTTACTTGGTAACCTGCAAACAACTCAGGGGGTTGCGTAGAATACTATACCACGAATGCAACATCATAATTATGTTACCTAAAAATAGAAAAATAAATAATGAAAATAGTGTAAGTAAATTTTGCAACAAACCATTGTGACGCAAGACGATTAAACGGAAACCGTCGCATTGTGTAATTAAAAAGCGAACGTTTATGTCAAAAATAGCCATGACACTCCGGGCCGAGAAGAGTGCATTTAAGCGGATCTTTAGAACGCTGACACGCAATAACCCATTAGGGCACGGGGAATGGGCAGTGACCCCTCCACAAACGGGCGGGTGGTCAGCCGCGAGGCCGGTGGCGGCATGGCCTCCGCTGACGGCAGCCCGCCCGGCTGGCTGACTGGCCGGCGGGGGAGGCGGGATAGGGGCGGGCCAGAAGAGGTACCGACCGCCGATGGCCTAACGTAGGGTACCATGGGGTAGACCCAGCCCGCGGGAACAGGTGGAAGAATGCGTCAAACCCCACCAGAGGCAAGCGTAGATTTGAGGAAATTATGTGGTGTAACATTAATAATATTAAACCGTCTCCAGTAATTTTCTCAGGCTATAAATCTGGAATAAGAGTTTCATCTACATATAATTGGCCCAAGGCGGTCAATTCCAGTTATGAATTCAACGGCTCGCTTGGTCGAAGGGGGGGGAGGGACAGCCTACCCGCGTCTGCGGAGGGGAGGGTGGCGTCGTGGCGGGAAGAGAAATTTACTCCCGCTGCAACGTAGATGTATTATAATAATCAATATACCATAGCTTAATATTTCCATATCAATGGAGGATAATCATTACCGATACTTTTGTCCCAGGAATAAACGCAAGGCTATTATTATATAAGCGCTAAATCACTTAGGAGAGTCAGAAGAAATTTTCACATCGATAAGCAGGTAACATATTCGGTGATAATGATATGTACTGTGTGCAAATGGCTTTGAAAAACCCCGTTTTGCAGTAGTTACCGAGTGTAAATCAAGTCCAAATTTCATATTCACATCTGCACTTTTATACATTAAGACACTTTATGCGCTCCCCCGCCGCGAGAAACACAATTCAAATCCAATGCCAGCGCCTAAGAGCCGTTTTAATATGACTTATGCGACAGTAGTATTAAAATGTTTCAACAAATTGTCATCAGCTCATCACAGGAGAGAGCTGGTGCAGGGTGGAAGGAATAAGAGTGTGCGGAAGCCCATGCTGATTGCTCCATATTTCTTAGACACGCGGGACAATCTGCAATTCGACCGAAAGAAATAATGCCAATGTCCATCGCAACTCCGCATGCTTTCCCTTTAAAGCCCCTGCCCACAGATCACTCCCTTCCGAGGCCTTTTCCACATGTCAAACCGTATCCCAGAAACCTTTTGCAATATGCCATGCCGACTCGTTATTAATCGCGCCATTCTTTCCGTTTGACTTTTGATAAGCGACCACCTGCGGAAAATCATTTCTCAATCTCGGGCCAACTCCGCTACGCTACTGCCCCGGTTCAGCCCGGTCAAACTGGAAAACTCTCTGGATTCCACGAGGACTGGACGCACCACAATCGCTGTTATCGATGGTGCCGCACGTCCCCCACTGTTGCTATCCCCTACTCGTGAAATTCGTGCAACATCATGTCCCCTTTTAGTTGTCCCGTGCTGGGTCTCATAAAGAAACCTTTTTTTCCGAAAGCGTTGAAACAGAATAGTCCTTGATCGTTCACATAATAAATAGCATCATCCTTGTTTCAACACGATGACTGGTTGACTGTTACCCTCCACTCCGTCGTCCCTTTCCAATGCCAGGTCACTTGCACGCCCCGAATGCTCCTGCGTCTTAACTCCTCTATTCACTTGCCCTATGTATTTATCCCTCGCCCTCCCTCTTAGGAAACTTCCCTTCCAATTACCTTCAACTACGCTTCTTACAAATGCATTATGTCTCACGATGTGCCCGGTACATTTGGTTCTCATCCTCCTCATCGAGCTCCACGCCACCTATAATATTATATCGAATGGGGAAATTTGTTTCTTTAGATCCGACGTCCGTGTACTTAGGTCCACCTTCCATTTGGCCCTTCTCTCATATGGTTTGGTCACCTGGGCTAAACGACGACACGCGATCCGAGGGGGCATGCGGGAGTGGCTCGTGGGAGGAAAAGGTCGTGGGTTCGACTGCCGACCCGACGTGGACTCCGCGTCGTGAATGTGATGATTTATGCGCCGGGGCATTTACGGCATGAAACTACGAAGGCAGAGAGAGCATCTTGAACCTAAAATATTACCGCCGCGATGACCCAAGATCTGGCAGAGAACTTGTCTTCGTCCATGACACGAAGGCTCAGTACTACATTTCACGTCATCGACTCCCCCTTCAAGAGCACACGAAGATCAGTAGCGGCGCGTTCCGATTCATATGTAGCCTTGGACGTTGTACTATGATACTAGAAAATGTGAGTAAAATATTGCGAAATGAAAAATGCGTGTGCGCATTGCAAAATTCTAATTGCTAATGCGCAAAATCCTCTCATTAAAACTTAAAGAGAAATCAAGTCTTATACAGAAATGTAACTCGAGAGGAACGGTAAACATCCTCACATCTGTTTCGACTGTGTGAGAGAATGACAATGAGAAAATGAAATTTAATCATTCGACAAGGCCAATATCTGCGTTTCGTTGATGGTAACAGCCATTGGAGCCGGTCGGTAATGGTGTTGAGAATTACAAGGGACCTATGATTCTCACACATGGTTCTACTTGATTCCACTCCCCCAATACATTCGCTCGGAAGGCGACCCCACCGCACGACCAGCGGTGCCAATGAGCCCCCCTGGACCGGAGAGTGCA
The DNA here is from genome assembly GCF_022747635.1 of Hetaerina americana. NCBI lineage: Eukaryota > Metazoa > Arthropoda > Insecta > Odonata > Calopterygidae > Hetaerina > Hetaerina americana. The sequence goes on from NW_027287107.1 coordinate 1,353,448, forward strand.
ATCATGCGCGGTGGGTGAGACGCATTCGGGCAAGGCGGAGAAATATGCCCGCGGACTGCTGCAGTCGGGCGTTAAGGCGACCATGGGGGGTGGGGGGGGGGGGCGACGCATGGGGACGCTCCCAAGCCGCAGCCCCTTCACCCCCCACACACACCCCTTGACCCCAACCAGTGAGAATTTGGCTCACGGGACGAAACCGCAGTCGAGCTCCCGTGAACCGAACTCGAATCTTCCAGAGGGGCTTCGAGTCGGCGCCGCGCCCGGAACACCTGATCTCGCAAGCCGATGGCCCTGTTTCCACTCCAAATAATATTGTGGAAATGGGGGACGTTCTAACACGGCATATGCGTACCGTCATAATTAAGGGCCATGCCTTGCCGACTGCGGTTTCCTCCTTTCCGCTCCGTCGTGAGCCAATCCTATCGCCTCCTTTTATCTTCCCTTTATCATCCGTTCCGTCATTTGTCCCTGGAAACTTATCCTGACCATGTCCCTTTCCCCTAATCTCATTTCCTACATTGGAGTACATATCGTCCAATATTTTTTCCTATTTGAAGAAATATAAGCCCTATCCAATTCCCTCGCTTTATCGCAAGCACACATATTTCTTTCCTTCATTGCGTAAAGCCATTATCACCTTTTTCTCTTTCGCCCACTTTACTATTAAGATTCTCTCCAGAACGTAATCTTGAATGCCTCTTTTTATGCATTTTGTCACTTTCCATACCCACGCTTTCACAGCCATTAAATTCCACACTTAACATGCTATACTTGATCAATATCTATTACTACTACTCATGTTGGCATTTGATTCGAAATCGAAATCAATTGCAAATACTGACTAATTTTGGTCAGCGCTATTTTATTTCTCTGATCTACGTATAACGTTGCGGCCGTTTATCCCGCCTTAATTTTCACAAAAAACACACAAAATTAAGACTTATTTCAAAAATTAAATGGCTCATTTGCAGTTAAAGGGCTTCGATATCTCTAGAGGTTAAATTCAATGCTTATGAAGAAAGCGAAAATACTAAAAATAGATTTAATCTTTAAGTTTATGCGACATCGTCAATTTGTAGATTTTTCAACTAATGTAAATTCGGTGGTGTCTACCTAAAACCATAGTTATTTCAAATATAATCGGGTTTCACTCTAACGCAATCCATCACTCCACATTGTCTTTGATTTATTACCGATTGATCTCACCTGAGGCATGTGCAAAAAATTAAATACTCAAAAATTCCTTCGATCTTGGAGAGTTTAGCATTGCTTAATCAATTTACTTTGAATTTGTCTCAACTTCGACATAATGAAACTACCTACGATTTACTTCTAATTACTACGGTGTATTGTTGGAAACGTTCTTCGACGGCATTTTTCTTATACGAAGAAATGAAGCAACAAGGGTCTTGATCCTTGTTTTCTTTCCATTATTTTGCAGCATTATCTATCTGAGTTTAATTTATATTCCACTATGATATTTGTCCTGACTGCTACTGTCGATTGCAATATCTCTAACTGAAGTACGTAATTGAAGATATTCGTCCGAAAAAAAATCGATCTCCCGCTACCACCTTTCGTCTGATAATTAATACCTCAAAGAGATGCAACCTTCACTTGTGCTATGATCACCCAAACAAGCATAGACAACTGACTGCTAGCGGGCTAATACAATACAACCTAAGTACGACTGATATGCAAACGTCATATTTACCCGACCCAATAATAATTCCTTCGATTCTGAATCTGAAATTACAAGTCGGCTTATTCAAATAACAATGATCACATTATTTAACTCAGTGTTATATTACTTGCAAAATACACCGAATATATGTCAGAGTTACGCTGCTCTACATTTGGTCCTCATAGAATACCTAAATAATTCTTAGAAGTCCCTTGTCATCAAGTAATATCGTTTGTAGACTCATGGAACCTTAACCCCTTCTCATAGAGATTTAAGCTCGACCGCCATTACGTTGGAGAGATTTATAGGTACGGGCTCTTAGCAATGTTAATAAAAAAATCAAATTTTGTTTTTTTATTCCAATAAAAACAGCAGGATTATTTTTTCCACTCCCGCGAGAGCAAAAATGGGGTGATGAAAGCTGGCATGCACCACCCGTGCAGATGGAAACCCCTCCATCTCACACGCCCGCATTAGGCATTATAGAGCTCGCACTCATTCCGCACTCGGGCACGTCCCGTAAAGTAACACCGCGGGCAAAATTACGCCCCCTCAACAACCACCACCCTCCCCTCTCCCACCCACCCCAAGCGAAACGTAACGAAATGGGAGGTGGGAAAGCGGAATTGTTATATACTGCCGAGGTGGCGGGGCGCGCACTCGACAGCACCGGGATCGTCACAGGCCGGTAGCCGCGGGGCCGGCCCCCCGCCACTCCTCGGCATTAACAATCCCCCACGAATGGCGACCGCCACATCTATAAACGCCGGCCAACGCCCCGTCCCGTCCCGCGGCGGCTCGTGTCCCACGGCCTCCGGACGTGGGCGTGGACGGCGGCGACGGCGGTGGGTGTGACAGGACCGCGGCAGCCGCCGCCTTTTCCTTCCTTGTTAATGGTCGCAGCAGCCTCGGCTGGGGACGAGTATTTTAAGCCTCACTTCGGTCTCCCTCCCTCGAAGAAGCCGTGAGGGGGTGCGGGGGAGGGGAAACGACGGGGACTAAAGGGGGCAGGGGTGAGGGGTGACGGGTGTTGGGGTCTGGGGGCTGGCGGACTTTGCATACCGTTACAAATATTTCTTACGCACCGAGGTTTCCCGCGAGACGCTTTGTGTCGCCGACTCCGCACTCCCCATCTCGCATCCGGAGGGACAGCCACGAGGAATGACATCAACTTGCCACCTCTCTCTTCTCCATTCTCGCCCAACTCCCCCCTTTGAATCCTCTCGCCAAACTCTCCTCCCCCTTTTCCCATCCACGGACGCTGGGAACGCTTTACATCCGTGAACAGACTTAATCATCCGGCCAAGAGGAGGGGGGGTTTAGGGAGGGAGGGGGGGGGTTAGGGAGGGAGAGGAGGTTTAGGGGGGGAGAGGAGGTTTAGGGAGGGAGAGGAGGTTTAGGGAGGGAGAGGAGGTTTAGGGAGGGAGAGGACGTTTAGGGAGGGAGAGGAGGTTTAGGGAGGGAGAGGAGGTTTAGGGAGGGAGAAGAGGTTTAGGGAGGGAGAGCCGGTGCCGTTTCGAGCTATTTCGAAGCCTGAAGCGAACTAAATGAAGAGTCCCATTACGTTTCGTAATTTGCGATGATGCTCGTTTTCCGGCAAAATTTGCGGCCGGATGAAAGTCAAGTGCGGATCCGTCGTTACTTTATGGCCCATTCAGCGCGAGCGCACTGAGCGAGAGCAAAAGGGACTCGTGCAACTGGCTGAGAAAACTCGGAAAATTGACTGTCAAGGCATTTATTATAAACTCCACACGACCTGCACACGATGGGACGTAAACAATGTGCCCATTTGTCGGGTCCGCTGGGTAATTTACAGTTTAACGCATTACCTATCTGATAACGAACAAAGTATAGTTTAACAATTTTACCAATGCGCAAAAATTTGGTACACTGTTAAAATGATTTCCTTGCGTATCTTTTACCATTTACGATAGAATTCTCAGCACGGAATATGCAATTATTCTCTAGCGTTTTTATTCAATTACAAAGGAAAAACTACTGAGAAGATAACATAGGTAAGATCGTTCCCAACCAAAGTTGTCAGGTTCGCACCTTACATTTGGCAGTATTCCGTGGATTAAAATTACATGCCATTTATATGCTCAACAGAGAAGAGGGAAAACGTTAGGTGTGCGGGGAACTGAAATGGAATAGCCTTTTTGGCCGGAAAGTAGGGGGGTGGGAAGTATGAAGAGCTTGTCAAAAGAGCAAACAACGTATGGCAAACAGGGATTTATGGCCGGAGGAAGTTCTCGAAAGTCAACAGAGATACGTGGAATTGATTAGAAGCCGTCCAAAACCGAAACCGTTATGGTTAACTATGACACACTATGCACACTATGATACGCCTGAAACCAAATGTGCTGCACTATTTTGCCATTATTAACGGTAGCAGCACTTAGGGGGAGTAGCGAGATTCAGACAGAAGACTCACTTCGCAGGAGACAATAGGGAATGCTCTTCAGCAACATTTACAGTAATCTCCAAGGATAGAAATCAGAGTCACGACCAGTTTTGGGAACACAATCACCGCGACCCTCCCGCTTATTAACCCGTGATGCGCTCCTCGCGAAGAAATCGGCATCATCTTCCGCGAGCCTCGAAGTCCCCCTCCCACCAAAGCGTCCGATTGAAGAGACCGAAGACTTAGAGCAAGCCGGGAGTCAGTTGCCTTAATGATCCCCGTCCCAGCGTAAATGACATCCTCTCCTCTTCTTCCCCCAACTCCCGCGGACCGCCAAAACGACATAATCGGCACTTCAAAAGGACCGTGCTCCGATTGGCGACTCCCTTTTCTTTCCCGCTCGCACACTCGCACAACTCGAGACCACGTCATCGCGAGCTCTGGCGGGGATTGGGGGATCGAGACAAGAGGGGGGGAGGGGAAGGGCGTGACGAGCGGCCGGCGGTTCCTCCCGTGGTTGGCACCGCTTTCCAATCCGTGAGCAATATCACCCGACAAAATTCCCCGGGGACAAACGGCGCAGATGTGGCGGCGAGTGCCCCCCACCCCTTTCGTTGAGGCAAAAAAATAAAACCGGGAAGGTTGAAGAGATGCTGACATCACTCAGGAAAGTGACGACGGGGCTTAATGGGGATTGACAAGGCGCCAGGTTCCACGCTTCATTATGTCATTCATCATGTTATTTGTGCGTCCTGAGACACGGGGACGCATTCCTTGGGTGGAGAAAATGACTTGAAACCCGGTGTTTTCGTATCCGAGCGTGCCATTGTTATGAAACATTTCCGACAAGACCGGTCGACAATCTCACGCGTCAAGGAGCAGAGCAAGCGTTCCCGTAATAATTACTACGGCCACTGCAGATTGCTATCACCCACTTTTAAAGGAAAGCGCGATAATCAATAACTACACGATTGCTTGGGCTGATCCAGTTTTAGTTCAATTGAGCACACGATCCCCCAAACGATGATTACACTCGAGCGCGAACGCGGTGACGAACGTTTCGCAACTGCAATTCCCTTTCCGGTGCATACGCGTGCAAATTAAATTCACCGAGCGCTCGAATAAAAAAATAATCCCCCCCCCCCGAGAAAAACCTTCGTTCGCCGCAAACTATTCCCGCGATCCCCTTGGGTGAGAGAAGCTGATTGCAAAGTATTTACCAAATCGTAGTATCCTGTCGAAAGAGTTTCGTAAGAAATGAATCACGTCACGAAGATCGAATGAAAATGAATTGGTGAACGAACCTCTTCGGCCTTTGCCTTAACAAACTCGCTCCCGTGCAATTTTCCACCTGGCTGGCCACGCTCCACACTGAGCGATCTCCCCTAAAATTAATCCGGAGGGCTGACGAACACGCCGCTAGGGAACCAAGGGAAGGATCTCACCCCGCACAAACGATATCAGGGAAGGGTGACCGTAAAAAAAGAACCCAATGAGTTTCGGTGGTACGCGGGGACAAGCCGAACCCACCGTGGCGTCGTCCCCAGCCCAGCGTGCGACGACCAGGAATATTTTTCGTAGGAATATTGAAGCCTCCGCATTGCATTTTCCTTACACCACGGCCATATGGGGGGCGTTGGTAGCGGGCAAGTGTCCGTTAGGCGGCCTCATGTAGACGACGGAAAGAGGGAGAGGGCGGGAATGGGGGGGCGGAGAGCTATAGGTAACGGTACCGGACCGGATCAAGGCTCGGGGCCGCGGCGGGAGGCTGAAGAAGGGGACGGGGTGGGTTCGTAGATCGACTGGGGGGGGGGGAAGGTGGTTAGATGGCGGGAGGGCAGGCGTCAGAGAAGGGCCTGCCGGGGCCATGATGATGTGTTGGGGCAAGGCGCAGATATTTTTCGTGCCTCTCCCGTGTACAATTGGGCTATTCATAACAGGAGAATGGATTCAATGAGAACGGTTCGAATGATACGCGGGACTGGATCGATGATCCACTCCGAAATAAAAAAAGCGTCCTTCTCCCGAGTTCGTTCTTGTGGGAATTCATTTCATTAAGGCTACGGTCGCAATCGGAATGAAACCATTACATCCGGGATGAAATTAATATTAAAATGATGGCGAGAAAAAAAAACGAGCCTGGCCAACGAAGGACGTGAAATTAATCACATAGCGATGGGGATAGAATCGTACCGAATCTAGCGGTGAATGGAGTCGGAATTCCACGTGCTCCAATGGTGGAGATAATTTCGTAGCGTAAAATAACTGATATAGATATTAATGCCAATTAACCCTGTTGATGCATTCACTTGGTTACTGAGAATTTCGGGGTTATCCGGCGAATACCCTCCATGACTGGATATCCCCCGATCGACATAAAAATCGATTCGCCGTCTCTGGAATTGACCAGCCAAATGACATTATTAAACAATCCCCATACTCTCCCCTAACAATAGGTTAATTACAACTGGCCGAGAGAGTTGTTAATAGGAGTACTAAAGCACCCCATTTTTCCGTTTATAGACATCCCTCATCACGCGGGTAAATTATGTTATTGCACTGAGAACTAACGATAGCTGTTTATTACCATCGATTGAAAAGCTGAGTCTTCAACGGCGCGAAACACCATCACTATTACACTACAACGCAAACCAAATCCTTCGAAATCAAAGCACGCCTTAACCAGGTGGACAATCAAGCAACAAAAACAATTACAAGAAGAAAGGAAGACATGTATGTATAGAGATTACCGGCACGAGTGAAACAGAATCTTAGAAACCGGGTTTCCCTTATTGTAATTATCTTACGCATTATTGCAGGATCTCGTTCTTTCTAAGTGACAGTGGCAATTTATTGCACCTCCTTCGCTCCCCCAACCCACTCTCCACTTACGGAATATAGATGAACACGCGTTAAGTCGTTAATATGTACGTTATTGACATTCTAAACTTTTAGATACAATTTTAATAAGCTTCATATAACCATAAGGTTGAGAATATTAATCCTGTTTTAATTATGTTGTTTGTGAACAACTTAATGAAAGCATGCACCACCCTACGAAATCAGTAAACAGCGATGCGAATATTATGCAGGGGATCACTCGCCTGCATTACCTGTCCTGCAACAAAGGATGTATACATTTCCTCGGAGCACTAATTTGGGAGCGTTTATGGCGGCTGTTCCGAACAGGCGACGACTGCCGTTAATGGTGATGCAAAATATTCCTCACGAACGAAGCGCATTTGGTCCACGGCTCAGAAGTTCCAGTCGGCTAACGACTCGCACGAGAACGACTCTCGCCAACGAATAAGATCCTTGACTCCCGGGGATTGGCCCTCACGAAAAGCGTGACGTGGTGCGTGTGTGTGTGCGTGGAAGGGGATGGGAGGGAGGAAAGGCCGGCGGAGGGCGATGCGGAGCCAGCCAATGGCACACGTGGCCCGGATGGTGGGAAGCCGGAGAGGGAGATTTAGAATGACACCCTAAATTCCGTCCTTCGGCCTTCTTTGCTCAGACACACACCGTCATGCGTGCCTGAGTGCCGCGGCGAGCCAAAGCAGTCCTAATTACGAGTCGGAGTCAATAAATAAGATGAATTTAAGCATGACTCCCGCTCCCTGCGCCCGTTCGTTAATTTTTTTAGTTGCTTCAAATCCACACGCAGCATCTATATGTAGCCCGTTTAACCCTAGTTGGCGGCGCCTCCTATTACGGTTCGGCGATGCTGCTAGGAACCTCACCAAAGCCTCCAAGCTACAAATTCGAGGAGACTTGGGAGGATAGGCATTTTACAAGGAAACTCATAGCTTCGTTCGAAAATAATCCCGTAGAATGACACATCAACGAAACGAGCATGAGGCATGGGGAGCGGAGAGGGACAAGATGGGTTTCGGCATGGAAATAAGCCGAGGCTCTCCGATATCGCCAGTGATTTTCGGCTTATGCTCTAAGGAAAGGATATGAGTCGATCTTCGAGTTGAGAATGAAGGTGGAAGGATTTGGGAATGATGGTGGTGGATGGTTCATTAAGTCAGTTAGGGACCTAGATGACCGCGCATGATTTAACATGATAGACAAAGGATTACAGTTTTTTTAGAGTGCATAACAGGATCAATATGTGAAACTGAGAATGATAACTACCTCGCCATGAAAAAAATTAATTAGTTACTAATGGAAGTAGTGCGCTGAGTTAAGCTACACGTGAAGTGGGAATACATGAGACCAGGGTGGAAAAGTTCACGTATTTGTATTCTGGGATAAAATGAGTGAATTGCTGGCAGATACGACGGGTGAAGAAGACGTGAAAAGGAGTGAAGAATTAGTTGAAGAGCGTAACGCTGACTCGTTCGAAAACCCGTTCTTTTGAGGCAATTGAGGTAAGAGCGTGTAGTTGGGATTTCGAGAATTGGGTGAGAAGAAGAATAGAGAGAGAGAGAATAATTAGAAGCGAGAGAAAGATATACGACGGGTTTTAAACATGGTGAGAGGAGAGAGGAAGGTGAGAAATGAAACTTGAAGACGATAGAAATGTGGATGGAGGAGATATTGAGAAGCAATGGATTGCTTAAAGTCGTGATTAAATGATGCATGTTGGGGAAGCGGAAGTTCACACACCGCATGTTGACCTCGATGAGGGAACACCAATCCTATTTGGTGTTCCCATTCGTTTCGAGCAATGATGACAGATGTTTTTATCGCCACAGTATATTTCGAAAAATATTTTCTCCGCCAGTTGACAGGCCATGGGCGAGGCCATCGCGGAAAAAATATGAGCACTTGTAACGCCCGCTCTAAACATAGCGTCCCTACCTCCGGTTGTCGATTTTTCCTTCGCCGCTGTGACATGAAAAGAACTTTCTTCACAACTACCCTTTCGGGCACTTTTATTGATGGGTGACGGATAGATGAAGAAATGGAAATAGAAATGGTATTTTATTTCATTTTAATCTAGATCCTTTATTGCAAAAAAGTAGACGTCCTAAGTAGGGTTACTTCAGGACCACGCACGAAGCCGGATTACGATATAAATTTGCAATTTAAAGTGAATGCATCAAATGCTCAAGTTCTAATGCGGCCACTTTCCTAATATCCAAGAATATGAAGGCGTGGGATTATAGGGGTGCCGACGGATCTAGGTCTACACCTTACACTGCAAGCAGCTACTAAGGCGTGTGTGAAGGGATGATTTGCCTCCATCCATTTGTGTATTCGTTGATTTTAACACGCAAAACAATTAGGTAACATCCCACTTTTTAACGCGCTGTAAGCGCTGCTTTCTACTCTTATTATTACCAATTGTTTGACGGACAAAGGATTCCTATTATCGATTTCCCTTAGCATTTCGCAGTACCTATACATATAATATTCTACTGCTGATATGCTAGGCTCGAGATATTCTCTCCGAGTCAGCTTTAAAGTCGTGTGATTTTTATTTATCCGGTAGGTTAAGCCGTGCACGTCATCTTCTTGCCTCCAGTGGCTCCCATAATCACATACGCTGTCTGCCTGTTCAAAAACAATTTTTAACGAGAGGGTCAACAGTTATTTCTATTCTGGTCGAATCAGAAATTAAATCCCCATATTGAGGATTTCAAACACTCGACGCGTAGTCCAATTTGAGGTTTGGCTAAAGCGAAATAGGTATGGAACTGAGATGTTTGAAGACACAGATATAAATTGCGATTACCTATTCAATTCCACCTATCAATCAATTTCTAAATAATGACGCCCATGTGTGTTATCGAATGCTACGGTATTGAATGTTGTTATTTGTCTTGTTTTTATCCTTTCCGTTGGTGAGTTACTTTTGGAAAGAAAATGACCGCGACCTATTCGTTTAATTTCGGATTTAATGACGAACTGGCATAAAATAGTGTAGCTACATGCGCGGCCTAAATTTATTTGTAATTTCATCCACAGCGATGCGATCCCTCTCTCGAAACACTCTTGTCCATTCACTCGGATTTAAATATTGCGGAGTCTCAAATTGTCCCCTCCCGTCGAGGCTGATAATCAAGCGCTTTATTTTCAGAGAAACTTTTTATCTACTGCATATTAATGGGGCACACACATCAATTATACACTAATATCACCGTTCGTTACAGTGTAACAGCACAAAGCCTCTGTCCGTCAAAATACCTCCCGTGGATAAATTCATATGAAAATCTGCATTTAATTACGGTACGATCTGATGGCAGACTTTGTTATTTTGAAAAAACCTGAAAAAAAAATTTACCGATTGTATCGGAATGGCACAACTGTAGACATATAATTCCATCTGCCAGGTGACGAAGCGAATTAACTCTTTATCAGGCATTCATCGAGTCCCAAGGTCAGAGAAGGAAATCTTGTCGTTTATACCTAGCACTAAATTTTCAGAAAAATACGACCCACTAGTGCGCAAAAACTGTGAAATTAATCGTCCGAACCCACTACCCTCCGGTTATCTATCGCATGCACCACCAATCGCGATCACTTAGTCAATCTTTCACTCAGCAATGCAACGACGGGGTTTTTTTTTCCAAGGGAGCACACTTACAAACCAATTACCTGCACTCATGGATGTGCCAGACTGCTAAAGAAGTATTTTGACAGTCGTGAGAGCATAAAAAAAATGCGAGAAGGTTTCCCAGCCACAAATGCCATAGTGAAAAAAAAACGAGGGAATCTTCGGCGCACTACTGCCCCGCACACCAACACACGCACAGCAGTACACCTCGACACACTGGCTGAGCACTGCCCTAATTGACCGGAAAATTATAGAAGTTCGTGGTCGAAGGCAAAAAAAAACGTGTTTACCCTTCTATCCTTCGTTTAACACCGCATCACACCTCAGGACTCACTGCATATTTGGCCAATTTTTTTCCGCCACCTTCTTCCGCACAGCTGCATGAACGTGCGTGGATTCACTCTCACTCCTAATTTTTTTTTCGATTAGATTTATTGACAATTTCCACACTGATGGAAACGTGGCAGTTTTAACGACAATCAGAAGAACTCGTGGTGGAAATTGTGCTTGAGAAATGCATTTTCAACGGATAAAAAAACACGCCGTCATGCTGACCCGAGATATTCATGACATCAATTGTTGCTTCTTACTACTACGGATTTTGCCGTGTTTACGACGTTGGTCAAAGCCAGGGAGTTGCCTTGATGACGACGCACAGGAAATATTGCCACCTAAACTCGATTCGGCCCAACTTGATTTCTCCTGCCATTGAACGCATAACGGTAACCACGGAGTTGATGAACACGCGGAACCCAGAGCGTTCATAAGGTCAAAAAAAATGGAAGTAATCAATGGACGAAGGGACTTCCAAGAGATAGTGATTAGAGAATTTCGGAGACGCTTCTCTTATTTTAGCCGCCTATGCTTAAAGGTTACTTCGTACTTTTCACGCATCAACCGAAACGATGAATGGAAACGAGAGAAAATCTAATCCATCTCCACGCATCCGTCCGCGTAATGCCGACGCTGGTCTTGGCCACCGCTCCTAAGCATCCAATTACCGTAACTACCCGTCTATCCTCGTGTCACATAATCACCTCAAGCTGCAGAGTACCTTCAACGACGACTAATGACTAATTATAACCGAGGCAATTTAAACGACCGGATCTCGGTTAATCCGTGAAAAGTCATTAAATAAACATTTATGATTAAGGTCACTCAAAACTCTTTCTGGGTATTTCATGCAGACGCTAGTGAAAATATAAATAGGAGAGAATGAAAATGGACGAAGAAAGACCAATACACAGTAAACAAATATTATATTATAATCCCTGCAATTACGATCCTCCCTCTACTAAGACCGCACATGGCCAAGTATAGGGAGGATCGTAATTGCAGGACTTCATAAGTTATTTTGCTGAGGCATCCACTTCCCAATTAACAAGTACTAAATGAATATGCGAATATTTAGTTTGACTCACCCCCCCCCCCTTGCTGTTTGTTCATGTTTCGCGTTCAATTGTAAATTACCATTCCCAAGTTTGCATGTCCGAGCACTCACAAGAGATTGTCATTTTCAACAAAATTAATGCTAACAATGGCTTTAAATAAATGATAATTTATAAAGAGCGACAATGATCGTCCATTGAGTTGGCAAATAAATGTGTGGGTGATAAGGGTCACGCCGTTCCATGCATGCGATTTCAATTACATATATAGCAGTGTTCCGAGATGAAAACTAAATACGTGATTCATTTGCGCATGATAACAATGGCGAGCTATCTTCACAGCTAAACAGAGCGATTGATTAATTATGAACGACGCATAAAAATCGTCACTGAAATCCGAGATAACGTGTATTTTAGTGAATAGCTGACGATAACGTACTCGTAAGATGAATGCCAGTAATTCCTAATAATGTAATACTATATTAGAATAAATAGTAATGACGTATCTGTTTGGCATGTGCGCAAAACTGCGAAATACCTCGAGACGTTTCCTTACCTAGGGAAGCTGTTCCCAATGGAGATCACGCCCATGATTGCATGATATTCAAAACAAGGATGCAGTCAACCGACGGACCTTGCATTGCACATAATAATTTACTATTGCCGATTCCTCGAAATATAATGAGTGAAATCTCTGCACACACTAAAACATAGCATGGCCAAAGCAAACTATTTTATCGTTGAAAGGAGAGAAATTACTAACTATAAAACACACTCAAGCAAACCAAATAAAGTGTCTACACGAATACATATTTATTTGGAAGGTATGCAAGTATGTATACCTATATATTTCATCCCTTCCAAATTCAGTAATGGAGTTTCTTGATTTCGTCGGACACAACCGTGTATATATATATATATATATATATATATATATATATATATATTATTTTAAATTGAAAGCATTTGGTAACAACGTCCTCTTTTTCGAAGTAATTCAATAAAGGCTTTAAAATTCAAACAAATGAAATTGGCAAAACAAACGAATCCCCCAATTGTGCACACTATGTTATAATTGGGACGCACATTTGCCGCGGTTAGTCCCCTTCAACTCTCGAAATGCGACTATTATTTGATGAGTCATATTAATTTATTATTTAAAGGGAAATACGAATGCAACGGCTGATCCATCCAAAAACATTTACGACCACTGCAATGCACATGCAAATGTTGTACGACGCACCATAACCGTATGCCATTATTACAAGATTAAATGCAGTTACGACATACAGGCATACGGTGATAGGCAGAAAAAAAAAGAGTTTTCTAATGCAATGCGAAACCACGCCATTTATATTGGAATTTTTAGCAGCCATTAAGGGGCTCAAATGGATATATCTGTATCCTATTATGTATCATATGGCTGCGACGACGGCAGATTTTAAACCATGGACAAAATATTCGACCGTTAAGTACACTTTTAGCTATTAAGATAACAATGACATGTCATCAGTCACAAGTTTTTACTCGACTGGCAAAGGCTACATGAGAAAGGCAATCACATCAGGATGGAAGACGGAAACAAACCGGAAGATGAATTATTAACCATTTCCTGTTCGACCTAATCTAAACTGAGCATAATACATTTCACGCACACATACACAGTACGCATTAAAGTACATATTAAGCTAGATGTCAATTAAAATGTTATGCCTAAAAACTGAAGAGTTTATTAAGTTTAACACATATCCCACATTAAAGTCTTTGGGTTAGTACAGCGGGTGCTTTGATCGCCGGTTAAATACAAATGCCAAAGGACCACATCTCAACAGTCATAAGCGCCGTATTTTGATGCTAACACTAGTTGAATTGGGTTTATACGGGAAATAAAACAGTCTTATCGGTGGAGCTCTTAAATCCATAAATACTCGACACATTATTCAAGTGTCCTGAATTTACCCGACCGACCGACTTCATTAACCTGTCGACTGGGAAACGCTAAACGATGTAAAAAGAGAACACGCGTCATTTACTCCAATAGTTACAAATCAAGGAGGCCAAAAATTTAGTCATCATTAATGAGCCCTCAGATGAGCGTCAAGCAACTCTGCAAACTCATCGATCTCACAAGACACACTCGTCCACATCCGACACAGCGAACCTGGAAGCCTTCCCACCCGAAGTCTTTAAGTATCCAACACCGAAACCGGCGAAATCTTTTCAACCCGCGCATCCATTATTATTTTTTTTAAGGAGTACATGAGACATTTTTTGAGAGAGGAGTTGCAGGGAGATGGGGGAGAGGGGATGGGAATATTGCGTCGCTTTTGATTCCCAGAACCTCAGAAGGGAAAGTTATGCCGTTCCAGCCGCCCGGAATAAATTATTTCATCTACTTCACACGCCGTCGAGTGCGGGCGGGGGCAGACAGGCCCTCGAGTGGCCCAGGCCTCCTCCTTTTGTGCCCAAATTCGCTGGGGATGCCACTAGCCGGAGCGTTTTGACAGGCCCTGGTATTATTTCGGCGTGGGGGTGAGCTCCTCGGATCAAGTCCGGGTTGTGCCTTCGAACGTCTACAATCCTTGTGATTTTCCCGGAATGCACTGAGTGGTGGAGGGGAAAGAAAAAAAATAACGCACCTCCCCCCCCCCGAAACACCACCCCGCATTTTACGTGGAATCACGCGCCTTTGGGGCCCGCCACCCAGTTGAGGAGGGGTCGACCCTCACCGTCCCGGACAATGAACGGGCACAATGATATTCGGCCTATTTCCTTCGGCGTCCCTGTATATGCCGGCCTTAGCTCGAAGCCCCGTGTAATTACCCATTATTTTTGCCTACGTTCTTCACGCCTAATTTAAACGCGTACGCATATGGTCAAATAATTCGCTGCCCTTAAATGTTATTGCCATTCTTTCCACGAAAATGTTAGACCCACTCAATAAGCGTTTCGAAACAACTCTTCCGAGCGGTAGCCTGAGGAATCCAAAGTGAACCCCCTCGACCTCCCCGACACAATGTCGGCTCCGATATTTTTTTAGGGCAACCTTGAACTAAATAATTGTTGGAGAAAATAGTTGCTTCGGGAACAATGGGTGATTTTTGGATTCCCATCGGATCTGTATTGGTACATTTAAGTTATGATCAGCCGCCTGTTTACCACCCTCAGAAAAGAATTTTTATTTTTCTTGCTCAATAGTAGATTGGGTCGAAGAGCGGAGGACACAAGAATACAATGCATACTTTGACATTTGAATTTAGCAAATATAGATGGAGGATTCGCCTCTATTTAGGGAAATGATCTGACAGTTGGAAAGCTTCTGGGAGTATGTCACGAACTACCTTTTCAACTTTAACCTTTCCGGCTTTCAAAACTCTTAGGAAGGATTTTATTCCACGCGGGACTAGGAAAGATTATGGGATAAAAATCCAAGAGTTCAGACAACGCTAATCTCGTATACCAGGAAGAAGAATTTCTCTGCAGCCCCGAGTCCCTTTCGTCCGGGTTATGCCCCATGGAATTGGATATTCATGAAACGGAATAATACTCACGGCCCATGAACTTGGGGGAAGGCGTGCTTTAATGGGTTCACATACAAAATACAATAATCACTGCAAATGGGAAAGTGTGATACCCTCTGCAGATGTGCTTTCGATCATAGTGGGTCAGTCATACGGGATGTGGGTGCACTCTATGGATTAACGGTGGTTGGGATGGTTATTATTGGGCATCAAGTTCCTTGAAATGTGGCGAATATACTCTTAGCAGCTTCGATCGAAGAAATACGTTCAACGTAGTAGACTGTTTACTTGACTATTTCACTTATCCTCAATGCTTGGCTAACATGTTCTCATAGCCCCTTTAAACATTTCATTTTAATCCACGACCATCCATTTACATTTTCACCGTAATGTAATCAATCCCATATCCTAAGGAGAACACGTTATAAGTTTTTTAATGCATTCCCGATAAGCACCATAGCTTTAATAGTATGTGCATGGTATTTTGGACTTTCGCGCGGATTCAAAGTAGACAAAGTATTATAAATTAAAATACGATTTCAAAATGTAATATCAACATTCAAATAATATAATGCTATGAATTACCATAAACACAATATTCATTTGAAAGAGCTGGGATACTAAGGGGTTTCCAACAATGCTTTCATTAAAAATTAAAATCGTTTAAGGCAACAGAAGTATTAGAACTCAATGAATCAATGCTTAACGCTGCAACCACATTAACATTTATCGGTAAACTCCAGGTACACCTAACCCTTCACTCCAAGAACACTACCATCGAGAGTGTTTTTCGTATGGAGCCTAGCGCTGTGTGTGCGGATTGCCACCGCCATCACCAAAACACTTCAATTCATATCGCTTGACGACCCGCGGGAGTGATTTCTTCTCTGCTCCTATTCGGTGACCTTGGGAGAGCAAATGAGGAGCAGCAGGCAAAACGCTCCAAAGAGCGATAAGCACGAGCCACATTCCGCACTTTGCCCCGGCACAGGCAAATCCCGACAACGTGTTTCCCTCCACCCCTCCCCGAAGCCCTCACTCTACCATTGCCGATAACCAATGCTACAGATAGACCCGGATGCACGGCGCTGTCCCTATTATGTACTACCTTGACAGGTATTTTTAACGCGGGATTAATAATAGTTTATATATTACATTTATTACACATTAAAATTAATCGCGGTGTCGAGAGCGCTGTCTCCTTATGCGCGGCGACACTATCTTGCACGGATGACAGGATATCACAGCCCGTCCGTGAATTCATACAGAGCGCCGGATCGCCCCCCCCCCCCCCTTCCAGAAGCGTTATTCGGCTCAAGTGGGTATCATTGACATATTCTCGGAGTCGATAACCACAGCTTCCGGCTCCGTGCCGGGTCTTTGTAATCCGTGAGCAGGCGGGCAAAGGGAGCCAGCGATCAGCTCCAGAGCGCCGGGTGGCCGTGCACCTGCCGCGGCTCGGGATGCACCACCCGAAGCCGAACCCTGGGGTGTTGGGGAAGGGTGCAGCAGGGGCGGAGTGAGAGAGAGAGGAGGGACCGAAGCCGCCACCTCAACTCCCCCGATTGCCATCAAAGGTTCAATGGGCGGAAGACGAGCACACAATGCCGAATAATCGGGCAAGGATGCAGCGACGGGGAGGATGGCGATGATTATGATTATCCACACGCCCGTCTCGCTCTCCTTCTCCAACTCAACCCCCCCCCCCGCGCCTACCACCTACCACCACTCTCCCCGTGGATGGGATGAGACGACCCCCCTCCCTCACTTCTCCCCCCTCGATTGCACCCTCGTCGAAACACCGCGAGCTCCGCGAACGGCTTAATGTGCAGTCCGGGAGAGAGTGAGGGGATAGGAATGGGAGGAACAGAGAGAGTAGTGAATGGGGTGGTGAGATGGGAGGTATTAAAGGGGGGGGGGTTGATGCGAAGGAAACATGGCACGAGAGTAAAAGCAACCATCTGTGCTACCTTTCACTTTCCACTCTACCCACACCCGATTCAACCCCTGCCCACCCCCAATACATCCTCTCCCCACTCCTCCACCGAGCACCCTGACCTTTCGAGAGTTCTCACAATAACGTGACAAATCACGTTATAGCCGAGAAGAATAAATTCATCCGACGGAGGGATGGGTGTATGGGAGGATGAGCGCGGGGGTCGTCGTGACTCTGGCCGAGGGGGTTGGCGGGTGGTGTAGGGCTGAATGCCACACAAAAACCAACAAGAGAGGGGCGTGCACCCCCATCGCCTGCCTCTCCAAAAGGAAAGGCTGCACGACTCTCTCGGGGAAAAGGAACGGCACGCCGAGCGTGCCTCTGCGGCTCGCCGCTGAGGGGCCCGCGTTTTTAAATGTGCGCGAATCGCGACCCGCGCCCCTGGACTCGCTCCACAAGCGACATTTAACACGGCGGAGGCATGCGCGAGCGTGTATGCCGCCGCGCATGTGACAGGCGGTCGCCCCGCGAAAGTCCGGAGCCCCGGGTTTCATCATGCACCGTTTCACAAAGACCTATGGAGTACTTCATAAAGTATTCATTGCTAAGTGCTGAGGCACAGCAGTGCGCGGGCGGATGTAAAAAGTACACCGGTAACTTAGACGCAATTACTAACCCTTAGATGAAGTCAAAGTTAACAAAAAAAAGAGAGATACCAGACGTGTCCCATTAAAACACCCGAATTAAATGTGCTCTGGCGATCAGAGAGTAGTCGATTCTACGATTTAAATAATCTCTTTCCGTTGCAGGAATCTGCGGATTCACGCAGTAGTCGAGTTTAGGAGAACAGCTGCGTGTCTGGAAACCGTAAAACTCGAAATGGAACGAAATGCTAACTTGCTTCTCAATGCTTAAAGATTGGATTTAACTGAGGCTTAAGTCATTAAACGCGTTTCATTTGACTTTCCACGCGTCTTCCTACATTTTTTCCCACACCAATATTTTTCCCCTTCGAAAAGCATCCCCGTGAGATTATAAGAATATCCATTTTGTGCAACGGAACTGCCCACGACATTCGAAAAGAGCATTGTTTTCGATGGCGATACTCATCTAATAAAAAGACAGCGTCAAGATTAAAGGATGAGCTTTCCGTCGAAGATCGAAACGATTTCGTACCGCGCATACCAGTTGGAAGGAGCGACGGCAGAGTGAGTGGGAACTTGAACAACGGACGCCGTTGAGATGAAAAAATAAACGAAGAGAAAGGATTTAATAATGATATCTCAATAACCATCTATCCTTTCACTTCCCAATTCCTGGCCTCTTTCTCAACCCTGGTTTTGGAAATAACTTCTCGAGAAATCGAAGCGTCTTGGCAACTTGTGTGTGGCCCGACCGCCTACGGACCCTCTCATGATCGGAGGAAAGTGTCCCCACCAATCCAATTCGTCTTTTTCATGTGAGAGCCACTCGCTCCCCATGGGGGAATTCTCGGCACATTACGGGTTCTTACGACTGTTTGGTGACTTCCACTGGGAGTGGGGGAGGGGTAGAGGGAGACAGAGATGGAAACGGGGGCTCCATTCGCGCTTAGACCCAACCACCCCAGATGCACAAGTTGGTCCCGTTGAGTTATATGGATTGGGGGGGGGGCGCTGGATACAAGGGGGAAAGAAGGTTCTGGGAGAGTGTTATTCATGCTGAGGGACCTCGTGCGGTGACTGAGGGGAAAAAATCCAAGAGGGGGGTGCTTCTACTTGGGGAAGGTCATGACTTGTGTGTACTGCGAAGGGAAACTTGGAAGAGGGTGCGTGGCCACGGAGTAAGTAATGCTTCATCGCTCATCTCATTCCGTCCCATCTTCCGCCTGCTTCCAGGCATCCCTCCCCCAGTCTCTCCCTCCACTCTGGGGGAGCGCTCCGCTACGAGTCTTTGGCGTCTCGACGCCCTTCCAAGACGCCGGGGCTCGGCGTCGACGTGACCGTCTCTCCGTCGCTGACCGACAGATCCGCCACGCGCATGCTCCAGGCCTTTCTCGGTCGCGGAGTTGACCACGGAACGAACACCCTTTTCTATATTATACTAAGATTCTGCATATGGCCGATATAATCGAGCGAACACTGGTGCACAAGGATTTTGGCCAACAGGTGACCACCTTCGGTATGAGACGTCTGGCTAAAAACTCTGAAAAGAGGTCCATGCGTAAGAAAGACAACTCTACGGAGTACATACCACCTTTGCGTCATACACTTCCCTCATTGTCGTTTTTCATCTGTAGATCGAAATAGTTGTACATGGGGTTTCCTCACTTACGTATAATGGCTCAGGAGTATCTTTCGATTAACACCGATCTATATAGCCAACAGCTCGTCCTCATCGACTCTCAGGTCGTCGTCACTCCGTTTAGCGTGAAAAAATTAAAAATCTACCCTAGGAAAACGAGACGTTAACCCACTGGAGTGCAACAAATGTCAAATATGGAACACACCACACTTTCACGGAAAAAGTTCACTCGACACAGGTTTCAAAGATAGAGTATCATCATCATCTGGTCAACAGAAATGGAATAAAGCCACCGATCATGATGAAAATGGAATCTTATTTTATTTTAAAACCACTTCAAATGGTTCCGCGAAATTACCACCAAGCTCCACGAGGAGGAGTCAACAGTCCACGACAACAATATTTATTTTATTCTGGCTCTAACCACAATGCACGTGAGTTACCTCCCTCTCACAAACAATTCTCCACCACACACAATTTTACGCACCGAATGATTCAGAATTAAAACAAGGCTGTAGTGAGTTGCGATTGGAGGTGCAGCTCCCACGTTGAACGAGACTCCGGCGAGCCCTCATGAAAGAGCTGACCTCGGTGTTGTAACGCACCTACCCCCTTCCCGATCTATTTTCGTACTCCCTGTCGATGAGGGGCACTCGCTCAGCAACCACAACGTTATCACAGTGGCAGCTGTCGTGCTCAATTAACAAGATGGGTCCACCACAGTGGGTGCCTTCCGTGGCCCTGGAGGAAAACAGCGAGGGGTGACGACGCTCGGAAGCAATATGGAAGCAGAGTACCAAAAATACATTACTAACGAGGTGCTGAAGTAATTGTTAAAATGAATAAATGCAAATCGTGCATGTAAACTTCCGCCATTTGTCGCCGTTTAGGAACCCCACCGAAGCAATCAAGATCTCAAGAAATAAAGAGGGCAAAAAGATGAAATTTGTGATGAACTCAAGTCTCCTTAGTAGAACCCTACCTATCTCTCCTATTCCTTCCCCGACCAAATGACTAGATTTTATCCCGCTAAATGGTCTGGAATAGGGCAGGGTAAGATCAAGGAAAGGGTACATATTAGGAAGCTGGAAATTCCCATAGAGTCATACGGACACAGACATTGTGGAATATAGACAATTTGCTTCGTTTATTATGCAATGAAGGAAAATTTTAAGTTTCTAATTATCTCAACATTTTCTCATCGCGGGCAATTCGATGATGAAGTAGTCGCGCCTGGCCGAAGGGATGAATAATGATAAAATGCGGTGATTAGATAAGATAATCTTTTCGGGAAAATTCCTCACTCCTATTAAAGATTACTCATCGCTATCACGGTAAAACTGACGTTCGAATCGTCCGCTGATGCCATCCGACTACCTTCCCTTCGCAAATCCAGCAGCGACGACGCCATGCATTGCAATGCAATGTGAATTCGATCTCTTTCCTCAAGGAAGCGATCGATAAAATCCCCCGATGTCTCACATTCTACGCTCTAGAATTGTAGGAAAGACACCCCTTGCACTAGTTCCCTATTCATAAAAATAAAAAGTTAGTTTGAAGCGAACCGAGTTTAACGTGTAACTGTTTCATTTGCCACCATTGACAGCGAGGCTCCCCCGTACTAGACGAGTGAGTAATGGTGCGTTTAACTCCCGCGAGGAAAGCGAGTGAAAGAATGTCCACGCATCGCAATTAAAGTTGATGTTGCTCCAATTACCCCAAATGTATAAAGGTCACTCGAAAAATTTAAAACATTTTAATGCCGCCATATTAGTCACGTTTCAAGGAAGTAAACTCTAAAATCGGATACCTTTGTCTGTATGTGTACGAAACACCTTGGAGAAATATTCGACCTATGCCCTTCGAGTGAAAATCTGATTTTGCTTCAAATTTCACACTTTATGGCCTCAGGCCCAAGGAGGAGATTAGTATCTACGGTTGAAATACGACAACAATGGACACCACTTCACTCGATACCCATCGATTGAAAAGTTCCGCGATAGACTCACAGATATCTCTTCCCTGTGCATTCATCGGAACGTTTGTCATAGTTCGCCATCGCTGGGTCATACGGTAGAGTGATAGGTCTCTCAACAAGGTTGGAGCGCGGAACTGGGAGGGGGGGGGGGGGGGAATGCGACGTCACTCACACCAAGTTTAATAGAAAACATCATAAGAGGTAATTTATTGGTGGTGCTGGATTTTGGATGGTTCCCCTATCCATTTTTGTTTTAAATACACCCGCGGAAGGACTTCTGAGCTCGTCCTCGCAGCCTATAATCGTTGGCTCCACATAAAATCCTTCATCTCCTTAACATTTTCTTTGGCGCTTCGTGCTGACCAGGTCACCCATTCCCTCTCTTCCCTCCCCACAGTTTATCCCTACTTTCTCCACTCTCATCTTCAGCACCCCGCTTCCCTTTGAAATCTCCCCATCAACTTCTTTGCCAACTTTTTCAAATGCCACACCTTCCCCCACAACACTTACCGATTCACGCAGTTAGTATTATATTAAATAGCAGTGTAACATCCAGGTACCCATTGGTCCAGAATAAATACGAGTAATTCCCGTCAAATTCGCGTTACCCGCGGAAAGAGCTACACTGCTCTCTCGCCTGATTATGGCACCACGTGCTCCTTCCGAAAGATGAACCACCTGCTCTCCCGAAATTTAGTCCAGCGTTTAGAGACCACGGTCCCGACAACCCGTGAGAACGACGATACTGGATCGAAGATACGGACAAGGACAAGGAGTTGGAATACCGGAAGAGACGGCAAAAAATCTCCGGGTCCCGGGGACGAGGGGGCGTGAGGGAAGTGATTTGCGAGCAAATAACCACGGACTGACTTCATCCGAGTCACGGGGAGGACGGGAGCGAGTGCCGTGGGATGGAACGGGAGGAGAGGGACATGGCACGTGGAGGGGGGGGTGGAGGATGAGTACAGGGTGGTGTAAATCGTCGTGGAGTGGAGGCGAAACTCGAGCTCCTCCGCGGCTGAAACAGGGGAGATCTTTTGAGGGAGGGAGAATGGAGAGGCACCTCAAGGAGACCTAATGTAACCTACTTCTCCGCCCGTCGCACGGCGCTCTCCCATTGACACCAATGCATGAGCGTGCACTTCCCTCCCTGGTGTCTGCCGGGAAAGGGATGGCGGGGGGGCCGTTGGGGAAAGGGGGGGGGGGCGGCTAGAGACGTGGGGGTCTCGATCGAAGAGAGAGAGAGATGCCACCGCACCACTCTTCATTTGTGCCGGCCAGGGCATCACACGGACGACGACGCCTGGCTGCCAACTCCTCTCCCACTCGTGACTGACTGGCGCGCTCTCCGTGAAAGTCGGGCCCCGCGACATATCCTGTGCCCAATATATCGGTCCGATTCTTCACCTCTTCATGCGAAAAATTAGGACCACATTGTGCACGGAGATGTTAATCCGCGACATAATCTGCCAATCGCCTCGGAGGTATGTGGCACGGGGCGTTAAGACACGAGTCTTCAATTATGAACCCGATTGCCAGTAATAATAAATTGTTGATAGCAGTCGACAACAAAGAACTTTCTATTAGCAATGCTGAGGTGCCTTACCTTCTCAGCCTTCCTCCTCTTCCCCATTCACGGAAAAAAAATTTATCGAAGTGTCTATGGTTAATTGCGAACTTAGAACTGTGTTCTTTTAACATGCTTATATTTATTATCCAATCATTTCTTAAGTACGTAGCATGAATTTCTCGGCAGGAAAGATGCTGGGTTAAACGACAAGGACTTGTCTATAATTGAAACTTCGTCGGGAACTAAAAGCAATGTGGCAAGAATTACATTCCGAAGCCGACAGTTTCATTATGTAATTGCAGGTAATTATTAAAGGTTCATAAAATAATTGGCAGAGACTATAAGTTCGTGTACATTAAAATTAGCGAGTTGCTCAACCTTCGCTGTGATAAATGAATCAGTGAGGGAAGCGAAGTATTTCAATCATTACTACAGTCTATTCATCTTATGCTAAATGTGCGGTCTAATTAAGTAACTATAAAACGTTGCGTCTTACTCTTAATAATAACCCTCTCACTGTCAGAAATAAATTTCGACGTTCTGCGTACTTCTTAACAAGTTTTAGCCTCGATTGCTCTCTTTTTGTTTGGAGGGACTCCTACCTTAGTTCCTCCATTAGCCTCGTCACTCTGACTTTATATTCAAACCATTTTTCACAAATCTCCTAGTCACCCATGTCCACCCCATCTAATTCACATTTAATTTGAGCTTTCCAGTTCCTATTGCTCAAGAAGTTAATGATTGTTCATTTTCTGAGATTTAAAATATAAATCCAACTCCTCAATTGGACTCTAAATGCCGTCTAAATTGCATAAATCAGTTTTTTCGAGCATTATTCCCATTAAAGATACATCGGCAAAATGTTCATATTACCGTAAAACTCACGTCGGGGCTCCTTTGCTCGGCATAGCTGATCCGATTGAATTTTATTACCATACTGAGGGGAAGGCGTGCCAAACTGGAGTCCAACACACAAAAGAAAATGTCGAAAATCGTCTATATTGCATTATTGGGTATCGTTGGGTATCGACGGCATATATCGATCATGAAGATAGTAGTTCCCTACAATTCCACAGAGCGAGTGGGCTTATGTGAAATCAACATCGATATGATGTCGATACATAGATCGTTACGCACGGCTCTACCTGAAAATATCCATTATTTCCATCAGCGCACGGTCCTGGAGGGCGAAGCACATCCTTCATCCCTCATCGCTGGACAACCATTATGCTCATATTTTCCCATCCTGATGTATACATTCGCAAACTCGTGCTCCGCAGTTATTCCTGGCTTGCATACGTGGAAAAGCCACGGGCGAGATCCCAAAATGTGCACTTTTCCATGCTCCCACACCCAAACGAAGACGCTAGACTAGGAGAATGACAGTCTCCATCAAGTACGTGGCGTATCCACGAGGATGTGACAATAAATGCGACATAATGCATGCAAAAAATATTGCTACATTCTTCCATATCAATCGTTGTTTTAGCTTGATTTTCTCGCCATGCTATGGCGCATAAAATTAATACTACGAAAAATAGTATCATCCAAGATATATTTATAAGAATGCATAGATATTTTTATTTTAGACTGGTATCCAAAAAAAAAAACAGTAGCAGCAGAGAGTAGATCTATTCTCCTGACTATATTGTATTTATACCCTGTTCAATAAGAACACGACCGTAATATCCTTGTCATGGGGAGTCAGTAAGATAATAGAATTGCTTATATATTTAGTCGCACAAATTCAAGAGGCTATCTTAGGTAAGAAAGTGCCTACACCTACAAACCGAACGTTATTTCACTCAAATCGCTATTTTCCAATTATTGGAATAGGCAAACGATTAAAAGACGGCATAATATATGAGTCGTCGACTTGTTCCTGCTCAGCACGAGATAAAAAGGTGGAATTGCGCCGTCCAATTTTCATGTCACATAAGAATAAGGGTAGAATCCAATTTATCGACTAAGAACAGACCTTTTTTACCACCCATAATTACTTTTACGACTCACGAAGACCTGACTCGTGCTACAAAACGATTGAGGATCAATTTATTTGCACCTATTCATAAGTACGGAGTGAAATGGTCGATACGTTAAGTTACCCAGAGCACGTAAATTTGATGTTTTCTCGCGCAAATCCCTTCCTTTTTCGAGATGGTTTTCCGCGTTGCTAATTGCAATTCTTCTGGGTGAATGGTATTTCAAATTCGCACTCCATCTGTACCCATGCAATCGACTCTTCCTTACACAAAAAAATACACGACCAAAGGGAGATAAATTATAGCAAAAAAAAGTATTCAAGGCCCTCACTAACGAACGCAAAATCAAATCCAGGACGATAGAATACTTTTCGTTCGTGTTTTGGCATAAACATTCTGGCGTGTAATTTTGTTTTGGCAGTTTGCGTACGAGAGAGACAATTTTCATTTTTCAATATTACGATGGAAACGAGTTATTTTTTACTACGACTCCCCCGTTTTTCTCGCCATTTCCATTTGACTTTCCATACCTACCCTTCGTACACCCAGATTCCCAACACAATGGAGCTGGGGTCTAAAACTCGGCGAGTTGATGCATCAGGAAGGTTTCGGTCGCAAAATTTCGCGTTGATATGAATGAAAAACATTTGAAATTAAAAAACTCATCACCAAACCCGATCACCAGAATCATGCATTTAATTCCGTGTTCCGCTGTACATGGACGTGACTGCGTATAATGTAATTCACCTCATGGGTCCACAACATTCAGCCATTGTAAACGGAAGCCATTTAAACGTATGAAAGGAGCCACGGAGCATAGAGTCCACCACAAAG
Source organism: Hetaerina americana (assembly GCF_022747635.1). Lineage (NCBI taxonomy): Eukaryota > Metazoa > Arthropoda > Insecta > Odonata > Calopterygidae > Hetaerina > Hetaerina americana. The sequence goes on from NW_027287107.1 coordinate 1,379,536, forward strand.
CACTACCCGTTTTCACGGGTTTCTGTGCTTGAAAAAAAAATTACGGAAAGGTCCCAGTGCTTATAACTGAAAACCTTTGTTCTTATCAAGTCGTTCTCGTCTTCGGTCCCACGGAAAATGATTACGGACGTCTAAAAAGCATGTGCTCCCATCGTGGACGGTTTTTATTACACGATAACTAAATAAAGAGACGCTGACATGCATGGAGAGTCATTGCAGCTTCACCTCATTGTCAAACTGCTCATATTGCCAAAGGTGAAATGGTCAAAACACCTAACTAAGGTTGACAGAGGCAAAGCAACGCATTTCCAAAGACTGTGGAGTCTTTAACCACCGAACACATAAACAATACATGAGGATGACCTATTTGTGGATAAGGCGATGAGGAATTCATCCATCGACTTGGCATACGATGACCCACCACAACAAGATCCTACTTCACTACCGAAGAAATATTTTTCGAGCCTACTTCTTAGGAATTGATTAAACGATAACCTTGCCTTTAGTTCTACCTCTTTCCCTGTTTCTCTTTTTTTTTAAATGCTAAATTCCTTGACGCGGGACGCTGACGTGCTCCGCATTTTTTGCAGTCCTTCATTAGTTTATCCAATGCACGCACACTGAGGAGGGTGTCCGTTCGTTGCCGTCAACCTTCACACCAAGTAAATAACACGCTTTACATGAATATCTTTCTCTCCACGAGTTAACATGCGCCTCATTTTCTTTCGCGCCGTTTCTTGGTCGCTCTATATATTTATTGACACCAAGGTGCTCCTCTTTAAATTGGCATACCCCTTAAGAGACAGCATTATTAAACTCGTTTTGTCGACTTGGGCTATATGGAGATACAATTTACTCCTACTTCTTTAAAAACAGAACAGCATTATAGCTTAGGGCCCCGACGACCTGTCGATATGAATTTCTACGATGGCCTGGCGAACCACCGCTAAGGTGATTGTGCACGATGGGTCGAAAGTGTAGCAAGAAAACACGATATATCTTGCCAGGGAAAGCAAACACCGGATATTTTTCGAAGGCACTTTTAGTATTTCATTAGCAGGCAAGGAAATATTAGGCGGACTAACTATACGATACTACATTTCTCGAACAGCTATTTTAAATCATACTGAAATTGGAACAGGAATATACTCTAGCACATTAATTAAGGTCAAGTGAGCAAAGGAGAAATCAAATTAACTGAAGACACACACCAAGTCCGGAGTGTTTACAGTTTATGGACGCATGCAGAAAAATGTATACAGGGTGCATTTAACGACAGCACACTTAAACGTATAGTTAAGGGTATCGTCAAATGTATTTTACATGAAACAATTTCTATAGATTCCACTCGAATCACTTTTCTTGCCGGCAGCTATTACGAAGCCAGATGACAAGAAATGTTTCCAACGTAAATATTTGCATCAGAACTATAAACTTGACTACAAAATTAATTTTGGCTTCCCTAAAATACTTGGTTTTAACATGGACATACTAGCGTTCTTCCACTTTTTCGTTACCTTTGCAATATTCCCACACAACGTGTGAGTTCATAGTTTCTATTTACCCATTATTGCTCAGTTCTCTTCCTTCTCCGATACTGGTCACGGACCCAATGTGACACGCCCATAAGAAAACATTTCCGTAACATAATAGACATGTACAAGAAGCCGTTGAGCGTGGCTCAAGGCAAACTTGACGTCACCTGAAGCCACGGCCCAATCCCGCAAAGTAGGTCGCGAGCGGGCAGTCTTTTTTTCTCAAAACTTTCATTACAACACATATAATATACATATGAGGGTTTGAATAATACCTCTCCGCCTTTGATTAATACCTGCCGCCGCAAAAACTGTAACACTGGAGGGAGGATTGGACTGAGTGCACGTGTAAAAAAAATCTCGTTATCCGGGGAATATCAACTCCTGCAGGGATGATGCCGACGACGCATTCAATTACGTCACCCTTTGTTTTTCCGGCAATATTTGACACTTCTCTCTCACTCTGGGAGTCGCCATTGTAACCAACTCCGACACTTAAGTGGCGTCCGTTGGGTACCATACACCCAAGCAATAATGTAGCGGTTTCGTTAGATCGAGCTCTTTCGTCTGGATACATTTTAAAGCGAAATGCATGTCGAAGGGGTCTAAAGCCTAAGTACACTGACTAAGCCTAAGCATGCAGGCATGCAATCAATCCACTGACTTAGGCCAGACCTCGGCGGAGCACGAACATTTTTAGTAAAAATATTCAAATGCCTATGCCACATGAACGCAAAATATCACTGATGTGTGCACGTAGGGAATCTCAAAGAGCACACGCATTTCTGACGAATATCCGACCATTGTTTTATGAGTTCAAAACTATTCAAAGCTAAGGCCAGAGCATAACTTTTAATTGGTTTCAAAAATATTGATGTCGTTTCACTACCAACGCTTGATTTAAAAAGAAATCCTAATTTAAATGTAGAAGATATGTAATTATAAGCTCCAGTAATTGTACCACTACTACCAATTTAAGTCACATTGATTGAATTGAAAGCCACGGACTGAGCTGAATACTTTTTCTACTAAATGGCAGGAGTATAATTTGCACTAAAAGCGTGTGATCAATGCCGCTGACATTGGAGATGGAAACTGAACCACAGAGATGGTGTCGGCGGCGAGACCTGAACCGTGGAGCTCAGTTAACGAGAAGCCCATTCAACCACACCACATCTAGGCATATTTGTTTTGCAGTCCTCGTGGGAGTGGGGCAATGAAAAAGTTGCGAGAAGCACATTTTGGCGAGGTTAATTTTGGTTTTTATTTCGCTCCCACCCAGCAAATCCCGACGCTTAGCAGCATTTAATGGCCTCCCAAGCGTACGGCTTACCAGCCTCCTGATTGTATCCAACAAAATCTCCCCGTCCTGGTTTACAGGAAATCGACGAAAAAAATCCTCTTCCCGAAAAAAAAGGCCCTTTGAGGCATTCACCGACCGCCCTCTCCCGCCGCCGGGTCTCTCAATCAATCCACTGTTATGACTCGGGTGCGAAACCATACTCGGCTGTCAAATCCACGCCTTAAATCTCCAGTCTATAATTCTATAACTATATGCCAACAAAGAAACCGTTGTCCGCAGCGAAACCCTTTCGAATTAAAATGATTTTTTTAAATATTAGTACCCATCGGACTCTGCGGTGGTCCGTGTATTTCACTCCCCACGTCCCAGTACGTTTTCCCCCGCTAAAGGAGTTTAATTACCAAATACATAGAAGCCATTTATAAAAAAAAAAATAACCCGTTTCATCGCCATCAGCGGATTTCAATCGAAATACGCGTTTGCTTCCGCTCTGCACAGATTCTCTTCGGCCAACCCCAGTCTTCTTCTCCTAAAATCCCCAAATCTACACCCCTCATTAACTTCTCGACACTCACCGGTCCGATTCCGTAGTTCATAATGGGCGTATCGAAATCCTATGCGTGCGAGTTCGCAACTCGCCTGAATTCTGACCCGCGACTGAAGCCGGAGAACACGGCAAACGCCCAACTCATGCGCAAACCGCTGCATAATGAAAGCCGGCAAGACAATCACCACATCCGATTGGCCCGGGGAGCCACTAACCGACAATTCCGGAGGACCCCATTCGGGGGAGACGAGGCATGCAATCGCTACTTGGAGAATGGCATCGCATTACCGTTGACCCAGGCAATCGGCTCGAGTTGATGGGAGCACCGGTGGTAATACTGAGGCGCGTTCTCATATTTTCGTCATGACGTCACGGAGCGCCTCGATGGGATATCGAAGCCGTCCTCCCACCTCTTCATACGCGGGGGTGCAAGAAAGAAATAATCCACGGATCGACTCACCCGGATGCCCCGGGGGACCGTGCGCATGAGACGCGACCCCCCCGTCGTCCGAATCTAATCTCCCCGATACATTGCATCAGGGATTCCGCCTTCCCCACGGCATAACGACCCCGACCGACACCGTCCACCCCCAATCCCCGCTCCTCTACCCTTTGGAGCACGGGGCGCGCGTCCGCAAATCACTCTCGCTATCACGGCCGCCACCCACCCATTCCCCCCGAGGAAAGCGAGAGCAGACAGCGGCGCGGCGGCGGGGGCCGTCCGTTTCTGCTCCATCCGGCCCACCGCGCTGCGCAAATATTGACGATTCGTCAAACAACCGAGGGGGGGTGCACTGAAGGGGGAGGGAAAGAGGGAAGGTAGAGAAGGAATCGTGGCCGAGAGTACGGGATATGTAGGTCGAGTGATAAATCATTTCCCCACACACAATCCTCCCCCCCTTCCCCCTTCACTAACCCTTACTTGCAAGAACGCCAACCCCCTCTCCTCCTTCCCAGGCAGTGCACGGCACGCCGACTGGGAGGGAGGCAGGGAGACGAGGGGGCATGTGCTCCCCCCTTCCACTCCCGACCCGGCTCCATTCCCCTCTCCCTAACCTTTCCTTCCCTGAGAGCATACACTCCCGCGGGAGGGAGCGAGGGAAACAGAGATAGAGAGAGAGAAAGTCCCCAAACTTTCTCTCTCCGTCAGCCTCCCACGCAGGGGTTGCGCCGACCCAACGCCCTCGCACCGCCCCTCCCCTGAAACCCTCTCACGAGCACGAATCCCCACCCCACAAACATTACGGGGAGGTGCAAGCAACTGCCCCCTCCCACCTACTCGTTCTCCGCGAAAACCGTTCCGCTCGCCTTTGCTCCGAGAGGGAAAGACCAGAGGGGAGGAGAAGGGAGGCTTTCACAATGGGGCGGGTGAGCAATCGCGAGAAGTTATCAAAGGAGCAGGGGACAGGAGGGGGGTATCTTGGGTGGACAATTAAGAGGGAGAGGACGAGATGTGGCGAATTTGCCTCTAGAGTTTCCACCGAATGTTCAGGCGAGGGTAATAATAGGATCGCGCGGGGAAGGGGGGAGGTGTGGTGTGTGTGTGTAGAACTCTCAGGAGACTGTCCAACTAATAAATGTGAACGAACGCTTTTAGAACAATAGGACGTGTGCACAGAGCAGCCCCACTGCCACCGCCCAAGTAGCCGCTAGGCGTCAACCGCTCCTCCCGGACCCACACCCGTCGGGGCCCGGGCGGTTTCCGTATTGTCCAATCACCCTCCCCTCGAGAGAGCTGCCGGATACGGTCGCCGTGCAGCGGATGAACCTGGATTTAAATTTTAACGCTCTCCTCTCGCAATACTACCTTCCGCCTATCCCATTCCCCGTTCCCGACCCCCTTCCTCCCGACCCTACGGCCAATCGGAGTCGTGATTCCGCCTCCCTGCCATTCAGTGCTGGTGAGAACAACAAAAAGGAGACAAAAGGGAGTCTTGGGTAGGTGGAAAAGGCTCTGCTCCAGCAGAGTTGGTGCGTGAAATATTAAATTTCCGACATTATTACGGTAGGCATAGGGCTAGTCGAAAACAGTGGTGGGTGGGTTAGAGGGAGGTATTTTCTAGAAAATGCAATAATATTTTATGGATGAAAGCGCGAGAAAGATGAAGCCCCACGCCGTCTCTCCGTGTGCCTGCCAACGCGACCAGCTTTTGCTTCCAACCTGGCAGAAAACGCTCCGAAGCTAGAGTAATCCATCGATCAGTAACATTTTTTTCTAGAGGCACTGACAGCCGAAGTCATTTGCGCTGGTAATGGAGATGGCTCGAGGAAAAAGAAATGGGGCGATGGTTGGGTGAGGAGGAAGGGAAAGCGATGAAGGCATTATCTCCCCGAAACGTGCTGTAGATTACTTCGTTTGGCGAAGATTTTCCTTCTCGCGCAACCAGCTCATTGGTTAACTTTACCCCGACGTTCCAAGCATAAGCAGCGTGCGAAGAGGCATGCAACCGCACGAAGCAATGAACGCAACATTATTCTTTCGACGATGCATTCCGGAGCACGAGTCCTTCCAAAATGCGGTGCGGTGTGCCGTAAAAAAATACATCTTCCCCGTGTCACTATTGGGAGGCGAGTGAGGGGACGCAAATGAAAGTTAGCCAACTCAGCTGAGGTTCGAATCCGAGCACTCCGCTTTCTAAGCCTCATACAATAACTACCCCAGCACCCGATCTCATTTGAAATCTCTGCGCCGACATCTCTGATCTCCTTCCACCTATGTCATAAGACCCGACTCCGGGCTCCACCCTTGAGGGCGGGCGGGGAGAGCACTGGGGAAGAAGGGGTGTGGGAACAAGGGTAATCATTGTTATTTGCGCTTTATGGTCTTGTTGTTATCATTTATTTTACTGTCCCCCCCACACACACTGGAATATATAGGGGGTAATTACCCTCCCCATCGTGCACCTTCCCTCATTCCGCCCTTGCTGTCATGATTAAGACTTGATCCAAACTGACTTCGCAAAGAAAAGAATGCGTGAAATGAGGCCGCATAAAAACAAACTGGTTTACTCATGCAAAATAAGCGCTACCTTTGTATTACAAGGAAGTGATTTCCAGAGTGCTCACTCCAAGTGGGTCACCCCCTCCTCGCTTAGAATCGAGACCGAGCACATGGAAAGGGCGGCGTGCATAATTGTCCCCGTCACCCGATTTTTATCTGAACACTTAACAAATTTTGCCTCTAATGAAATGGCGCTATCGGTGGCGAGCGCGCGGAAGCGCAATGAGTAATTACAAAGCATAAATTATTCATGACAGTATGTGAATCGTGCGTTGAGTATTAACGGGCGCGGGGTACTGGATTTGAGAAATGGAGAGGGGCTTGGTTCCACCTAAGAAAGCAATAGGCCAAATAAATCGGTACGATACTCCTACGAAGGAAAACCACACACAACGGTTCATTAATCCTTTCGGGGACAGCGGCCATTTATCGAATTTACTGAAACACTCATTTGTGTAATTGTGTAAATTATTAGTTATTATCAATTGCATATGTATATATATATATATATATATATATATATATATATGCAATTCGCGAGGTACTGGATTAAATGGATACTACTGGCCGAAAAGCCCGAGTTCGATTCCCGGGCAAGCCTCCCTGGGAACCTGCAGCTCCACCCAAACTATTTCGGCTACCAAATTTTCCTGGGACACCATAACTGGCACTTGAAAATGATCTGGCCCCTTTATCCTGATGTGTCCCGGTCTACTATCACCTACCAAACAGACCTATGGGATGATTACTATGTTTATGGCTTGTTTATATTATATATATATACATATACATATATATATATACATACATATATAGTATATACATACATATATAGTATATACATACATACATATATATATACATACATACATATACATACATACATATACATACATACATATACATACATACATATATATACATACATATATATACATACATACATATACATACATACATATACATACATACATATGTATACATACATACATATGTATACATACATACATATGTATACATACATACTACCTTGATCAAAAATTTCCCGGAATTTATTCAGAAAATTAAAAATACAAGTTTATTCATCTAAATCTATATTGTCCCCTTCAAAGTAATCCCCATCGATTGCAACACACTTATGCCAGCGCTTGATCCAATCCTCGAAACATTTTTTATATTCGGTTTTCGGTATGTCCATCAGTGAGTGCTTCCTGCGATTTTTCCATTACTTCCTCTCGGCTGCTAAAACGCGTTCCCCGTAATGGTTTTTTAACTCGATTGAACAGAAAGAAGTCACAGGGAGCCAAATCAGGTGAATTCGGTGGCTGTTGGATGGTATTTGTTGCATTTTTCGTCAAAAAATTACGAATAATGATAGCACTGTGCGACGGTGCGTTATCATTGGTGCAAAATCCACGAGTTTTCTGCCCACATTTCTGGTCTCTTTCGGCGAATTGCTTCACGCAAACGTCTCATAACGCCCAAATAATACTCTTTGTTTACTGTCTGGCCTTCTGGCAAAAATTCATGATGCACTACACCGTTGTAATCCATGAAAACCGTCAGCATTGCCTTCTTTTTTGACTGAAAACGACGTGGTTTTTTTGGTCTCGGCTCATTTGGTGAACGCCATTCACTTGCCTGATGTCTGGATTGCGTGTCGTACTCATAAACCCACGTCTCGTCTCCAGTAATGATCCTTTTGATGAATGTGGGATCGGATTCAGCCTCGCAAATCATGTCTTTTGCGACGTCAACACGGTCTCTTTTTTGCATGAAATTGAGGTCTTTTGGCATGCTACACGACGGAAACCCAAATCATTAACCACAATGTCTTGGGCGGATCCATAGGCAATGTTCAAGTCCTCCGCTATTTCTCTGATGGTTAATTTGCGGTTATTGACCAACATTTCTTTTACTTTATCAATTTTTTCACCGACTTTCGATGTCGATGGTCTGCCACTGCGCTCATCATCTTCGATTGACTCACGACCACTTCTGAACCGCTCGTGCCACTGGTAAACGACCGTTTTTTTTAGAGAATCGTTGCCGAAACACTTTTCCAACATTTCCAACGTCCGTGCGCCACTAAATCCGTTTTTTACGCAAAATTTAATACAAGTTCGTTGTTGCAAATTTAAATCCATTTCTGCAATTGTAAAAAATCGCCAACACACACAGAGATAGATGTACTCTTGGCTACGTAACTTTTGCAAATGTCAAGTTATGACACTAAGATTTAAAGGGAATATCAACAACAGATGTACCAATTTAACAAAAAAAACAGAACTCAAATCGGAACGATGGGAGCGCCACACGGGGTTATTCCGGGAACTTTTTGATCAAGGTAGTATGCATATATACATACATATATATATATATATATATATATATATATATATATATATAGAGCATAAACACAGTAATCAACCCGAAGGCCGGTTTGGTAGGTGTTGGTAGAGTTCACCCAGTACTAAGCCCAAAGGCGTGTGAAATTCACACATCAGGGTATGGGGGCCAGTTCCTTTCCCTGTGCCGGTTAGGGTTTCCCAGGAAGATCTGGTACCCGAAAAATCACATACCTTGAGTGGAGCTGCAGGTGCCCCCAGTGCCTTGCCCGGGAATCGAACCCGGGCCCCTCCGGTCAGCAGTCCAACGCTCTACCCCCTGGACTACCGCGACCCACACAGATATGCATATATATATATATATATATATATATATATATATATATATATATATACACATATTATATACATATATACATATGCATACACACACATATATTACGTAAAGCACACATTTCAATATTTCTTCACTAAAGCAATAATGAATCAGGTTTTATTAACTTTTTTGCGTTTTTCCGTATTTTTACTAATGGCTACACCACGCAGCAAGTTATACATCCTCGAACGAGTTTCTGGTGGAAACATAAAGTCTTTCTTCAGCGGCACATTATTTCCGTGAAACTCGCGAGCACATAATACAACGGCGTAACATTTACTTGTACAATGACGTGCGGGGGAGGGAGAATAATTTATGATGCTGAATAAACTTCCTCTCGCAAGTGGGTCAGATGAAAAACTAAACGTACTCTCTTCCAATCGAATGTGTTTCGTTCAAGTTTCCCCGCGTCCACGCTCGTGCGCTCGCACTGTCTACACACACACTAGCTAAACCATTTCCGTGTGAAGGATACTAAAATTTAAGTTAATCATAAAACGGGATTCCCGTGAAAGAATTACACCAAACATTTCACTGACTAAGAGAATTAACTATAAAACCTCATATTAACTTCGACCGTAATCTCTACCGTGATACTACCCCACCATCCACATATGAAATTTCGGAGGACAAAAACTTCAAATGATGGAAGGAATCACACGAGAAAAGACTCGGATCATTTTCACGTGACAGGGCCGATCGCAAAATTTATTGTGGCCCGCGCTGGCAGGGGAAGGCGATTGACGTTCTAATGCCGAGGATGGATATCCAATGCCGCGTAACGATTTTTCATCATAGAGGAATAAGGGGCTGCTTCCACACGAGCATCGAGTAACATAGTGAGGAGAAGGTACTTCGGCAGCTAAATAAATAACTTTAAATATATCTTGAAGGTGATTCTCACGACTGCTGAGGTCATTTGCGCCATAGGGGATGGACAGGAAAGGATGAAGGGTGGAGAGAAACCCGGCGTCGGCATTAGCCTACTCTTTACGAAAGGCGCCAAGGGGTCCGCAGTTTAACGTCCCATCCGACGGACGTCGTACTCACTCAATACGCTCTCCACAAAGCACCTGAAGTAGGGATCGAGATACCACTGAAAAATATTCAACACCGCCGGGATTTGAACCCGGACCCGACGAGGAAAATTGAAGTCAGTACGATAGCCACCGCAACAATCCCGATCCTCATTAGTGTATGTATGAGTGTGTGTGTGTGTGTGTATATATATATATATATATATATATATATATATATATATATATATATATATATATGTGTGTGTGTGTGTGTAAAACATCCATACACCAACACATATATATTAGAGATAATTATGAGCAGGGACAAAAGAATCTCTTTCTGGGTCGTTAGCAACCTCTAACACTCGGCCAATTTATAAAAATAGAACTCTTTCCTCATCTCAAACTCGTGTGTTTGCGTGCGTTCATATAAAGGAATCATCTGAAGACATGTGCCTCTCTTCACTCCGTAGGAAGCTTACAAAGTTTTACCCTCAAAGAGAACACCAGGAAACTACACAATCTCCTTTCCTCTTCGCGAGGAATTTGAAGGGGAGCGATCGTTAGCAGAGCACTATTCATTATGGACCTTATCATTGGAAAAAGACATGAGAAGTTGCCGCCGTTAAATGACGTGACTGCCTACATCCTTGGCGTGGTTCTGCAAACGCCAAGTGCAAGGCCTGTACGACAACCCCATTAACTGCCCCCCCCTGATATGTTTTCCACTAAGAGGGCCTCGGCTGCTCTCAAGTACAATACGCCAGCCATCCCCACCGTAATCCGTCAATCCAAATACATGCGTCGAAAACGTTCCGGAGGCTGTGTTAGGCAGAGCAGATATTAACAAGCCCCGTATTGAAAACTGGAACACAATGAATTAAGTCAGAAATGTTGAACGACAGAACTTTTTTATGGATGAGGCTGACACCATTGTTTGAGGTTTATTTTAACTCGCGATCGAACCAAATTGTAACGGAAACAATTTTGATAACTTGGGACTTAACTCCTTTCAACATAGTACGTCTTCATCTAAATAAACCACCTTGGTTACCCAAATATCGATGCATACACTATATCAAAATCGATTAACTGCCCGATACCCATTGAAAAATTATAAAATAAATATTTTTTTCCTTTAAAATAAAATTGGCAGTCGTTCCAAAACAGCGGCCTAGTGCATAAACGCAAGCCTCCCCCCACCACCACTCATAAATTATCAAAGCCCCAGACTTCGCCGGCACGGGAATCCACGAGACGCCATCGCTGAAAAGTAACTCTTTGGCCCCTTGAGATGGTATAAGGACGAAATGCGTATAACTAGTCCCTTCGTAACGAACGTCTCCCCTTCGATTCACGAGCGAACGAACGCGGAAGTGTCATCGACTGCAGACATTTCCTTTCGAGACAAAAACTTCTGATGACGTTTCCGCCATGTTGACGACGTCACGACCGACTCGTGTGCGAGGAAAGGGGGTGGGGGGTGAGGGTAAGGGGGAAGTTGTGGGGGGGGGGGGGGGGGGGGCAGAGCACGGTGAGTGAAACGGAGAGCGAAATTGGAACATTTTTAAGGCACGACGGATCGAGTGCTCGAGGAGTGCAAGTGAAGCGAGGGGCGTATCCCCGCGCCTGGGGTGGGCGGGGGCGGGCTGGGTGCCGGAGGAATGCACGAGCGGCGGGGCCGGGGCGGGGAGGAGACGGCCGGGGGTGAGACCGGCGGTGCGGGGGTGGCGGCAATGAGACGGCGGCGGCAGCGGCGGCGGCTGCCACGGGAGGGGCGAAAATGAAGTCCTAAACGGCCAGGAAATGATAAAAATTAATTACAGGAGCGTCGCTCCATTGCAAACCTCGCCTACCCCACCCACACGTCTCCGCCCTAAAACCTCCGACAGCAGCGAACGGTGCCGTCATAATTGGATTCCGTGATTCTATACGATGGCTCCTGCATATCTACCCCCTTTCAATTATGCGGTGGCGCCCCATCTCCAAGGAAAAAAAAATAGTCCCAGAAAATATTCATGCGTGCGGACATGTCCCCGGGCACACTTGGGGCATTTTCTCCCCAAGTGGGCGCGAAATCATCATTTCACAGAGCCGTCCATATTCATTCTTCCTGCGGCGTGTTCTGCAAAAATAAAGAATTCTTTGGGAATGCATCCGCATGTGTAAGGTCTACTGCGACCAAACAGTAAGAAACTTAATTTCAGTGATCCACCCAATAAAAAATCATCATATTCAAGCCTCAGTTACGCGCGCACACAAACGTTGTAATTTCTTATGTATAACGCCCAATATCTTACAGCTCTTGGATGCAAGATATACTACGACATGCAAGTAAGACATAACCGGTAAACTTAGTTTTAACTTGAAAATGTATTTATTAATGTAGTAATAGTCAGAAAACATCACTTTTTGGCTTTTGCATCGGACTGTTAATGATAACAATGGTCACAATTACAAACACCCAAGCCCTAGCGGGAAGAAAAACCCACCCAGGCGAGAATCGAACACGCGACCCTTGGATTGGCAGACGATGACGTCACCCCGTCTCCTCCAGGACCAGAAAAAATTATAAAATACATTGAATAATTCTCACAGATTTTTTGGTGGATTAGGGACACTGACAATATTAAAATAAAATGTTAAGATCCGCAAGTGCTTTACATAAAAGAAGAACGTTACGGTGATGCATCGATAATAATTGTCTAAGTTTTTGCTTAAAAATAAGTCTAATATCCATCACCTCTGGATAGCATTATTAGCATTATACATTATTATCCCCAGGAGATTATTACCACAATGCATAAAAATATTTTTAACATCGAATAGATAAAATATTTTTGCGAACAACGCCAGCCCAGTTATTCCACCCAACCACAGGCCCTTCAACTAAATCCGGGCGCGGTTCTGATTTTCGCTAATGGTAAAGGTTGATCAAAGATTTTTCTTGTCACAGCCATGGAGCGAAATGACTTCAGCCGCCGAAGAGAATTAAAAATAAAAGCAGCAATGCTACTTAGAGAATAATATACCTACTTTCGGCTATCTCATCAGGGCATCTATGAATTTCGGCGGCGTGATCAAAGATGGAGGATTTGGATCCTGTCTCGGGAATTGAAGTTGTGCTGTGATGGCACGGCGACGACAACGAACTAAATTTCCCGATGGATATTAACCTCAGCCACTAGTGAATTGAAGACTCAATTATTATATATGTCTTCTTATTCTTTCAGATTGGACGCATTTATTCTTAGGATAATGATACAATGACATAAGTAATGTTTCTCAATTTGACAAACGAAGACAAGGAACATACTTATTCCGTGAATTATATATATATATATATATATATATATATATATATATATATATATATGTATACATATATGTACTGAAGTGGGAGAGTTACCTAATCATGCGACTAATTCGAAAATATAATCAGCGATATTCCTGAACGTGACCGAAGTGAGAGTGCTTTCGACACCGTTGATAAGTAAACGAATGCAGGGTCCTGGGGAGTGACGGGAATTCTAGACGGCTCGACCTTGGTGGATATCCTTTCGCGAATGGAGGCAAAGAAAGTCAAGGTAAAAATAAATAGTGAGTTAAAAATTATTATTTCCTCCCTCGAAACCGGTGAGATCAATGAAGAGATTGAGTCAAACTTTCAAAATTATTACTCAAGACTAAAAAATAATGGAAAACGAGAGGCAGGCGAAACTTCGAATAGAAGGTTGGCGTAGGGAGGAAGCATGCATTACCATTACGCATATGAAACAGACCGTATTTCCCACAAGACATGTTTCAAATATATCGACTAGTTTCTTCTTTCGAGGACACCTACAAAATAATACTTATTCCATGGTACAGAAAACGGTTCCCTTAATGGAGACCAGTCCATAATGGGGGATATTATGAGTAAAATTGAAACAATTACTAAACGATACAAACCTGGTTTCATTTGCATAGCGCTTTACCCCTTCCATACCCTACCCTAGAAACGATCGGCTCCAATGAACAAATAAGTACCTTAAGCTAGTCGGTTTCTAAATACCCCACTCAGCCCTAATATCTCGCACGGATGCCGTAACTGTTTTAACCTCATCAACACACTCGAAATAATATCCTTTTCACTATATGGTACAACTATTCAGAGCCATACACAGAGATCGCTCAGAAAAACAAGCAGATCACCAATTATATTTCCTCATTGCTACTCAAACTAAACAATTTCTAAGTCGCCCAGTGAACTGACACCTCATTCTCCATCACCGCGACTTTCATTGGCCCTATAACAACCAGCGAAAATAAAATAACTATTCGCAACACGAGGGCGCCATGACGTAAAGCCGTTCAGAAACCTGAATAAGCTCGAGAGCCACCGGCCGAGAAGAAACACGAGGGCCGTAAGGGTTTCGAAGGCTCCCCGGTTGATGAACACTGGTCCGGCGACTCGAGGAGGAGAAAGAGCAGAGGGCGGAAAAAATCGTGTCTGGGGAGGAGGAGTGGGAGGAGGTGGGGAGTGGGAGGTTGGCGTGGGGTGGAGGGGGTGGGCGCGTCTGAAGATACTCGCAGGCGACTGAAGAGGTGTTGAAGCGGTGGGAAGAGGCGACTAGAGGAAGCTGTAGCCGGCGGGCAAGGTGTGAAGGGGGCGGAGGACGTCGAGTGCTGGCGGGGAAGAGGGGGGGGGGCTCTGAAGGAATGCGCGGTGGGCGGGGAGGCGGGTGTGGGCGGGAGACTGGTTTGCAGCAGGTGAAGGGCGGGGGGTGCAGCAGCCGGCGCTATTGGATTTTTTTCCTGCTTCGCGTTTTTTTTCGGCGAAGATGATGCGTGGCGGGGGGAGGGGGTAGGGTGAGTGGGTGGGTGGGTGGGTGAGTGGGTGGGTGTGTGTGTGTGTGTGTGTGTGTGTGTGTGTGTGTGTGTGTGTGTGTGTGTGTGTGTGTGTGTGTGTGTGTGTGTGTGTGTGTGTGTGTGTGTGTGTGTGTGTGTGTGTGTGTGTGTGTGTGTGTGTGTGTGTGTGTGTGTGTGTGTGTGTGTGTGTGTGTGTGTGTGTGTGTGTGTGTGTGTGTGTGTGTGTGTGTGTGTGTGTGTGTGTGTGTGTGTGTGTGTGTGTGTGTGTGTGTGTGTGTGTGTGTGTGTGTGTGTGTGTGTGTGTGTGTGTGTGTGTGTGTGTGTGTGTGTGTGTGTGTGTGTGTGTGTGTGTGTGTGTGTGTGTGTGCGTGCGCGGGAGGGGAAGAGGGAGGGCGGTGGGAGGGGAATGGCAGCTGAAGGAACGCTTTATCCGCGCGGCGGGGGTGGGAGGCGCGACAGTGCACGAACGAGGGCCCCTTTTGCGGGCGGGCGGCGGATTTAATCCGAGCGAAATTGAGACCGTGGGGACCTTTCACTTTTGGCTCGTCGGGCATGCGAGCGGGGGTGGGAAATGTGTCGGGGTGGAGATCAGTGAAAAAATCGCGGCCACGACTTAGCGGAGATCATTACTGCTTGGGGCAAAAACGGTCTCTCCCTTTGTCCTACGAAGGGTCCGAAGATACGATGGGTGTTCAATAAAGAATGATGATTTTTGAATGTTTTTTAACTGTCATAATTTTCTGTGAGAAAATCTAATTTTAAGCTGTATTATGAGTTTAATGTGTAATTCATAGATGGTAGATGTTTCGTTAATTTCGCTCCAGTATTGCGCAAGCGGCAGCCGTTGCAAGTCGAAAGAAATTCAGTTCCCCTATGGCAACGATGGAGGTAACTCACGAACCTGCATTGAAATTTTAACAGATACGCTGATCTTCCCTATAACACAAGTAGAAGGTGGTTTAAAATATTTTAACACAGTTAATGTAAAAGGAAGATGAATACGGAGCTAAAGCCACGGCTCCGCGGAAAGTGAATATTAACAGCGTTGCTATCATTGTGACGGAAGATCGTCGAATAAGGTTGAGAGTGCCAGATTCTTCCTGCGAAAACGGCACGGGGATATGAACTGCCCTGATATTTCTCACACAATACAGGCTTATTTTTATTAAGAAGTAAGCTCTACTATCACCTATTACCACCAACCGTGGATCGGGATGGTGCGGTGGCTATCGTACTGACTTCAATTTTCCTCGTCGGGTCCGGGTTCAAATCCCGGCGGTGTTGAATATTTTTCAGTGGTATCTCGATCCCTACTTCAGGTGCTTTGTGGAGAGCGTATTGAGTGAGTACGACGTCCGTCGGATGGGACGTTAAACTGCGGACCCTTTGGCGCCTTTCGACAAGAGTAGGGTAATGCCGACGCCATGTTTCTCCCCAACCTTCCTTTCCCATCCATCTCTAATGGCGCAAGTGACCTTAGCTGTCGGTCGCCTCCCATAAAAACCTACTACAACCAACCTCCGCAATAATTACCATTTCACGGAGTACTTCTCCCTTCGGACACAAATACGTCCATAGCCCAACGACTTAACACTTAAAACACTGCACAAAATCTTTCAACTTCTTTAGATGATAAGTCCTATCATGTGTACTTACTTATTTCCTGAAATAATATTTCGCACACTTACAAGGAATTGTTATGCTGGGACGGATGACATTTGAGATGGCAGGGGCTTTCTTTCATTGACTTACTTTCATCCAGGTCGTCTTGGTAGCATTAACTATTTTACTTTTTTATTATTTTGATCAAATTATCACAGGCAATAATTACATAATTAGAACAGCCACAGTAAATAAAAATCAAACTACGCACCCCACCAATTTTCAGAAGAAGAGCTGTAAAGAACTTACAAATGAATCTGACGAGTATAACTCATGTACTATTAATTATATGACAAGTTAAAAATCAAACGATCAATTCCTAATCGAGATATTATGAAAAATGTTATAGGTGAATTTATACAAGGATGAATGGAATATAGCAATTATTAGAACCAAAAATCGTTGCTAGTTACACCGTTGTGGCATATCATTAGCACGATAAAAACTATATTAACTTGGGATTGTAAAATTATGAAGTATGCATAAACAAGTATACGGAGAAGAAGAGGAGCTGGTTGCAGAATGGGATGTCGAGTTGTGTTTCGTTAGGAAAGACATGGGAATTATTTGATGACTATGTCCATCCAAAACCTAACTTAACCGGTAGATTACCTATGACTAAATAATGATTCATAAACAGACTCTAAATCCAAAGGCAATGGTGCACAGCATTATTATCTTACACTGTCATGATTATTTTCAATGATTTCTTTCTCATTTTAAGCTACTCTAATATCAGCATGAAAATATTGTAGACTATGACGCGACTGGAAATGCTTAAAACAAACTAATGGCATCAAAGTTCACATTTATTTAACATTCATTTATGTATATATTTAATTATTTTGGACCGTACACCGAATCCTTGAGAGTTCTTGCACATTAACAGGAGGTGGTTTGTTGTTAACTTTGCTTGTACATTAAAAGATCCTAAAAAAATCCGGCTCCCTAAACAACAATTGTACAACTATACTTTTCAAAAATCCAGAAATTTGACGCAGCTGATTATTAAGGGTACCGAGTTTAATCGAGGTAAATAAATATGTACATGCTGCGGAATTTCAAAGGTTAGGATGGGGGATGCATATGATAATTCTGCTCACTGAACAACGCTCAAGCAACATCAGATATGCTACCAATGACAAACGAAACCAATATAAAGTGAATTTGTAACATACATGGTAATTACGATAATATAAATTAATTTAAACTTGAACGCGATAAATCGTTTTTTCCCATCTTTCTCTTTGTACGTTATATAAGTTTTGTTTCGGTAGGAAGGGTTCAGTAGCGCGAGGGTCGATTTTAAGGAGTGATACCTTCACGTTTCAACAAATATAACTAGTGGGCCGTGAGGTTGAAGTCCACTTTGTCGATGATGATGAACCACCACACCCCCGCCCCCCGGGCACTACTCAGCGCGCTAACCAAAATATCGACAAAAGCGAAAAGCGTCGGAAACTTGGAAATCATCTTTGATCGGTTGACGACCGCATATAGAGGTGGGCTCGACCGAGTGCTCACCTGCGCGTCCGAAAACTGCGTAGACTGTAGGGAGGCAAAGTAAAGGCCTTCGGGAGGGGTTTGGAGGCTGGGATGATGGGGGGGGAGGACGAGACCCCTGCGGATGGATGGTTAGTGCGGTGGTGGGTGGGTGGCGGTGCGTAGATGGGGGACCAAGTGAAGGAAAGCGGAAAAGTCGATTCCACGCAGCTCGAAAGAGAAGTGAGCGAGAGGGCGAGGGGTTTTGTGTGGGAGGAAGGGGCGCACAATACAGTGCCCATAATTAATGCAAGCGATACGCGTCCAGAGGGGGATGGGGTGGGGAAGGTGCGGGGGACTCGTTGTGGAGGGAGGGTGGCGGCGGTGTACCCTATCTCGAGGGCGGTGTAATGAATGCGTGGGGGTGGACTAACTGCGCACAAGATTGATTGGAAGACGCGGGGACTTTTCGGAGACGGAAGGAATGCGCAGGCGACGGTGGGATATGCGTAGGGGAACATGTGGAGCGCGTCTACGTGGGGATGTGGGGGCGGTTCATTCGGCCACCGGAACGCGGGAGTTGGGGACTGGGGGATTCTCGCAGTCGTTGGGGGGGCGCAGAAGGCCTTGCGGGAGGCTGCGCGGCTTTGATACGAAGCGAAAGACGTCGAGATAGCAGGGTCGCCTCGGAGACTGTGCGGCGTGAGGGAAGACGGTGTGGTTTGTTTTGGTGGGCGGTTGATATTTTTGGGCGACGACTGAGCTTGTGGAGCTGGCGTCGGGGTGTGGAGCCCGGGAACATAAACATCTTTGCCGCTAAGTGTTTTTTATGTAAACATGAAACGTAATTTTAAGAAACACATTATGATGGATATGAAAAAAAATTATACTATGAGCCAATTTCAATACAAATGTTAACGAAAATAAATAACAAAAATAAAAAAATACCATTATTTTAACGCCAAAGACTGACAATGGAGAGGAAACATTCACATAAAAAACCAAATGGCAGGATGCTATCGTAACGCCAACAAATCTTCTTTTGTCGTCAGTTACGATGAGAAACGGCAACAGGAAACGATTACTAGAGTAATAGAGATAGCATCTACTTTCGAAGTTTCCGACCGACGTTAAGTATGATCAGCAGTTCAGAAAGAAGAGAAAAAAGGAGAGAAGAACGCTAGATTATGAATGAGAAAAAATTGAAACTCTCTCTACTTCCACCTAAAACATTAAAACCTGCAACCCGCCAGCGTCAAAATCTCCCACCACAAAATGTGGATGAAGACGCCGTCGCCGGCAAAACGCTTTCCGCGGAATTCCGATATAGCGCCCTCCGCTCCGGGCGATCCATCACAGCCACGGCGCGCCCGGACCTGTCAAAGGCGGCACACAATGATGCACGGGGAAGAAAGGCCGCGACAACAATAAATAGTCGAGCACCTACGCCTATCTGCGGAGGTCGCAAGGGAGCGCCAAAGGTTTCGATGGGGGTCTGGATAGCCGGGGGTCGAGGGGGCCTGGCTCACCGAGGGTAAGCAGAATGAGCTGCTGCTCGTGGGAGCAGAATCGTTTCGTTGGCGTGTTGGGATGGGGGGGGGAGACAGCGACAGCGGAGCGGAGAGAGAGAGAGAGCAAGGGAGAAGACTTTGCCGGGCGGAGGCGTTTAGGAGGGGTCTGTCTGCATGTGTGTAGGGAGCGGAAAGGGTTGTTGTCGGGCGGAAGGGATGTTGTGTAGGGCCGGATTAGTGGGATGGGGTGGAGGAGGAAGATGGTGGTGGATGCGTAGGACAGGGAGAGAGAAGGACGTCGAGAATTGGTGTGGGGTGGGCAATGCAGGGAGGGGACAACGAGGATGGGGAAGACGGGGGGGGATACGCGGCCAATCTAGAGACGCGTGAGGAGTTACAGGCGGAGAGGGGGGGAGGGAGAGAGAGAGAGGGTGTAACAACTGAGAAAAGGGTTTGCAAGGGGGAGGGTCTGAGAGGAAGAGGTGAAAGGAGCTCGGTTGGGGATGGTGTGAGGGATGAAGTGAAAGAGTAAGAGTGCGTGAGAGATGATGTTTCCTGGATGGTATGGCGTGTAGTGGGGAAGTGGCGAGGGAGAGGGTGCAGGGTGGGGTGGTGGTTTAGAGGGGGAGAGGCGGCTGCGGAGGAGGAGGAGGGCAAGGAGGGAGAAGTAGAGGGCGAGAGGGCGGGGAAGGGGGGCCGCGTGGAGGAGTGTGAAAGAGAGGCTAGGAGACTTGAGGAGAAATGATTTGCGAAGGGGGATGTGTTGAGAGGGAGCCCGGACGAGGGGGGGAGGGAGACCATGGGGAGGGACGGAGGAGGAAAGAGAGAAGAGAGGCTACGCAGAGTGTGAGATTGGAGTGTTGGATTTGGGGCGAGAAGAGCCAGGGGGAGTCAATGATCATCTTAGCGCGCGGAGGGGGGAAGGCGAGAAGTGGTGGGAGTAGTGGGGGGAGGACTCTATTCCTCCCCCTCCTCCACCCAAACCACCCACCCCCCCAACACCGCCCAAAGATGATTTTTTTTCCACGGGACGGAAGGCACGCAGTGCGACGCAAGTAGGGAGGGAGTGAGAGAGAGAGAGAAGGGAGATGGTTCCGGAAATTTGGCAACGCCGCTTCCCCAGCCGCTCCTACCCGACCTCTCCTCTTCCGCCCATCTCCTTTTGACTCCTCGCTATGTCTGCTTCACCTCCGCCCTCTTATTCCTTCCCCCTCTTTCCGCCCCCTCCCCAACCCCAAAACCTCCTTCCTCCCCCTCCTCTTTCCCGCTTTCATCCGCCTCCCCTTCAACACCCACCCCCCGACCGCCCGCCTTCACGCCAGTCTTCCTTTGCTTACAACTGGAGAACACAGTTTTTCACTGTATTCCTTTTCCTGACCCTCCTCCATTCCGAAAAATGCATGCGTCGAAATGGCCGCTATGGTGGGTGGGTGGGTTGGTGGGATCGAGGGGAGGCGGATGCCGCCGCGGTATTACCTTATAGACGCACCGACGAACGCTGCAGACACCCCCCACCCAACTCCCCCCTGGTTAGCGCTCGCCGAGGTCTAGCGGGCTGACGGCTGACGCCGGCGGCGTGGACGGTCAGGGGGGGGTTTGTCAGGAACGAGAATTAAAAAATTTCCTGCATGGGAAGTAAAATATTCCACCGGCGTTCGCATTAGCTTAAAAATTGTAAGAGGGGGATGATTAATGTCTCGGCAAAAAAAAATCCACTTTTGTTTTGGTCCAGAAGACGGTATAAAAGTTTGCCGAAACCGGTCGTATGCATGCATGTTGGGAGTAATCTTTTAAATGAAAGCAAAGTTTTTTTTTACCCTCCCGAGACATCCATCTTTCTCATTCATGATGGATTTCCACGAAGTGAAGGCTGAATCCGTGAATTTTATTTAAAAATTATGCCTCACGCACTGAGAGTTGGCAGTGACGTATGATGACGTCACCAACCTTTTTATGACTTATTCCCAATTATGCTAAACTTCAGTAGCCCACTCATTAGAACCGCTACCTACTATTCCATCCGGCCACGATAAAATGAATTCTTATCCGCCTTTATGTAAACGTCAAGTATTCCACATGTTACAGCTGTAAATTTTAATGTCATTCTCCATGCAAAGAGTGGACGGAGGGACTACATTAATCACAAAAGGCGTCGTCCAATGAGCGATACACGAAAGGATATCGCGGAAGGCAGTGTTGTCTATGTATCTACATACTTCTATCGTACGACCTAAAGATATTTCCTTCGACTGTGACTAAACTCGAATTGAAAAATAACATTTCGTAGTACTACACCGCCGCAATTATTCACAGATTTCGTAACATTGCCCTGAATCTAAGTGGATAAAATCAATGCTCCCACTGCGCAATTCGATTACAATTCGATTCAAAATTACTCACAGCCATTCTTCAACTTGCACGGAGGCGTTGCGTTCAAGTTTATCCTAATGCCGCAATTCTAATTCCATAAAGGACGTGCTCCAATCTGAAAAGACCTTGCACAAATGGCATAACAAATCACGAAATGTCAGGAGCACGAAAATTTAATTTTCCGGTAACGTTCTCCGGCTCGAAAGAAAAAGCTCCGTAGGAGGTATCCCAACTTCCCTCGCGTACTTTTAATATGACTTTGCTTGAAAACTGACTCGTTTAGCGCTCTCGTTCCTCTAAATCCCCATCTCCCGCCCCATCTCCCCGCCCCCACCGCCTCCCTTCTGACCCTCCTCCATCTGTAAGCGGGGGATAGAATGCACGAAGAGGGAGGAAGGAAAGGGGCTCAGATGAAAGTTTCTCTCCTCCTGATGGCCGTGAGTGGCGGAGCAGGGCGGACTCCCACCCCTCACTTCCCTTTCCCCCTTCCCTCGTCAACCCCCTCTTCCCCCCCCCCGCCCACCCGTGGGTGGGGTGAAGACGGAGAGGGAATCATTTGGCCAAAAAATAGGCTCCCCTTGAGAGTGAAATATGTCCGGGCAATGCGTGCCGGTCGTTCCGGCTCAAAATATATAAAACGTGAAAGGGAACCAGTTGAATCATAGTGGAAATAGTCGACGAAAACTCTCGTGGCTGGCTCGGCCTCACCATGAATATATGGAGTGCTGATTATTTAAAACTTCCCCGCCTCGTGGTGATACTTTCCATGGCACGAAACGCGTGTTTCACTCGACTGAATATTTTCAAACTCTGAAATACTACGGGTCGTTCCCTAAACAGTTTTCTACCCAAGCAAAAGAAATCCTTTGAATGGAATGGACGTGGTAATTACGGCGAGGATATATTTCACATGGCACACGATTCAATGAAAGTTTTCAGTTCATTTCCTCGACACCCCAGGGTGAGTAGCTGGGGAGTTAATTAATACACCTATCCGTGCAGCTATGGGGCACAACTTAGAAAAAAAATTAAGATTACCCATGAAAACATCTTACCGTGCACTTAAGCGAAAGAAAAACCCTGGGTAAAAAGGTTCACATTCCCTTAATCCGGCTAAGACACGAGTCCGGCATTCCGTCACGCAACCGTCGCTGGGCTGGATTATGACTGGCCACGTGGAGCACGAATGCCTCCAGAGAGGCTTAATGCGGTAGGTAGTGAATGTGTAGTGTTGTAATTCTAGGGGCGAAATTTGGCACATGCCGGCCGTTTGACATTTCACCAAAGTTGGTAGCTCTCTGGATAAGTAATTATGGGCATCGAGGGAGGGTTCAGCTCATTGGTACCTAACGCTTCCGTGACTGCCAAAAACTTCATGCTGCTACTTTTGGCTATATTTTAGAAACCGACAAGTGATACTTAATATGCTAGGTTCTACCTGAGCATTATTAAGTCCGTGAAATTCACTTTCTTTCTTTCCAGTCACATTCTTGTAATACATTTTCAATCAAATCGTTTGCCTTTGTCATCAAATCATTTGCCTCTATGTTAGATTTTTCTTCGTGCATTACACTTATTATGATTTGGTTTGATTTCTTCGAACCCGCCCTTCCGAACTGTAGATTCTTTTCCACAATGACGTTTCCGGGGTGCTAGAGGACTTTGGTCGTCGGAATCAATACCGCTAACCTCTTTAGATGCTGTTTCCATGTATCCCTGCTCGCACTAACAGGAGAAACTAACAACTTAACAGCTGCTTCGGAACAATGAAAAATGTCCGTATTCATCAAGCTCTTTCTATGCATATAATCGTTTTGCGAGACTATATTTTTTTAAGATTCTTACTCAATTTTAAAACGCATTCCGACACTTGGCGCTTACAAATCAGATTTCACCATCTTCTCCCCTCCGCTTTTCCGGACCAGATGCTCCCCTGAGGGCCAGCTGAGATACGCCGTGGGCACAGACTTACGGGTAACCGGGGTAATATGCCCCGAATTTCAACAAGTTACCGATAAGCATTAGCAACAGTTACGGACCAGACCATTTGAAATACGATGGAGAGAGGAGAACTCTCAAACTATAGAGAATGGGGCACATGCCAAAACCCGACGCCGATCGGCAGAAATGTTCTCCCACACACTCGCATTCCGGGGAGCTACTTTGACTAAGTAGACTACACACGCACGCGCACACAAACACGCGCCGTCGCACACTTGGGAAGGAGACAGAATCCTTTGAGAGGAGCACCGTTCCCTCCGCTAACGACACATGGGGCCGCAAAAAGTCCTCGACGAATGAGAGAGAGAGTGAGTGAGTGAGTGAGTGAGAGAGAGAAAGAGCGCAGACACAAAAAAAATGACGGGAGGCGCGCGTGGCTTTCAGCTGGTCGCTGTCGTCGAGTTCGGGACCGTGGCATTCGCGATCGCAGTCCTCGGTGATTCGCGTCGATGACAGCCAACCCAGCTGAAAGCCAAGTCGTGTGCCCCGGACGATTTTTTTCAACCACCGCGACAGACTTCGCACTCCCCTCTCTCTCGAATCGTATACGGGAGCAGGCACGGAGAGAGGAGCATGCATGTACCCGACGTTGCTCCCGGGGAAAAGCTCGCCACGCATCACAACGCCAAACGTAGCAAAAAGAAACGAGGGGGCGCACTGGGGTGGAGGGAATGGAGGGGGGAGGGTGAAGGAGAGAGTGAGGATGGCGGAGTTAGAAAAAACACAAAACAATGAAGACGGCACGCATCGTTAGGCGAACCGAGTCTGTCTTTTACGCTCCGACGAAAAAAAAACTGGGGAAAAAAGTAGAATTTTTTTAAACATTATGCGAATTTAATTTGTTTTCTGGTTTTTAACTTCATGTTCGTGTGATGCTGTTTGTGTGTCCAGCTAATTTCATTGTTGTGTCTTCGGGAAATTATGGTCGCGTAAGCACGGCGAATAAATCTTAGTAATCATAATGTAATTAAGCGATACAAATTAAGTATTCTGTACGTTGGGCACGGAATCTCGCTGCAGTGCCATCGCGCGCCGTGATCCCGGTCACGGCCGCGTGGAATGCTTGAATTACTTCTTAGAAACTAAGAAGCGGTGTGAGAGTTGCTTCGGAAAGGATGGGGAGGGCCTCTCGGAGAGCTTGCGCCTGGCGCATCGCACCACCCGCATTCAGAATACGAGCATCGCAAGAATACCCATTTCTACACTCGGGGTGTATTTCCAAATCGACGACCCTCCCGAGGACATTAAACATTCTCTAATATTTGTACAGTATATGGAATATTCGGTAGAATATACAAATTCAAATATTTAGGCTTTTCACGAGTCACATAAAATAAATTGCGTAAATTACATTTACAATTTATTAGTTTTTAAATAAACAAAAACATTAATTTTAAATATTTGATGCTAATAATACGACATACTTTTCAACTCGCATACAGTAATTTTCTCTCGGGGAAATTTCATCAAGTTCAATTTACGCCTCTGCAACTTCTACACTTCCTGGAGTGCGATATATAGTACATACGAGGGTCATCCGGAAAGTAGTACCCGTTCGTGAAATAAAAAGACAAAAGTAAATATTAACAAACATAAAAAATTTTATTTGAAAGAGGATACTTTAAACTACTTCTCAACATAATCTCCAAGCAAATTAAGGCATTTGTCATAACGTGTGACAAGTTTCTGTATTCCTGCTGCATAGTCCTTCGCCGCCAGCTCATTGAGATACGCGAGGGACCCATCTTGCACAAATTTTTGCATAATGCAGATGGTGTTTAACAATTTCATGAACAATTGTTCGAGAAACATTGGGAAAATGCTCACAGATGTCATCAATTGTGACGCGCCGATCGTTCCTCACGAATTCGTCAACTGAGCTCACCAGTTGGTCTGTAATGACAGACGGTCTCCCCGAACGCTCATCGTCGTGTGTGTTCCCCCTCCCCATGTTGAAGTTGCGACACCACCGCCGAACAGACGACTCGTCCATTACATTGTCTCCATACACCTCCTTTAATTGGCGATGAATATCACATGGGCGAACGTTTCTTGCATTGAGGAATTTAATCACTGCCCTCACTTCACAACTGGCGGCGTTCTCAATTTTTTTAAACATTGTAAACAATCACAGAAACAACACAGGCAATGCTAGCGTCACGCAACTTGGCTCAGAGAAGGCAGACAAGCCACTGAAGCTATCTGACCTCGTCCAGCGGCTACTCGCGTCGTCAGCACTTCATGCGGCACGAACGGGTACTACTTTCCGGATGACCCTCGTATATGTGAAAGGAACGAACTGACTGCGCTCACAAGATTCCTGAATACTTTTTGAAGGAATGATAATTAAACCAAATTCTAATGCAATTTGCGTTCTTGCCGTAATTTTTATCACCACTGAAGGAATTCGGTACAATGTTAAACAGTAATTTCTTCCCGATTCGCCTAAAAACCCTACATCGTTGGTACCCTAGAACCCCATTGGCCACCATTTCCTTGGAAGGTAACATGAGCGGATATAAATATGAAAATATACACTCGTGAAGATTAGAGTTAAACGAAATGGATTCCTCTTTTCGGAAATAATTTTTGGAGGCTAAAACAAAGTAAGCCTATAATACGTATTCTACACTTGCAAAGATTCGACAAGCACATAAAAATTCACCAATCAAGAGGCTGGTTTTTAATTGTTTGTCACGTAAATGTGTGCATGCTCAAGAGCGTGGTCTCGATTGATTGGTTGAAAATACCATCTCAGTTTGGGTCAAATGCTTTGCCTAGAAGACAAAAAAATATAAAGAGAGAGAGTTACGCAAGCACCTTATGAAACATTCCAGTGATCCTCTGGGATGAAGAACGTGGAATCTACTCACATCTACCATAAAATATTCTCAAGAAAAATTAACTCAAATATTACCTCACGAACGGCGTACACCCCCCTAAGGACCAGGTAACTCTGATGCAGCGAACTTGTTGGATAACTTGCGGATGGAAATCATAACTCTCACGCAATATGCCGTTTTGTCATTTCAGAGCCGAAATGAAATTGTGCGAATGGTGGAGAATGAACTCCGCCGTCGGAACTCCAAAAATTAAATTACAATCACGAAACTTAACGAACCACAAAGAGGGGCTCGAGTGTATAGATGATCTATATACGTACCACTTATGTGCATATGAATCGGCTCGTACCCATTACAATACGGCGAAGTCTTAAGTTTTAAGTAACTCACTTGTGCGAAGTTAAGTTAGAAACGCAATTTTCCATCTGCACCATCTTACCCGATGGGTAAAACCCGCAAATTTAAATAATTTCATATGCAAATGAGGTTTACCTAAAACATGGAAAATCAGTCGCTCATATGTGATACTTACACGCAATCCAAGCACGAAATCATATTATATGTTCAAAAAATATATAACACAATGCCTACATTCACCGTGAAAAAAATCTCTAGCGGGGGACTGAGTCTCCAGGCCTGACAGAGAAGAGGCAATGAGCACCATCACTGCAGGAACACTCAAAGAAAGGCTTTCGATGACTTCCGCAACTTTTTACTTGCATTTGGGTGCATTGTGTACATGCACAGATGCGCTCGCACGCACGCACACACAAATATTTCGGAATACAATTCCAAAATTAATTTTTCCATTACCGAGTGTGGATCCAGAGACTTATCGGGAAAAGGGGTGGGGCGTGAGATTACGGATTATTCCCCCATTGAGCGAGGGTGCGGGTGCCTTGGGGAGTGAGGGGGAAGCGCGGAGCGGAACCTATTGGCCGACCACTCCTACGAGCCCTCCCTCCTCCCGTGGGGCCGACGATGCTTTCTCCCTATCCCCCCTATTGACGCTTAAAAAAGCATCCCAGCTGACATCTGGCGGATGCTCTGGGGAAGCTGCTGGAGTAGTTTGAAAATGGAAGGGGCCTGTAACACTTCAGTTGATTAAGTTTTGGACCAGGGGGATAAGCGGAACAAGTGCACACAATGGTCCACGACCGGGGGGCAGGATGTATAAAAAGGGGACTCGAAAAACGTGGTTTGCTGCTCGAATGGCGCTGGACTTCGGAGGCCATGGAAAAGTAGGTGATAGGGGAGCGTTTCACCGGGAAGTAGGAGGGAGGGGTCGGCCGAGGAATTTCAACGAAGATGTAAGTTTCTTCTTTCGAAGGAGCGACTGATAAGGAAGGCAGAGTGGAGAAATTCTCCGGAGAGACGGTGGTCGACTCGCCGGCTCAAGGAATTGCCTTAAAAAAATCCCGAGGAGGAAGTTCGCAAAAGGAGTCACCATTGGCGGGGTCCGAGAGCTATATACGTCAAGTACGTGTCAGATTATTTGCTGGGAGGCTCTCGAAAGCGGAGGTCCTTGGTGCCATTATTGGAGCAGGCGGTTGTGATAGGGGCGACGCGGATAAAGGGACGAGTGAGGATGAGAGGAGAGAAACCCGGCGTCTGCCACGAACCTGCCATTAACAAATTCACCACGAAACTACTCTCTTCGCCGTCTCATTCGACGGGAAGGTGCACTACTACACTTCCTGAGATTTAACCCACGCACGGAGCTAAAAGAGAAAAAAATGAACCCAAATCCCTTCGCCAAGCCTCTCTCTCACGCCACGTTGAATTCTAATCCGGGGGTGACTCGATTGCAAACACGCGGTAACGTACAAAAGAAACGGAATCACATTAAGTAACTCGGAACGAGTCAAATTCTAGGGCGTCACTCATACTATATCCCCCCACCCATCATGGGCCACACACGGGTGGGCATGCGGGTCCGCACCATTTGGAACATGAAGCAAATATTTGAGATCGATCGAAGGGAAAGTTTTCGTGAGAAGAGAGATAAAATTCACGGGCCTCAGTGATTTGTGAAAACTTTTTCTCAAAAGGAAGTAAGAGAAGAAGGGTTACTTGAAAAAAATGAAATCTTTGGGTTCACTTCGTGGAATGTATCCGTGTTATGACATAGCGAAAACACTTCAATATTTCCACAGTATTTTTATTTGATAATATCAGATCAGTTTCGCTCTTATAACATTATCTCGTATTGCTGATTTCAATGGAATCAGGACTCCTCCCTAAACTGAACTCCGATGCTGATCGACAAATGCAAAACTGGTCGTACAAAATAAACACACCACCGAATTTACCAATCCCTTGTATCATAGAGGAACTACGATGGAACTCCCTCCTAACATGAAGAAAGCTGACGAAATTGATAATTTTGGTAAGGTCGAGGAAACTCGATTTTAATTCCGACACTTAGAACGTAATTAGCAACCCCACACTATAATTATGGATAGGACCACCCGGATAAAATAAAACCGAACGGTTCCAGCAAAAGCAGATTTAAATGATCTTCCTTCCCTCACTCAGTTCGCGAACACCAAACAAAACAAGAATAAGTACTCACACAACTAAGATGACAAATATAATGCTAATATCACATTCTTTTTCGGAACACATCGCATCCACACGAATTTACTTACTGAAGGATCCCTGCGCCCTTTCATACGCCCACCTTTGTACCGCTAGTGCCTCTTCTAACATTTTCATGAAAACTTACTTCGTAAAATTAGAATGTACAGATGAGTATAACCCGAACAATTACAAATTCTAAAGATGGGAGCACGAAAACCTTGACGCGTCGCCCACACAGTCTCGGAGCATGACAATATCGATAAGATTAGCAAGTTCTGTTTCACAATACATGAGACTAACACCGTGCAGGCTAGCCAATACATTCGGGGTCCACCTTAACAAAAGAGAATTAAGGAGGGATATGCTTCAATTAATAGGCACATTATCTACGGCGTGTATCATGGAAAGGTGGTAACAGTATTCACCGTACCTTGGTGATTAGTTATTATGTTACGTACTTCAACTACACACGACTACCTCCAACCCTTGCACATTTATTATCCCTATGCAGGGAAATGGGAGATAACAAAGGGCGTCGCAAGTTTAGACAAAACCCCCCGAATGCTCCAGTATTTGAAGGCGGAAGTTTTCCGTTTCAGAGAGAGGATCAATCAAAATCAGCGTTTGCTTGCCATACTCCGGTGCGTGTTCAAATTAGGCACGTAATTGACGAAGCGTGTGTTCCGCACCCGCGGCGCCGGATATCCTGGATTGATCGAATACCATCATGGGAGTAATTAATTACTGCTCACGCAGTCATTCATGCGTAAATCAAATCGCCACGCACTGCAGGCCAATCGTGCCTTTATACTGGCATGAAGCCCTATTTACTATATTAAGGCGAGGATTTAGATATCGGTCGCGGGAAATTGCTGGAAAAGGTCCACATGTAAGCCGCGACGACGACAAATAACTAATGAGACTTATACCGCCCCGGTTGTATAATTTATTGCGGCTCAATCACTCCTGGCGGAGGGCCACTCCCCGGATTCTCAAACCCCGCCGAATGTTACGGCGCTCGAAATATCCCTTCCCGTTTCAAACGAAACCGCAAAAACAATCCGCAAACTTATCGGCATTTTTTTCCACGATGAAATTGAAAGTCCTCGAAAAACGAATCCAAAATTGGGAGGGCATCGACGTCGGTCAAAATACCTACACTGGACTGATTCATAACTAACAACTACGCCTTACATAAGAAGCAAATAAAAGTAATCCACGTCAGGGGGTGTCTCCTTATCTTGAAAACATTCTCTCATTTCAGGATTATATAAGATGACGAATGAGATTTTAATTCGCAAATCATAGAAATGTCATTTAGAGGTCACGGAAGTACGATCAGCACGACTGTTTGGAAAAAATTCAATGCTATTTTTTTGTAGACAGAAAAAAATTCGAAAAAATACACATGACAATAAATCGACCTCTGCAAAAGGAAGCAGCAGTACATTCAAGAAATATGTTCGTAAATTCAGAAGACTTGAATTGATTGCATAACGTATTATAATTGACATATTATTCGTAAAAACCAGTCATGATCGTGAAATTAAATCATTAAATAATCGGCGATAAATAAAGCAAGCAGTCACTGTCTTTAAACGTTTTATGCTCTTAGATAAGAAGAAAATTTCGGAGTAATGAGTACTATGATGGATGCAGCAGTCATTTATTTATCGGAGGGCTCAAGGTTTAAACCCGGATGATGCGCCTGCATCCCAACAAAATAAATACAATTTATGTAGCGGATATTATCGTTACGTTAAATTTCTGGAAAACCATGGGTAAACGTCAGCAGCAGAATTAACCCTTAACCTGAATTATATGACTAACCTTAGCTCTTAGCAGCAGCCTTACCATTCTAACTGATCTTACAGTCAAAGACGGTATTTAGCTGGTCGTTTAATGGTGTCATTGGTAACTTTGATATACTTAAGCAAATGCTCACTTGTGCCTCTGGTTTTGGCTACGATCAACGACTTAAATAAAGTTCACACGTATGAAACGTTAGATATTATACGGTTATATGCATATTGAGATTCAAATTACATGGCTTATTTACCATTTGCATTTAAATGTTCAAAATAAATTTGCGGGAAAATTACCCACGGGTATGATAACTGATTTTTCCCCTTGCTAATCACTCATATTTTCGAGGTGCCAAAGAAAGGAAAATGCGTCCCTTAAAGGAATATTATGATAAAGTAAAGTCACCAAATAGAATTTCGCTCTGCGGAGATTCGGTGTGGCATGCTGCGACCAATTCAGATGTAGCAAATCCCTCGCAACTCACACATAGACAAACACATTTCGCAGAGATCCTTCGGGCCATTTTACACATGCCAGTTTACTCTGGCGAGTGGACGGCGGTGCCCAAATACTCGTAAGTACACAAGCCTACTGCAATGATCGATGTTTAAGTACACTACCGTCTGTAAATCTCGGACCCTCTAATACTTGATTCCCTTGCATTTGCCTAGCTTATCCCATGGCAAACACGGCCCTGCGTATGCTGCAATCCAATCCAAACTTTTGGATGGCATAGCATGTAGGAGAATAGACTTTTACGTTAAGTGATTAACCTATCCTGCCATGCA
Source organism: Hetaerina americana (assembly GCF_022747635.1). Classification (NCBI taxonomy): domain Eukaryota; kingdom Metazoa; phylum Arthropoda; class Insecta; order Odonata; family Calopterygidae; genus Hetaerina; species Hetaerina americana. Next base: position 1,411,562 of record NW_027287107.1, read on the forward strand.
TATTACTTACTCTCAAATTAAAAAATGCACGAAAAGTGAACTACTATTCTCATGAGACTTGCTAATAGCTCAGGTTTTCCATATCAACCCGAAATTACTTCTGCACGGCAAAATCGCTTATTGCTATTCATTTATTCGCTAAGGGTCCCCACTTCTTTCCATACACAACTCGACACACGACCCTCGTATCCGAATCGGAATACTATTTCCCCGGCTTTCAAACAAAGCGAAATATTTATTTCAAAATTTAGTACCCGCGTCATTTATATCGATGAATTGACAAAATTCCTATTTTACTTCATTCCCATTCCGGTTGGCAGAGGGTAACGAATGAACCAAACTAATTAGTTAAAAATCAAAGAAATCTTTCTTTTTTTTGCTTCGCCAACTAGGATCCCGGGACGCTTGCATCCAAATTTGGCCAACACACCCGAAGCCGCACGCTCCTATCCAACTTCACTCTGCAGAGCAAGCCCTTGCGCCTTTTCCAGCCACCCGAGTTCATACACCATCATTTCCTATCACGCGATCGAAGTGCCTCCCAAAAGGGTCGCTCCCGGAAAATTTGTAACCGCTTTCGATAATCCAAGGCATTAACTCACTCCGCAGAGGTTTCCCCGCACTAATCACACACTTTACTCCAGGCTGACGCGGTACTCCGAAAAGGAATTTTCGCCGTTACTTTACCGCGGAGTCAATCAGAAATTAATTCGTAAAAAAAAAATTTCCTTAAAATTTCGTCCGACGGGCCTCCGTTGCGGAGAGGTTACTGGCCTCAAAGGCACAGAGAGGGAGAGAGAATGCGCCGCTTCGTTCGAATAAGTTAAGAGGAAAGGGCGAGAGTGAGAGAGAGATAAATAGAAAGAGAGAAGGGAGTCCCCGCAGAGATGTAAAGAACTCAAATGGCGTGGAGTCACGTGGCATTAACAGCGTTCCTCCGGACTTGACTTTTTTAAATGCATGCTTTTATATTTTCAAGTTCATTAAGAAACCGAACTATTGGACCGATTGTCTTCCTGAATGCAAGAATTATTGCCTCGCTGCATGGAGCCCATGTATCCGTATAATCCTCTGACAATGACAGAAGCGTTTCCTTTTTCTTTTGGGACGAACATAATTTGATGGTAATATAAAATTATCGGGACTATTCATTGGGCTCGCCGTTTTTAAGACTCGTGTGCCATATTTCCTGCTCGTGGTCGGATCCCACCAGCCGTCCGCTTTAAACCATCCTTTGCCAGTGCAAGGCACTTTCTTTGTGCCCTGAGCCCCACCACCCGGAGACAAGCTGTGAGCAGGAGAGACCTAGGAGGAAAAAGAAAAACACGACCGCTTGCCGTCCTGAGGGAAGTCCATTTCGAGCCGATAGTCCTCCACGCATCGATCGCCAGAGACTGACGCACCTCTCATTCGACGCTTTTGTCTCAACCCTCGCCTCTCCCCTTTCCTCATTAAGGGATGAAAGCTTAGGAAGAGTCACAAAGCGTGGGAAGGGCGAAGGAAAACCTGAAACGGTGCGAATTCCCGGGATTCCTTCCTCGGGAATAAACCAAAGGTACACACCAGAGGTAAGATTTACGTACACCGGGAAATAAATATTCTTCTCTATTTGGCCATTTTTCAACTATTATGGCAACAAAAAAACAAATAACAACACGTTCTGGGGAAGCTAGCTCTACACCTCTAGGAATTTTAAGCGCGAAGACTTTTTAATGCCGAGCCATCGCTTCAAATCACAAATATTTTGAAAATCATTAGTTTGCCATTTTCTCATTAACCAAATGTGAACCGTTAACACGAAATGATCAATCGAATGCATAAGTAATAAGGTACGGCTTAAATTACGGCACACGGCTAAAAATTTCATCCAACTATTTTGCAATTTTCTAATTCAACATTAAAACCCGAAGCACAAGTTTTTCAAGGTCAGGTATTAAGAAGCCCGCTTTTACTGGAAATTGACGCGCGATAAATTCGTGTCAATTCGTCCCTGCAAATTTAAAGAAATTAGAAAGCCACTGGTTTGCCCTTTATAATTACATAGTTCACAAAAGAAAATGTACAGTACATGGAGGAATCTTCCTCCACATTACCACTGACAAACATTAATCTTTCGAAGACATTCGGAAGATATTACAATTTATAAAATCAGTTTGTCCTCATTCAATCCGATTTCTCTCCTTAATCCAATTTAAACGGCATTTGTGGCATACCCCACGAGGCAGACCGCGGCCATTTCTCCCCCGTCTATTTTGACAGACGGCACGCTGTGCTGGAATGGTACTAATATGTCATTCTTTCAGCTTTCGGTAGTGAGTGAGGCTCGGTAACCGAGCGGAGTCATTAATATAAATTACGCTGCAGGTGGCTTCACTTGATCCTCAGATGTAAGTGGCGAACAACCGGCGGGTGACCGATTCCATCGAACGGCTCTCGTTGAGCCGGGAACATCCCTCGTGTGGGACGCACGAACGGCGGAGGAGCAGCGGCTATATCACGCATTCTTCGCAGGGATCCAGAGACCCAACGGGAATAACAAATCTTGGCGCGGATGGACCCAAGGCCCCGCCGTGGACGGCCACTCCCGCCGCTTCCCCCGGGCTCTCCCACCCTCTCCCCGCCGCGCCGCGGCTTGCGACGAGAGTCGGTAAACGCCGAGAATCACGGGTATTAAATTTTCATCCCGGGACAAACGCCATCGGTAAATTCTCGATTTCGAAGAAAGGCCACGCACTGGCCTCTCTCTCCGATGACCGCAGACGTCTTGAGAAGGTCCCGGGGCGCCCGCCCGCTACACCCGGCCGGCCCACGCGCTAGGGGCCCACGTCTCGAACCCGCGGGGGTCCCGACATGCCAGCACGGTCACCGGGGCGAGTCACAACGCCTCGAACAAAGGGGGGCGAAGGGAGAGGACTGTGTGTCCGACAAAGGCCGCAAAGGGGACCATTTTCCAGCCGAGACAGCACCCAAGAGAAGAAAAGGGGAGGGCGTCAAGTGAAATGGGCAGGCCATTTGAAAGAATCTCGAAGCCTTCGAGTTTATATGGATGGATTTTTGTAAGGAGAGCGTCCTCGAGTCACACAATGGAGTGATCTAAGTGGACACCTGGCCGACAGAAGTAACCGCGAAGATTTATGTATGGAGAGGCCATTGAGTTAAAGGAGAAGGAGAAAAGAGGGGGGGCTCGAAGAGAGGGGGGCGGGCTCGAGTTAGTCAATGGAAGACGACATTTCAATGGAAATCACTGGAGGGAATGGATAAAGGGGAGAAAAGGTGGAACACTGGCGGTGGAGGAAGGCTGGACGAGAGGGAGAGATAATCGATACATTCCGCCATTGTGGACCCTTGAGTACGTCCCGGGCCGTACAAAATTGGACCCATGACCCACGCAGGCAAAGAAGTCTCCAGGTCTTTTCCGTTTGCGGGACCGACACGGACCCAATCCACACGCCCCCACTCCGCAGCGTCTTGCCCACACTCCACGGTGACCAAGATACGGAATTTGTGCAAGATTCCTGGATCCATCCCACCCATCCAGGGTACCGCAAACATTTTTAACACCCAGCCGGCCAAGTAGCCAACGTCCACGTCCGGCCAACCTTAAGTCTGTGGGTTAGCACACCGCTCCAGACAATAATGTTGTGCCCACACTAAAGAACAGCAAGCCACCTGATCTGGGTTTATAGTGATACCGCTATCGGCCTCGAGGATCGCCGGGTGGTGCCCGGTGTTCCTGCGGCGTAGGTCGTTTCCGTTGAGGATAGTGGATCGGCTAATACCATTTTGGTTTCAGGAAACTCTCTCCGAGTGCCGGGCCCCACTGGAAAGTGATAACTATGGTGAAATTTGAATTGGACACTTTTTGTCGGTCCCGAGTTAATTGAAGACCAGAATAATCGGGACGAACCACGGCACAAAACCAAGGATGAGTTACAGGATTTCAGTGATGAAGACACCAGCGCAAGGGACCATGAAGAAACGAGTAGATCGGTAGGCAAATGAAAGCACCGACTAGAGTCAAGTTGCCTGCCATAAGGTTTGAGAGAGAGTTGGGACTTTGCGTTCAATAGAAAATATTTTTATTCTTCAATTAGTTTATCTGCTCTCCAGCAGATTCAGCAATAGAAAGCTTGGCTTAAGTAAAACCATGCGCCATTTAATTCCTGAAGGTTTAGAAACCTAGGTTGACGAGGAGGTGAACTTGGAAGGGTTTAGGAAAATGGCAAAGGAATTGATAACTACTGTATGAATAAAGACGGGAAGCCAGTCAGACCTCAGGTGTCCGGGTCCATGATCACAAATGAAATCAATTCAACGGCCAGACAACTCTGAGAAAAACTCTTCGGTGTTATCAATTGGTAAAAACCGCTGGATAAATGACGATAAGTATAATGGACCGGTGCACATTTCCAGTGTAATTGAGGGTGAAATAAGCCAGGTATGCTCGTGAGTGAGCATGTAATTCATCTAATAGTAGGAGCCATTTCGACTACAAATACCACTAGGACTCATGCGTTCATACTCGTTTCCAAGAACGGAATCACCACCAGGCAAAAGAAATACAGCCCAATGACAAAAAGAGTACAATGTAAAAATTCAATTGAAGTAAAAAGCTACATGCATACGTTTCCTTTATAAGTTATTTAGTCATTTTTGCAGATATTTTAATCCAAGTGAATTATACGATATATTTTGTGACTTTATATTACAGACCTGAAGTGTATAAACCGATCGATAAGTTAAGTATACAATTAAGGGATATCCAAACAACGACAAAAAATACTCGCTTTTACCGTCCGTGATTTCTCATTAAATTCGGATTCTGATCCGAAATGAAATCAGAAGTTAAAGCAAGCACACAAGTTATTAAACTTTCCAAATATTCTAGACCGAATAATGAGGACACACACAATGGTGTAGGACATCAGTGAATTTTACCATCGGAATATTTTCCGGAGTATATTTAAAGTATTTTATGAAAAGGTTTCGGGAAATAATGTGACTTCACAGCAATTGTTTGTTTCAGAGTTTTCTGCGGAATATCAGAAAAAAAATTCGATTCCAAAGGCAAGATTGACTGATATTTTGGCTACCCCATAACTCATGATCACTCATGCAAATTTACGAAAAAAAAATCGATTGGATTTACGATTGGATTTATTTTCGGTTAAATTTTGCAGGACTGTACAAAAATTCCTCTCAAAACTCAAAAATGATCCATCTCGACAACTCATAGGTTCCAACAAAGAGAACATGGGCATCAGCATGATGGGATAAGTCCTCTTAATCCCTTCACCTTCTCAGGCTCAGAGCGTACTCCCCTTAACGTCCGTGTCTTTCATTTTGCCTGTCTTTCACAACTCTGCATCCGTGTCGTGTATTCGAGGGGGACAAGCTTTCATCTTTAAGTCAGCAGTCCCAATTTCACCGGTCCAACTCTAATACAGTATAACAATGTCTAAAATCGCCTTTTATATCTCATCCATGGGAAATGTTAGCAGACAGATAAGTATTATCCCGGTCTCTTCTATTGAGCTTTCAAAAAAATTGATGCTTCCACACATCACGGCGAAACTACCAAAGTCAAATACGCCTCCACAACTCTAGAAAATGGATTTGATTGGCCACCCATGACTGACCTCATTTCGGAGGAAGCTAGCTAGCTGCCAGCTTAATACGTACAAGGATCCCACACGATACGGTTAAAAGGGTGGCGCATCATAAATTATGACCGTGAAATCCGAAATGCGAACCGTAAAGTCACCAAACGGAAAAAATACACACAAACCGAAAAAAGGAAAGATAAACAACAAGGAACAGTTTCAAAAGCTTTGGAAGACATGGGAGTCCCTTGAGTTATATTTTTTTATGAAAAGAAATGTATTCAAATGACCCGCAAGTTTCAGGAAACTTCCAAAGGTTGACACGATGAGGACGGGGAATTGTCCGTTGCATTTTTTTTGGTATATTATTGATGGCCTCATTCCGAGTTCTTCCTTTGAGACCGGTTAAGGTAACCAGGGAAGAAAATCAAAATTGAGTTAACGAAATGTTTTCCCAATAAAGTTTTCAAACGTTTTTTTCCCTCCATTAACGCCATCCCAGGAAAATAATAATGAAGAGCAGCGGTTCCTTCCTAGACATAGGCACGAGAAAATTCCAACAAGCGTATTGATACGGCAAATCATTCCTCCTCAAACTTTTGATGCGATTCACATTTTTGCATTTGATTCGAAAAAAAAACCTCCCTTGCTTACTTCGAATTGGAGAATTCATACAAATTACCAGCACAGAACCGACACATACGAAAAAACCGTTCCATAAAAACCTAATAACCTCCTGCGTGTGATTCATGTGAATTATGATCACATAATACATCTAAAATATGGCAATTCATGAGCTTAATCTCAGCCAAGATGGTGGGTGACATATTTGGGAGGCGACATAAAAAGCACCGGGGAAATAATGCCTGGCACACGTGTCTTTAAAATAACGATCTTACGTGCGAAGTGACACGTAAAAATGGGCAGAATACGAGAGTAAGTGGCAGTGGCATTCCACGTAATCGCCCACTCGCAAACAATCTCCAAGCGGGAAACGGGGCATTTCCGGACTGCTGCTATCGTCCTTTTCCAGCACCGTAAGCCAGAGAAATGATCATCTCTTGCCCCGCGATATGACTCACTGTCATTTTTGTCCTTGCCATCGGGCTGCGAGATGGATTTCCACACCTCACCTCCGCCCACCGCCGGCCGGCCGCGAAACCGCGATCCGGGAAACAATTAGCGCGAGGGACGGGTGGAAATTAAATGACGCGTGAGGGATCCGTGCGGCCCGTGCGAGCGGAACGCGGAAGAAATAAAGTAAATACGAAGCGACAATTAAGTGCGGAAATGGAACTTACCCTTGGCGTTCCTATCACCTTTGGAAAGACCATCGTGAATTGGAAGTGGCAGGCGAAAGGGATTGTATTAGCAGGCCTGGATGACCGTGGTACTGAAAAACTTGCCTTGGACAACAAATGTACTCCGGCCGGCTGAGGACACGCCGATAAAAATGTTCCCACTTCGACATCTAAGGCTTGCGGACCACCAGGATCATTCATGGCAAGAAGATCGTTTTGCACATGTTTACTCAGGGCTTTCCTCTACATAAGGCAAGCGAGCTCCTGTGCTTTCCCCGATTAAAACAAGTTTGCCTCTGGGATGGGACGTTTCACTGCACTAAATTCCTCCGTTCGAGCAGTAAACTGACAAAGCCGAAGCGAGCCGCCGGTATCGAAACGCAGGACGGCGTGATTTCTCTGCCACCATTACCGCAATCATAAAAGGTTTGCTCTTTCATTTTGAAATAAAATACAGAAATCAGGATGCATAGAAAAAAAGGAGGCCTTCTGATACGCAAAATGGTCGAGGAAGCAATTAAACAAGGAAGGATCAACCATGGGTCTCACTCCTAACGCAATTAAACGTATTAAAGCATTCATATCGAATCACTCCGATTCCCATGGATCTGCATATTGGAAGGGAGCCCATTTCAGTGAGGGGATTTGATATTAGAAAGGTTAAAAACCATAATTATTTTACTCTAACGCGCTCCCATGTCTCACTTCCATTTATGGACAAGCAAACGACGGCATTTCAACCCCATACAAAGATAAAGGACGTCGTAAAGCAACCTGAAATAGTACTGCGATTGATCCTAAGTTCCGCCTTCGCAAGGGCATTGATAAAAAAATGTCAGTAATCAACTTCTAACATTCAGACAATTATGATACGGACGAATAATTCATGAACGGAGGAGACAGGCATTCCAAGCCGAACGTCGAAGGAGCCAACCAAAAACTCAAAACTTCCACCGATGTGACTGACACCTCATTCATAAGGACCGTAACCAAATTCGATCCACAATGGATTAGCCCGGCGGCGGCAGGATGAAGAGGATGCGAGTGGGAAGAGAGGGGGAGAGTTGGGTTGAGAGGTGAGTGGCAGGGGTGTCTTGGGAGGGGGGGAGAGAAGGAGAGGAATGCGTCGACAGGGACTGAGGGCATCAATTACTGGAGGGGGACTACGGAAGGGGCGTGTAGCACTTAAAAAGCATTCCCCGAGGCACACGCGGCATTCACGATCCAGACAACACGCTGCAGCCGCTGTGGCAGCCTCCACAGTTGCAGCAAACCGGTAAAGCCGCTGCAAATGTCGAGAGCGATTAAGAAGATGCTGAGGGACAAGGACGGGGCCGACCCTTCGAAGGACGATGGGGAGGTTGCTGCTGAGGGGGAGAGAGGGAAAGGAGGACTGAGGGGGGAGGAGCGGCAGGATGTCACTTTCGAGGCCTTTACGGCTTTTCGGGACTACCCCCGGTCACCGATGCCATCGGATGGGGGGGGAGGCGGCGACAAGAAGCCGTCTGTCGACGGAGGCCTGGGAGGTGGGAGGCGCGAAATTTATTTTACAGCATCGACCACCGATGCGAAAGGAGCATCAAGGTATCGACAGTATTTCGAAGAGGAATTAATTATCAAGGATAACGGAAATATCGAATAATGTGTTCTTGGGTAATAAGGCAGTCCGCAAGGAATGTGATTTGACATTAAGGTATTTCTATCGAACGACAAGCTTGGGTATTCAACCTTGGTTTTGTTCTGATTACAAATTTTGTGAGGGAGGCACGAGTTTTGAAATCTATAAACATTCGAGTTCATCTTCAATCTTTAATCTGCGTGGCCTAAATCCGTCTATGGGGTTTTGGGTTCCATCGGTGTCAGAAGGAAACTCTAGTGTGGCTTTGCCTTTCTGAAATTCCAACCCAGGCCTACTACCCCTCTGACTTATCCTATTTTCTCCAATAACCACGTCCATTGTATATTCCTGCCAAGGCAATTTTTAAGCGGATCTTCTTTGAATTACGGCAAACATCTTAATCAGATCCCGCACAATTCCCTCAAGGCCGAAATCAAACCTTTCCGATTTAAAACCTAGCCACTGCGGTAAGTACTGTGATAAATTCTAAATCATTAGAATGGCCCGGGTTCGAGGCAAGGCGGCATGTTTCAACCTGAGCACCGGAGGGACAACAATTTTCGGTGACCGTACAAGGTCTTTCAGAGGGTATATATTGCATGCGTGGGCCCACACTATGGCGTTAACAACGGCTAATAATAGTGTGGGGGTTATTCGTTGAGGGCAGGAAAAGGTCGCCTCCGCCCCCCATCCTCCTCCTGTGCGTGAACCACAATGGCGGACATTCGAATAACCTGGCAAAGTGCCCGTTTTAAAAAGTAAGAATACGGACCGAAGGCCATCCGGCACAGGAAACATTGTCACGATGGCTAGATGGAAATTGCACTGAAAATATCTTTGGCCGCAAACGTTCAAAATAATACCGGAGTGCCTCAAAAGTTTTCATTTTTTTCAGAATGCGGTCATACCGTATAAGATTACCAAATTGTACACACATACTTAGAAACAGTCTCAGGCGGTGTAATAACAATAAAGTCATTCGCGATTCCGGAATTCGTCGTGGTATTATCCAAAAGTTAATAGCAACGATAAATGAATTCCACCAGCGAACATCTAGAAGAAAAATTAGCCGTGATAGCACGATTGCGTCTTTGACAATTTTAATTCCTCGGCACAATAGAATTAAGGGCATCGGACAAGTAGAACTGTATATTTAACTCCTAGTTATCATATTTAAGTCAGGAAAATATTTCTTTTGGTTAACAGAAATAAATTAGGATGCCACGAATTTCATATTAATTTTAAAAACAAAAGAAATAATGGCCCCGATTTCGAGTCTAATTCAAGGTGAAATTTCGCCCAGTCATTGGATATTCCTGTGCCAAAAACAAAACGAACACAATAACATGGCAATACAATGGCGGCGCAAGGTAAGGTAGTTGGAGGTCAAAGAAGGTTGTGTATGTAAGAATGGCTTCTGCATTACATTTCTTATCTTACTTACTCCATCTTATTATGTTAATGTGCCAATTTACAGCCAAGCACTGCAGAGTTCATATGGGTCCATATGAGATTATGAAAACGAAATACCAGAAGCACGAGCGAAACTGCTACTAGAGATTAGTAATGGCATCGATTAAAGTTGAGGAATTTTCACATCCCAAAGACATCGCCAAATGGAGACGATATTGCGTAGTAATGATTTTGGAACGCTTGCTCCCTAAAAATTCGATGTTACCTCTCCCTTCAATTCTGCTTGTCACCTTATACTGAATCCACCGCATTATTTTTCCACGGGAGCGCGCCCTATCTCCTCACCCACAATACCACGGCTCGCTGTGAACTTCGTCACTCTCCCAAACCCTCTCAAACCCAGTACACAGCTGTGTAACACGGTCACCACAGTTGTGTAAACACAGAGCGAATACAAAGGCTCACTTCTATGCTGCAACATGGAGGCTAGTAGGCCGAGGTACAGGTCAGGAGAAACCATGCATTCGATTTCCTCTGCCCCTTTTTCTTCAGCACCATTGGTTAGCCTTCTAATCAATTAGTTTAGAGTGGCCTTGGCTATGATATAAACTCCCAATTTCCATACTCATCTCTAGGATAATAGGAGGGAATTAAGCATATTAGCGCCAACATATACGATATTTTGTGTATCAGCCACCCTAGTGCTTAACTTTGCGCGAATTGAAGTTTTGAGCTCCCATTCACCTGCTCCTTCGTGTGAGTCATCACCTGCCGACTGATTAAAATTGCAAATTGGAGGTAGATGGGTAGATTACGTTAGACTCGCCCAATCCCAGTAGAAGTGGAATAATTAAATGGCAAGATAAGGGAATACCGACCAATTATTGAACAAGGACAGCAGTCATATACGATCATCTCCGCCTATTTTGGAATGGAAGAATAGTCCAATACAGGCCCTGTCCTATGATTGCGTGTCAAAGTTAAGCTTGAAACATTAGGCGGCGCGTCGAGAAGACAAAATATGTTCCGATAGGTGAACAGCAGAAAAGGCAACAAATGAACATCGCAGATGGACATTAATTCTACGCACGAAAGCAGATTTTTACAGATAAAAACCACTTCCTATTCCATAATTGCCGTAAAAACTAGACTCGCATAGGTTCACCGACCAGACTTCTGAATCGGAACTTCATCGACTATTATTTTCTTAATCATAACATGAAAGCGAGACTGTAAACATCTCCAAAACAAGGGCAAAATAAAATAATTAACAAAATTAATCCAATTAACTTGGATCAATTCAATCAGACATATTTCTAAGACCAGATAAAAAATGGAAGCTTTATAATTTTTCAATACTTTCCCATCTAGACAAGTATAAACTTATTAAAAAGAGGAACATCACGACTTTGAACTCTATAACGAACAAAGTTTGGCCTGCAGGGTACGCCTATTAGCATTGACATATTAACTCATAGACAAACGTTCTAAATAATCAATCAGACTGCTCAATTAGGTTTAGTAACTTTTATTAATGCTAATCTACTGCTCATGACTAAGGAATACTGAAGCAGTTAGTTTCAGCATACACCTTTGACAATAACAACTCTCTGATAAAACAGAACGATATATCAAATATCCATCGAGAAGTGACTTTTCACTCTACAGTATGAGAAATTGAAAAATAAAGTTTCCACGGGCGTAATATGACCCCCTCTACAAGGCAGATTATACAGAAAAAAATGGAGAAAAGAGGGAAAGAAACACAGCCGTCTAAGAGATAAGCACTAATTGGCTTTCGAAAAACTTTCGTTTTCTTGTCGCATTGAGCCCTATCTTTCAGACCAAATAAAGAGATAATATGTCCCATCCACTCAATAAATGGTGAAAAATGCAGAAACATATTTTATCATTGATATTTTATACTCCTTTTTTTCGAGCGAGTTCTCCGTGAGAATATACCCACCGAATTTCACAACGCCAATTGGGCGAGGAACAAAAGAGAATGTGCTGTTCTGCGAGGAAACACAACATAAAACTATAAACACTGCTCGGGCATTGAGCAAAATTCTTCCGAAAGTATGTATATAGATGAAGACCAGCGGATTATTGACACGCAAGGGACATTTAGATAAGTGCATGGCACCCGGATAAAAAGCAAACACAACCTCCCATATAAATATTAAAGGCTACGTTGAAAATCACGATCTAAAAAAAGATAACCACATAACATAATAGATTATAAAATGAAATGCATCACGGAATAGCGAGTTTAGCCATCGGACAGCGGCTTCAAACCCAAAACTCTGCATGGAGAATGGAAAACAGAAAATGGAATCTGCATTAGTGGAAATTGGACGCCGTCACGTGGTCACAAGGGTTATCATTAAAACAGATTCTGTGTCACAGAAATTATGAACTATACCGGACAATACATGTCCTAATTCACAGGGAGACGTCAAGGAGAAAACTGCCAACAGAAGAATTAAGAAACCGAATTCATAATGCATTTTCAATGTAGTTCATATAATCGCAAAAGTTAATGAAAAGTACTCCATGGACTGCTGTGTGCTCTAATGATATTTCCATAAGGATGAGGGGTCCTTGTAACCTGACAAAAGAGCCATAAATTCGTCCTACGGGCTTGGCTTGAGGCAAAAACTGAACCAAATTCCCAATTTCGCCAAAAGGTTACGTGATATAGTAATATTTGCCCTACACATAAACCGGATTTGACGCAAATGGCTTTCACATTTTTATTTTTGAAGCTTTAATATGTTTTGACATTAAAGCCCCAGTCAAGCCAGCAAAGAATGAGATTCCTTTCAAATAGGAGACGTGACGTGCATCGCTGTACCCAGAGAGCGGGTTGAGATGCAGCGTACTGCTCTAGTCAAAGTTCTTAAGAAAAAAGTCTCCTTAAGAACCTCACTTGATCCTTTTTTTTCGGAAAGTTTTTTAAAAGCGTAAAATTCTTTGGGAAAACTTTCCGCCTTTGTAATTTTCTGCATCAATCCCTATACGCGTCCTAATTTTTCCAGGTTTCTCGAATATTCGAAGAATCTAACCACTATAAACATCTCAGAATAATTTGGGATCTGATTCAAGCGGCGTGCATCACAGAGTCGGCACGAATTAGGAATGGAAGGTATCAAAAATCAGATCTCCACGTAGAGGTTAGTTCAAAGAGTGCATTCAAAAAGTGCTTGAATTAATGTATTATCGTCAACTTTTGCGTGATAAATTTATCTGAATTTTTGAGCTCGTTTGAAAACAATTTTATCATACAGCATCATTTATGTCATTTGCATTTCCGTTCCCTCGATTCGACGAACGATTTAGTTAGGCACTAAGTCACTAAGAACACAAATTTTTCTAAGAGATAAGCGTGAAAAGCCTGAAAAAAAGTACCCGTTTTACGTAAAACAGGGCTTTACTTGAAAGGAGGGCAGCATTTATTTAAGTCCCCGACGGTTATGTTACACTGAAGGAAAAAAAGTATTAGTTGCGCTACCGGAATGACATGATACCAATGTAGAAAATGAGAGTTGGGCCAGACATACTGGGCAGCTGCTCGAATGCATTCGTGCCACGACGTTTCAACTCATAGCAATCAGCCGTATTTTCTAACATATTTAACTTCGCCTCTTACTTTCACCGAATCCGGTGATTGATGATATTTTATCGCCAAAAATCGGCTACCCCTGTAACGACAAAACTCGAAACTAACCGCGGCTGACGCAATGGGCCATGGGATTAGCCGGCAACTGTATATTCGGAAATCTGGTCTGATCCATAGAAAAGTGGGCCAAAGTAATTTCAAGTCATTGATCATCACCTTTGGATGCAGTGGCATGTTACTCGGCTCATTTTTTAAAAATAATTTTAATGGACATAGAAATACTATCCTCCATACCGTCATGGCAAAATTGAGGCACGGCACGCATTGAAAAACATGAAAAATCTATACTTGAACAAATTCTGCATCGATCTTACCCTACACCAGAATGATACAGCAGCAACCTTTCCCACCGAAAAATCACCCGAATCTCAGAAAGCGCTTGTAAATTAAAGTTATTAAACAGATGACGTAATCAAAAGTTATAAAAAATGCCCCAGGTCGAATGACAGCGCTAATTTAAATGGCAAACATTTTCCTTCCGAGGTGATCGTCGGCTGTCCAAACTGCTATGGACATGTGAAAATATTTTTCGCCCAAAAAATGTTTTAACGAATCAAAAGCTACGGTCGTTAGAGCGAGTTCGTATTTTTGGAAGAAATTGAGTCCCTTATGAAAATACATGTACGCAAGCAACAGCAACAATACAAAGTGAAAACTACGATAAGACGCCGGGATTGCGGGTCAAAGGGTCATGGCGCTCGCTAACGAATTCCGATAGATAAGTCTTTTATTTACATTCATTAAGCACCGAACGAGAGGATTTTCCCAGGAAATAAAACTTTATGCAGTGATGACCACAAATACAAATGGAATATTTTTCATTGCGAAGCTCGTTAAAAAAATGAAATTCTTAGGCAAACGAGAGCTCAGAGGGTAGGATATGAAAGGTGGAAACGAGTTTGACAAATACTTTCGGACTAAAAGGCTTTTCATTACACACATCGCAGCATTTCGTTTCCATAACAAAAAAAAGATAAATCGTACGAGAGACTTTCGTATTGAAAATTGCTACCAGTTAAGAATAAATCCTCGCTAATTTCACAAATCCACATTTTTAACGACCAGCAACTAACGTTACCACACATCAGCAAGCTCACTCCTAACTTTTTGACAAAATTGCATCGCAAGCAAGCATGTCATACTTTGTAACCATGATTCAGCGTTGTTTCAGTCGTAAGAGATGACCCCAGAGAAATGTGAAAACAATATAATGGCAAGAAAGTGCCGACCACAATAAACACTACGAAAGAATCGACAATAATTGTAGGGTTCACTCTTCATTGGGCATGCTTAACTGTAATGGGTTTCACTTATTTGCACATGTGGTACGCCCCTCCTTTTAAAACCTCAAGTTTTAAACCGAATAGACCTTAAACCCCTGACCAAAAACACCTACCAGAGTCCGACTGTTCGCTGGAATCGGCCTCCCAACGCCGGCTCCCGCCCACTCGAATCACCGACCCACCATCAGGCCTCATCTCGTGGCCCACCCCTCTTCACCAAACCCACCCCCTGTCCCTTCCCCCTCCCAGCCGCACTAACACCCATCCCCCCCAACAAACCTCTCCCAGAATCCCCGCCGCCTCTATTCACCACTTTGCAAGAGGCCGCCCCTTCCACGGATTTCTCTCCGAATGCGTCGAATAGTCTTCACTCCCTCACCTGCCAATCCCACCTCACGCGCGCGACGTTGCCAAACCGATCGAGGAGGTATGGGAGGGTGGGCTGGGGTTGCTTGAGGGGAGGGGGGATGGGAAAGAGGTGTTCTGTGGAGGGGGGTAGGGCGTCCGGCCGCCCGGCTGGCCATCCCGGCTCCCACCAACGGGTGGCCGAGGAGGGCGCGAGCGACATAACTCGCGGCCGCGGAGATGTAAACGAGAAAAGGCGAAGGGCTGGTGAGGGAAGGGTGGTGGCGATAGCGTCGGCGGTGGTGGTGGTGCCGTTGGTGCTGGTGCCGATGTAGGGGAGGACGGAAGGAGAGGGGGTTGGCGCAGTCCCGACCGCCCAGGCGGCAATGTGCATCCGGTGGTAGGCGCGAAGACACCCGGCAACGGCGCGCGACCCCCACCGCCGCCGCCACGAAGGTGAGGAGAGCTGCAACGGTGGGAGGTGTCGAAGCGGGGCGAGGAGGGACGGGGGAGAGGGAAAAGAGGAAGGTTGGGATGGGGCAGCCGGGCGAGGTGAAGGGGGACGGGGGTAGTCAGGGAGGGAGAGTAGTGGGGGATTGAGTCTTCGGTTGGAATTCCTGCCTCCACCTCTTCGGTAGAGTTAGACCTGCCACCTTCTTCCCCCGCGACTCCCAGGCAGATTACCGGTCGGGAGGGCCACCAAGGAGGGTGGGAAGGGCGTCCGGGTGATGAGGGGCAGATGAGACCGGCGTCGGAGGGCTGGCCGGAGAATAATACTGCGGGACCCGCGGCCGCACTTGCCGCTAACAATGAAACCCTCTCGAAAAGTTCCCTAAGAAAACTTAGATCGTCGAGGGGGGTTGGGCGCCTTGCGCTCCGTGGTCATGCTTGCGGCGTTGCCAGTTCCTACGATGGCCTCTCCGCCACTGAGCTCGGCGCCACTCGGGGATTGCAGTGGGTGGAAAATGAGGAGGGAATCACGGGGTGGGTGGCTGTTGGGTTGGGGGACGAAGGGGGGAGACCGAGAGGGGTCTCCTCCTACGATACCTCGCCCCGGATGAAGCTGCGCCTCCATGGCCGTCTCATGAGGCTCTCCAGGGGGCTCCTCACGCCCCACCTTTGGATCCTTCGCAGATTTGAATCCGCCCCTGCGTCGAGCCGGCGCAAGTACACAACCACCCCGTGACCCCTGAGGTGGGATAACTGTTGGGACACTGGGCCGACCCCCGGATTGGAGGAGGCCCAGATGCGCGGGTCAGCAACCTGTGTCTAGCAACTCGATAAGGAAAGCACATACGATTAAGCTGCAGAGAGGATGTCCTTGCATGGTGGGGGTCAGCAGAAAAAGAATTGCGAGGACGCAAACCGCGGCAAAACTTTTTACTCCGAAGAATAAACGAAATACATGATATTCGAGCAATTCGGTGTCCGGGGCTGTCCCATCTGAGAGCCCCTAAACCAGCGGAGCTTCTTCGGGTCAAGCAGACGGTTTCGGTGTACTCGGGTTGTCGAGCGGAAAACCCATACTTTAAAATGTCATAATAATAATTTAAAACGTTCAAGCACACGAAATATGCGGCAAACTAACCACTACACCAGTAATGTCAGATTGGTGGTAGAAAGTTCTCTCGCCGATCCATGCATTCTCCCTATCTAATACGCGACTCACCTCACTGAGAAGGAAGTGATACTGTTCAAACGAACCAATTATAATTCATAAAATAATGGAAGCACAAACGCAGTTTCTCTTGCATTTTTTCTCTTTAAAAAAAAAGAAATGGAAACCAGGCTGCATCATCCGGCTTTCGGAATGTATTTTTTTATTATAATATTCGACAAGCTTTTCAAATCGGATAACTTTTGTGAGAATTTTAACAGTTGCCTAGTTTATATTCATGAATTCTCATAGAAGTCCTTTTCGAGGAGACGTTACAGATTACTACTAAAATAGAAGCAATTTCGAAACATGTAATAATGTTTAACTTCAAATGCCAAGTGACGGGTGGCAGTGACACTTACAAGGATATAGAACTCAACTTCCAAAAGTGCAGATTTTTATACCAATTGTACGGCCTTCGTCGGCCTCTAATTGTCTTTAATTTTTTGTTCTTTCCTGGATCGATATACTCATCCATAGGAATCACAAATTATTAAGTCAAAGGCTGAATATATTTCTTCCTTTACGATTGATCATCTCATTTCTATCAAGGGCTAGGGCACATGAATGGACATTAATAAATTGACAAAGAATTTGCATCGGGAAGCTATCTGGCAGATCCCACTCATTACGTAGAATAATAGAAGGTCACTGGATTCTGTAAGAACATTCAGAGACGCGGTTTCGAACTTTTATCTTAGAACCACAATGGTTGGGATATTTCTACGAAGTTAGGAAAAAACCCGCTTCCTCTAATTACTATACCTTCTCAATCAAAAAGAAATTATAAATGCGAAGAGGCAGGGAAACTGGTGGCCAATCGACATGCGGTATTGATTTAACTCCCGATTTTAAATGGATGCCATCACCAATCACCCGCATACAACCGGGAGCTTTTTATGATAGACATTGCGCAGCAACGAGAGAAACGAAACTTCTGGCTCAAGAATTTTCATCAATCATTTTTTTCCCCATTGGAAACTGTTACCAGGCAAAAAACTGTTGATAGACCTCCGCCACTCTTTCCCCGATCACTTAAAAACATTTTCACGCCACGATGACTTCCTCCCTTTCCCTCAGAAGTAGACGAGTTTTAAAGGGATATCATTTCAACTTTATTACCACCGATTCCGTATCTGAGAATCCCATTTACCTACGCCACCGCCGACTCTCAAGTACGTGGCTTTGCTTTGATGCGATTTCAATCACCCAAGTCCCCGGCGCGTGGAATGTGCAAAAAAAAGTCGACCCTTTTGCACGGGATGCGAGAGCGTAATTGAGCCGAACGAATGCTTTGAGGTCTTGCTCATGGTGAAAACGCTGATTTCAATTATTCATCCGAATTCTGATAAAAAGCTTCCTCCCCAACACGCGCGGGTCGTGGGACACTCGGGCGAAATATCAAACTGCATCTTGGGCCTTCCCGGAAGTTGTCCGCGGATATTAGCATTTTAAATGGATTTTAGAAGAGCCGTGGAGAATTTTTTGGCTCAGGCGATCTCGAGGCGTCCGGCGTCACGAAGGAATCGCCACTTTCATCAGATCTAATGCATGGAATTTTCACCTCTGTTCCCATGAGGTTTCCACGGTCGGAGAGAACGAATGGAATACTGAGGCGTCCACGGAATAAATCCAATTCCTATTCCCAGCTATGCGCGATTTGAAATAACTGAAGGCCACCGGCAGAGCGACTGGTACTCCAAAGAGAATTCCTGCGAAGCCAATGCAAACAACGGAACATTATCCGCGGGACGGAGTTGCTGGCTCTTGAGCTTCGACGACAACTTCATTCACCGGACGTGAAACATTTCCCGGCCGAGGAATGTCTAAGCGGAAGTATATATTGGCGTTTACAAAAAAATCATTTTCTTTCCCTTATTTTTTCGTCCTGACTCACACTTTCGATTTTGTACGTCCGGACTCTCACCCGGAGGAAGTAACACTTAATTATTCTACGGTGTGTTGCAGTTAATTTTTCACTAAGTGAATTTCGGCAAGTTGTAATAAGAAAAACGTATGGCAGTAAGCTATGAAAATTACCATTATCATGCCTACCTACTTAAAACAATTACTTCAAAAGGCGCTTGGCATGATTCCTCAGGCGTACATCTGGTACCAGAGGGTAACGCCCTAATGCTTAAATTCCCTTCGACTTCATTTGTGATGAGAAACATCATATATTATAGATTAAGCCAGGGCTAATATTCAAACTGCACAGCCGACGTACACTAAGGTCATTTAGAATCGGCACAAACGTCTATTTCAAGATAGTGGAAACCATCCCCGTTCAAGTAATAATCAGAGCTTTTTCTGGTTTAGTGCAGATTTACATGCTCAATTTGGACAAAAATAATTAATTATAATTAGCATGAAAATGTATGAGCCCATTATACACCTTTCACATTGTAAAACATGATACGCTTAATGTAAACATCGTAACTAAAAGCTACTAGCTTTCAAGCGAGCTCATTCGGAGTGTCCGAGAAATCTCACAAAAAGATGTCCCCGTGTTTCGCTATCAGCCCATTAAATACGTCCTAATTGAGACATCGCCGTGAAATGTATATTTTCCGGAGAGAAAATAGCGCCATTTGTTACTACCGAAGTGGGAACGCGTCCGACCGGAAATGGGAATAATATCAGGCTCCGAGAATTTTCCTCGCTCAGCATACGGCTGAAAGCCACGACGCATGAAGCACGAGCAACCAAATATGTAAACCGAAGGGAGGCAATACGGATGGCATTTCGTGCGCGATAGTCAATTGCTGTAATGCATTAAGGAAACACGTAGTCTGGAGGCGCAAATGTCAGTTACCACCACCACTTGGTGATTCCACCTTTCAAGTCCGCTAAGGAACGCAATTGGAAGATATGTGTACTCCAGATGAGAGCGCCTTTCCACTCGTTTAAAGGAGTGCACGTTTAAAGTGCGAGGACGGGAGGGGGACAGGTGAAGGGGAGGTGGGGCGGAGAACGAGAGAGAAAAGGGAGAGGGGGAACGGTAGGAAAGGGGGTGAGGGGGAACGGGGGGAAAGGTAAGAGAGCGGCGGCGGGGAGAGAGGAAGGGGAAGGAGAGGGATGGGGGTGAGGAAATGGTGAGAGAAGTGCGAAGTGGAGTGGGGGCGAGAAGCGGGAAGGGTGAGGGAAGAGAACGGGAGTTTGGGGGTGGGGGTTTGGTAGACCGCCCTGGGTTTAAGTGTTCGTCCCGATCCTCCGGGATCAGTCCCAGTCCCGATTTCTACGGATTGGTCTCAATTACCTCTCGGAACGGTCCCGCCGCTTGGATGCTGTGTCGCAGAGCACCTCGAAAAGAAAGAAAAAGACTTTTGGGACGTCTGAATACCTTGCTTGCCTGCCGATGTGTCGACAGGTAAATTTAGCGCGCTTCGAAACACAAGAAATTGGAGTTAGGCTACCGAAAAAAAGACCTGTGTCGGGTGCCAATTATGTAGACGCTGTTTTCGTTTTAATCATTTCATAGTGTCTGCACGTATTCTACCGGAGCTAATATCTATCTATAAACGGATACTATGTCTGCAACAACTAAAATCAAATCCGATACTCCAGTAAAACTTTACCAACTTTGACTGCGCGGGACAAAGGTTGCTGTTGGTTTAAAAATGGTCTTTACATTTCGTTGCTGGAAAGTTTCAATTGCTATGTATATATGTGCAAAACGTACACTTATATCAAAGTGTGTTTCAACATATTTCACGCAATGCTTAGAATTACTTCACACTACCATAAGAGACCGGTAGTGTACTGCCGTAGAGCATTGCATTAAATAAATAGCAATATTTCCAGTAATTAACTTAACGTAATTATCTCCGCCGCAGAACACCAAAATACTTAAAAGGCGAAAATTTTTCCCTACGACCTTTGTAAAAAACTGAGGCCATTCGGTATTTATTTGTTGCTACTTTCGGGCTTCGTAAACTTTTGATTATTAATCGAGGTGTAAGAATATATTGCCGAAAATAAGACGAGACATGGAGCCAAAGCATATTCAGAATGAGTAGTTATCCATGACCACTTCAAAAATATTGGAATGCTTTTGAAAAATAGGTAGGGATCGGGTTGAGATACTGAGTTACTCTGCAAGCCCATCCAGAAGAATGACGCATGCATGCAACGACGATGCTTTGCTACTAGTTGTAGTTAGAATAAAATTTCTCATGGAATAAAGAATCGAGGCACAACAGCAAGGCGATCATTACTAGTTCCCATTAGGTGATGGGACGGTGAAACACTAAAACTACGCTGTTTCAAACATGGACTACGCGGCCTAGGACGACAAGTTTTAATTTCACCGCCAAAGAAACCGACGGGCAAATTCATAAAACAATAAAACATCGATCGCGCGATTATTCCTTGCAGCAAAAAAATAAATAAAAAAGATAAACACTTTCTTCTCTGCAACAATACCAGGCAGGCACAGAACTAAGGCGAACGGTGCAGAAAATCGTTTCCATCTCTGTACATGGTGTTTTCAACATCGGATCTTAACGTCCCGGTTTTTCACCCGCCTCCCCAAGATCCAAACACGCTACGAAGGGTGGCCGGGCTCGAGGGGACGGGGGGCGTTCGGGCGGGGGGAGGAAGGGGGGGGAAGTTCGGAGGAAGAGGAAGGGGCGGACCCTAGAGGGTGAGGGGAAGGAGAGGTGAGGGTGAAGGAGGGGCTTCCACTGATTGATTACGGTCTTCATTATGGCGGGAGGGATGGAGAGGGGGAAGGGGACCAAAGGTATGAGGTGGTTCACACTGCGCGGCCCCCACATCCCCCCCTTCACTTCACCGCACCCCCCCATTCCGAATCCACCGCCGCCGCTCCCACCCCCAGTTCCGCCGATCCCTCGTCAAAATAGAGCAAAGATACACTCTTCTCCCTCACTCTGTCGGTTCCCGTGACGCGGCGGCCCCGGCTTACGTGGGTCGCAGCCGCCGGGGAGGGCAGGAGACTTTTAAACGGACGACGTAAACGCCCTCGTTCGCGTCCACCGGCGGTGGGAACTTTTTCAGCTGACGGAAGGTTTGGGTGGGGGGTAGAGGGGGGGGGGCGTTCCTTTTGTCACTCCACGACTTGCTGCGGAAAGGTGGGAGAAAGAGGGGAGGGAGTTGAGGGCTGGGGATGCCGCTGAGCGACGATCCCACCGCGAATAATAAATCCACTAATCCATCCATCCGAAACGGGAGATTAGGGCGGCTGTTTACTCGGCTCGACGGAAAGAGCTTCCTGGAATTCTAATTCACGGGAAAAGGGGGGGTATGCCTCAAAGACGAAACGTTTCCCCGTCTCCATTGTCGTTATATTATTACCCACTCATTTAAGTGCTGAATTTTCGAAAGGAGAAACACTGTTTCGGTAAATCTGGAGAATGGCATTCGCAACAGATGATGGTGCTCTTTGAAAACAAATCGGAGACTCTTCGTGGCATTGTCGCCAGACAGATCATTCTTTCGCTTCCTTACCCACCGTATTACCGCATACTTCACCCTTTTTTTTATTGGTAGAATCCTCACAATGAGACATTCCTGAGAAACGTCCCATTATTTTAAAGCAGCCTTGATATTTTCTCCCTCTGGCTCCCCGTTCCCATCACCTCTCAGCTAAATGAACACTCATAACAGACATAATTCTAAGCCTTCGACGATAATCCACGCGCACTCGTTGCAGCATGACATTTGTAAATGTAAATATAATCTCGAGCGGGCCCTAGAGATCTTGTAAATCCAAATACAAATGAAATGGCACCAGCACGGCTGTCTGATGGAAATCTTCTGAGGACCTGCTTTCATTCCTTAATGCTATTTAATTCCGTATAATGAGATTAAGTTTCCTTTAGACCGAGGAATAAAAAAAATGGGAACGAACGCCCACGCAGGGATTCGAGCGCGCACAAGTCTTACGGTTGACCTAAGACCTGTCCCAGCCTACTATTTTAAGCCGAACGTATCGTGCGCATTGATCCAAAGGAATCCGAATACAGAGTTCCGAGTAAAAGATTTGAGAGGCGAGACGCTCGCATCTCAACCCTTTCGAAGCGTGGAGGGATTCATGCATAATGTAGGACTTAGAGAGTGAACAACATGAAAACGTGTAGAACAGCACGTGGACGACGAAGATTTTTGGAAAATGAGGGGAGAGCATAGGTAAGTGGGGGGCTGGAGCCAGGGGGGGCAGGGATGGGAGAGAGGCAAACCAGATGGAATAGGAGAGGGAGAAATTTAGAAGGTCCATGTAAGCGACTTCATGGGATGGTCACAACTGACATCATGAGGGTCCCACTTGTCTCACTCCTTTTCTGACAGCACGCGTAGGAGTAAAATAAAACGCGATTTGCATAGAAACCAACCAAATAAGAAAAAAATCAACAGAAAGTTAAAGGGCTGAACCGATAATTAGTCGCTCGGTTTTTTCGTTGTGCACAGAAAACATCTCTTAGTATCCTTTGAGATGATGTTATTTTTTGATAGAATTAATGAGTCGTCGAAGGGGAAAAAGCTCGTGTTGCCTGGCCATTGATCCTCTTTGGTGCGATAGAATATTGAGAGGGAAGCGGAGGACGGAAGAAGGACTAAGAGGAAGCTTTCTTGTTTCACAGCGGACGCCTTTGACATTTTTTTCTAATGCAAATGAGACCATTCAGTGGTCTAACGATTTCGAAATGATTACATTTCGTCGGCAGAAAAATAATGCATAGGGAAAATTCAAACATCATTCTGTTAATGACAGAGATGAAGACTATTACAATTTTTCACTAAATAACTAAGCACTTGGCGGAAATTGCGATAGTCTTCGTCTCTGTTACTATTTATTTCGCTTAGTTATCTCTGTTATTATGGAACAGTTCCACCACATTACACCTGCATCTGTAATTTAGATTACACAATTCTGTTGGATGCGGGGGTACGTATGGTTAATATGGTGGGCACAGGGGATATCAAGGTAACAAGGACGCTAGAAGAAGAGAAAAAAATAGAAGTTATGGGAAGTATTACATATGAAGGAGGGAAGCACGAGGGAATATGGCGTAGGCGGGGAATTTTCTGGTGAGCTCCTTGCCTCGAAGCCAGAACACGGCGCCTTCAGAAGGCACCACCAGCCGACTGCACACCCCCGTCTTTAATGACCTGAATGGTAATGGTTTGACTCCCCGCGACCGATACGACCGCTTACGGCTTGAAGCTCACGTAATGAACCCCGGAAAGTCCACGACAATGTGCGTGGCTCGGAAACCGCATTGATTAGAACCATAAAGAGTATCGGGAAAATTCGGAATGGTGGGGGGAGGGGTGGCAAGGGGGGGGGTTCTTTCAATCTTTGACCGAGTACCCGGCCAAGTGCCTCCACGTCACAATCCATCATTTCATTCACTTCCTTTTTTCATTCTTCCACGAGCCCGGAGACGAACGCAATACCTTACCCGCGTATAGAAGTCAGAGAGCGGGGATGATGAGACGCTCACTCGAGAGATTCCAGCAAAAAACCCCACGAGAGCAGTTAAATACCTTTGAAGGGGAAAAATGGAGAGGGGGCGGTGGAGAGAGAGGCGGAAGAAATCGGCGAAAAATCGAATGAACAGAAAGAGGGGTGGGGGAAGAGAGTATAATGAATGGTGCAGTTGAGATGGAAGTAAATAAGTTTGGAAGACAGCGCGGGAGAGTGCTGTTGGATGGGTTCAAGACTCTCTCAGATTAGAATGGCTACGCCGAAGTCCTCGGGTTCGTAACCCGCTGCAGCCACGGGCGCGGTGATTACCACTTGATGACTCAAATTAAGGCGTGATTACGTTGCCAAATGACCTCGGATCTCGGCGATGAAACAAAAAAAATCGGGATTGGGGGGAGGCAGAGAGAGAGACGGAGGGTGGGGGGAGCGGAAAGGTGGGAGATGTGAGGCGTGGAGATGGGGTCGAGTTGAAAAGACCCCTCCCCCTTCCCCCGCACCCCGTCCACGGGGGACGGACAGGTCATCCCTCTCCCTTCCCCGTTCCCTCCCCCCCGCCCAGGGCCGGCCGGTAATTACGACGCCGATTCGGACTCTCCACTGCGCCCCGATGGAAAGAGCATACCACCTCCTCGGGATGTCTAAGGTGTTTCACTTTTGAAACTGCCCGCCATTTATATGTTTCTGAGATAGGACGTTTTTTTCACACCTTCATATGAACAAGCAAAGCGTGACGTGACGTTTTCTTGAATAATTTAATCGCCTGAGGAATACGCCATTGCCATTTTCACCATTACAAGAATTAGCTGCCTCACTCGCCGTATTCAATACATGGAATCCATCGCTACTTCTTCCGATATTCATATTAAAAAGGGTAATGGTGTGACAGTCTATTAGGTCTTCTATTGCACGTATACCATGCATACTGAACGGTTGTTTGAATACAAGCACATTTTTGACTTTTTAAAATGACTGACATATACGAGATATCGTACTGCCCCATATCGTACTACCACACAAATTTCGACAACACACAGTGATATAAACATCAAAAACATAGTTTTCTGACGAATCTCAATGGTTTTCATGAGTGATAGCTAATATTTAGTACGTATTCTTCATGTTACTTTAATTACCAATAAATTTCTAAATCTTAGCTGATCGCTGACTAATATCCTTTTCACGATGGTCTGATATTAAATAATAAAAGAAATAATTAAAATATATTGAAGGAAATGGATTACGCTATGACCTTCAACTACACCATAACCCGAGTGTCACTATTAAGAATTGTGGCAGAAAAATTACCTTGTCTCACCACTTTCACCAAGTAACTACAGTTAATCACGAAGTGTTTGAAAAAGAAATGGAAGATAACAATCAGTTTGTATCAATATTGTCGAGGTTTCAAGCTCATCATTTATGCAAGTCAAGAGGATTATTCAACTCCATTGATGCTTAAGTCTAGTTCCCTCATTCTACTCAGGTCTGGGCTGCGTTGTACGATGCCCATATGAGGTGGATTATTTATAATTACCATCTGCGTATGAAGTAAGTTTCAGCCTGGAAAGACGTGACTGTACGTGCTCCTATTTTATTTTTTACAGCGACTACTTTTTCTTCCAGTGACAGTAACGATTTTTTGCAAATTTTATTCCCTAATTCCTTAATTTTCTTTATCATAATTACCTAAATACAGGGTTCGTCCGGAAAATAAGTGTACTGACTCCTGGGCTGGGCGCGCCGCTCCAGGCGCGCCCAGCACCGCTCTGACGGGCTGCGATTGGAGGGGGGTATGTTGGCAAGCGACGCTGAAAAAGGCAGTCGGCTCTGAGCTGTGGTGTAGTGAGGAGCTCTGTTAACGCGAACCTCCACGCTTCGACCCACGTCACGGAACGCGATGCCGAAGTTTTTGGAGCAGCGTTATTCCATCAAATTTGCGGTAAAGCTTGGGAAATCGTCTACCGAAACTGTCGGTATGATTAACCAGGCTTACGGGGAGTCAGCCATGTCCAGAAACATGATCTTTCGGTGGCACAAGATGTTCGTGGAGGGCAGAGAAGAGGTCGACGACGAGTCTTCGAGAGGTTCCCGATGATGCCTTCGCGGGAGCGTTCCAGGAATGGGAACGCCGCTGGAACAAGTGTATCGACTCACAAGGGTCCTATTTTGAGGAATATTAGCTTAAGATATGTAAAAGTGTAATAAATTTTTTTTCCTGAGCTCAGTACACTTATTTTCCGGACGAACCCTGTAGATCCAAAATACCTGCTGAATGCTTCACACCTGGATTAACATATGTGAAATCACACCTCTCGTGCAACTTTTCATCAAATAAAAGTATATACTACCCGAATAAGAAAACCAAGTTTCATTTTATAGCGGAGCTATATATAATCTAAATCGTGTTCCCGACGAAATTTTTAACCTAAGAATAACTTTAAGGTACTTCATTTTTTCGACGTTCAACGTGTATCGCCATATGATTTGTTTCGAGTAATTTCAATATGTCACGTTTATTCCTGTTCATTTCTTAACAGTTTAATTTTAACCCCGATCCTGTAACGCAGGCCTAATTTGGTTTTTACTGCGTGGGAGCGGCGCTTCATATGCCCGACCCTTTAATTTCCAGTCATTTATTTTTTTTAGTCTTCGCAAATAGTCCTATCTCTCTCCTTATGTAGGAACTTATGTCGTTAACGAAAATTAGGATTAGAAGGGCACCCTTATCACACCTCCATGTGACGCGCCGTATGTCATTTACGCCCATCCTTTTGAGCTAAGTGACATGTGACGCGTATGAAGCAGAATATCATGACTGACTACATTCAGCTTACGGTGAGAAAAGATCCAGTAAATCAAACTTTCATTCCGTAATATATAAGTTTATGCAAAATTCTGAACATGAGAAACCTTGATGGTGGTTTTATGAACCCTGAAATTACTGTATCTGCTTTAGCATTCCTGTATCCTGATTTTAGAACTTCGCAAATAAAAGTCCCCGTGGGGCCACATAAAACCGTTTTTGTAAATCCGGATTTGCTGCGGGTAATTTCGTCCATATCGTCGAGAAAGGACATCAAATTACAAATAATTACACCAGAAGCAACTAATTACAAAATTTACACTCTAGATATACACCAACTACCATAATGGTTTAGCTTTTCAGGGAGACGTAACAATTCCGACTAAAATTGAATGACTGAAGTAGACAACCGTGAAATTAACGCCAGCAAAGAAAGTGTTATTGCACAGGAACGTAGACATGCAAGTTTAATCAATCCTTTTTTTACGAAAAACTGAAAAAAAACGGCTCGAATAGTAAGAAAAAATTTACCCCGCGCAAGTGAAAACTATTGATTGTTATAGAATCTCGTAGTGGCATAGGGGAAGAAAGGGACAACATCGCATGGCTTTCAAATGATCACTTAAATTAAGTTCTTACGCACGTCTCTCGGCATAAAATATTATTGGGGGGGGGGGGGTCTCAGCATACGGTCTTTGCTTCGCTGGGACTCCAGCAGTTAATACGATCTTTGAACCAGGAATAGCTCCACAATTTACGCGCCTTTCACTAATATAAGAAACGTGCGCCTAACGAACCACTCGACTACTAAGGATAGAAATGAATTACTTCTCGCCGCGGCATTTGGCTTCCTCGAGAAAAGCGTCTACTAATACGAGCGTGTCGCTTCCTGAAGGATGGAGAATATAATTGCTACGAATTTTGAATCCAAAACTGCCGTACCCGGAGTTGGGAAAAAGGACACGGGGAAGTTGATAACATCAATTCCAAGACTCCGACTAAACAACGAATTCTTTCGAAAATAGCACTTTCGGGGAAATTTGGAAGACACAAAACTTGATGTATCATGCTTAAAAAATCATTATAGTTCAGCCGTCACACCACGCACAATTCGAAATCGCAGCCGTTATTGTCGTAGACCACAGGTAAAAACGACGCTAGGTTTCACGGCCGGGTAATCTGTAAATTGCTTTCATAGACAGCATGCATTTATGGCAATGCACATTCGCGATTCAAGAAATGATACCAACATTTCTGCCGGATAAGGCATGGAACAAAGAGAAAGGAAGGAATTTCAGTCTGACAATCGGAGCCAAACTCCTCAATGACTTCGTGTTTTCTAGAAAGGCCGCATGAAACAAATCCTTGCCCGAGGTTAATATTGCATCGTACAAAGATACGACATGCAACTAGTTTTGAAATAAAAAATGTTCTCATTACATTCACAGGTTTCAATGAGCATATTTGAATCCTAATTTCACTTAGGAAGTAACAGCCTGGAAACATTATAGGGTACACTTAACCATTTCACAGAGGCTTGATAAGAAAATTATAAAAAATATCTTTTGCAATATTTTTAATAACTTTTTCAAAGTCCATGTGATTTTCGTACTCAACACATCTCAACTTTCACTGCTGAGGAGACATTTTAATACACCAATGAAAATGTTAGAAGCAGACGTTTTTCATTTAGATAATCGGCAGCTGCACGAAAACTCACCTTCGCATACCTCATAAGGCTGGAAACATCTCGGCCTTACGCTCGAAATTACCGCGAATGCACGAAAACGTGGATGACGGCAGCGCGTATAACGAGCGTCAACTTCGGGCGGGCCGGGGGCCCTTGATGTCGACTCCACGAGCCCCTGGGGCCCTCCCATTCCACCGCACCCATTATTAACAAGACTCTATTCGTATCCCGCCCCTCCTCCCCCCATCCCATCCCATCTCAAGGTGTGATATAGCTTCCAGAGTCAAGGTCAGGGGCAAGAAACCTTCCTCCTCGAGAGAAACCTGAGGGCCGAAGTGGGACTGAACAGAACTCGCGCGCGAGGCGATTGGACTAACCCACTCCGGGCGATGCCTGCAAGTTTATAGCCCGCCGCCTGATGTAAGCCGAAAGTCGGATTAAAATTAGCATTGGGTAATTATGAAAAATACGTACGTACCAATTCGAAGGCGATTACACGGTAATCTGCCGTAAAATGGGTTTTGGGAGAGTTAAGTGCGCGAGTCATCCGCCCCTTCTCCTTCCATGCCCCGTTCATCCCACGTTGCCGGTTGAAGTCATGCTAAGGACGCGAGCAGAACAATGATCGGCAGAGAGGTGAACTCTTGCTTTCCCACAGTGAACTGACCATTTCAGCAATTTCTGCTCAACTTCTCCTACAAAATACAATTTGTATCGTGGAACCAAATGTTATTTATGCAAAGGTGCCATTCAACTTGCACCGCGCGAGAAAAACGAATAATTAACGACTACGCTTAGTGCGTAATCTATTATCTAGTTTGGAAAACAGCTAACCTTTCATCGGTCTATAGGCTTAAAAAAATCTGGACTCATCCAAATATATTATCTATCACACAAAATTTCCATTCTTCATAAAACATTTAACCTGCAAATTGCTACGAACTGACCCAAGAAAAACATATTACACCATTTAATAAAAATATAAAACTTTTCAAAGGTAATTACCACGACTGTGTTGGGATGCACCCACCTAGACGGAATTAAGGAATCTAGCCATATTATTCCGAAAAAGCCCAAGAATATAAGACTATATACATACCCCCCTCACGGCATGCAAGTGATATCCACACTGAAACGTTTAAACGAAACTGGTTGCCAGAAAATGTTACTATTTAATTAAATAGTTACCGGATGTGAGGGGCACGATCTGAATAGCGGGCGTAAAAATCTATGCATGACGGGATTGCTCTGTGAGTGCCACGGGTCATCATAAGAATGGGGGCCATAAGGGACATCGGGATACCATGGGGAAAAGATCCATTAAGTGATTATCGGCCGGGTGGACGTTGCAAGGGGACGAGGGACACTAAACCCTTTGAGCAGGGCCCGCCTAATCATCTCGCCAGCGAAAAAGAAGGAAGGGACGCCAACAAAAACAACGCGGAACAAAATGATCCAAGATGGCGGCCAATTTCGGCCGCCTCGCGTCGCCCTGAGAGCGGCCAAATTTCCGTTCCATTCGCATTTCCATTCGTCCAATTCCAGCACTTCTGCCCGAGGTGTGTTCTTCTCAGCGACGCCCAAGTGAATGGTCCAATTATCGGGAAACGCCAAGGAAAGATGGGACTGCGGGAAAAAATAAATGAACGTATATATGTGGAAGCGAGGCCGCCAGCGTGGGAGGCACATGAGTAAACGTAAATTGAACGACCCCGCATTCCAATGAAACTTCAAAACTCTCGATACATGAAGAAGCGGAACGTGAAAAGAGAGTTCGAGCGCATAGGGCGCAATGCAGCTTAAAACCATCCAAGAAAAAATATTTTAGAGACCAGGAAAATATTTCCCTCCTCTTCGCGGCACTTACACCGAGTACCTACCTACCTAATTCCCGAGACGTGACGGGTTATTTCTACTCTCTTTAAAACTTTCCAATTCCTTATCACGAGCACTCGTTTATCACTCCTCCTCGAATTCGGCATACATATTTTGCCACGCTCCTTGAGATAATCTAACTATAAACGCTGCTAAAAATCTTCAAATTTTCATCAATTCTCATTCACGTCCAAAGAAATTACCGCCGCGGGCTGGTCTTTTCATGAAGCCGCTTGCACAGGGAATTGACGGTCCAGAAGCGCTCAAGCAGAGAGAGAGAGGAAGATATTTGGTAGCGAGGTGAAGACGCGCCCGAAACGCGTTGCGTGCCTGTAAGACTGTGAGAAGGAAAACCGCCTCCGGGTTGGAAGGCCTCGGAAGTGGATCTCCGATCACGTGGTGGTAAAGGAAATGGGATAGGGTCGAGAAAACGGCTAATTCCTAATAAATTCATTCATTATAACGTTCACGGTGGTATTTTTCGCTTCTCGATTTCTTCTTTGAAATTCTTGGACCAATTGTATAAAAGCATGTAGGCACGTGTGCGTTGTACAAGTATATTTAAACAATACCGTTTGGCAACTTATGATTGCTCACGTTGGAGCGAGAAAGTCGAGCGCGCTCCAATGCCAGCACAGGACGTCGTAACTAACATCTTCCTCAACAATTTTTCAATGACCACGCGGGCTGGAAAACGTCGAGGATCCATCCTTCTGGGCCGAGAGGCAACGCTGGTATTTCGCAACTCTCCACGCCTCGGTTCCTTCACCCGAGCGTGGCCGGGGTGAGAAATCTCCAGGTAATATGAAAAAATGGACTGACGGTTAAATTTTAATACTGGTCATTAATAAAACCTCAACGAAAATGACAGTTCACTTTTGTTAAGTCTATAATTGGCATCGATTTGACAGCACATATCCGAACGCGTTTTCAACAATCCATGGGGTTCAAACAGTACGGAGACCTGTAAAGTGCACGATATCAGGTTTTATACCTACCTATGTGCTAAACGGTAACAACTTTCACTGACGTATGATTAGGTCATGGTCATTTTTAAGACCCTTTCGGTGGATGAGACATATACATACATGTGAAACTAAACCACGGCATCGTACCTATTTGAACCATTATCCATTCATAGAATTAGGAAATCAGGATTTAAAAATATAGTCTTTTCCTCACTGAAGTCAATAGCAAACAATCAATTAACAAGCCAACAAAATGGTAGCAATGTATGAAGCCAGTGTCTCTCTGATGTATCAAATCAAAAGAGTCTGTTACATTCACTGGATTAAAAGCAAGGGCTAGCCGGCAGGATAGCGCACGACAACTGCGTATGCAAAATGCATATGCACGGCAAGATAGAGAGACAAGTTCGAAAATATATAAGGGTGGAGAAAATTCAGGTCGAAGAAGCGTCTTTCCTTTCTTTTTTCCCGAGCGCAGCCCTATTCAACGAGGCCCATTCAGAGCGTTGGATATAATTCGTTTGGAGTGTCAGTACGTCACAGATCCTTCAGGTGGGTCCGCTGCGAGTAGAATACAGGACTCGCACACACGTGACCTACAGAATGCCATTTTACGCTCCAGTGACTATGAAAAACGTACGACGAACGTGAAATCGCCTTAAACGCTGCCAATCAACTAATGCTGTGGCGAGAGGAAGGTACACACTAGTGGGAGTCTCGCCGATATCCCACATCGGAATATTACTTTTTCAAAGGGCGAGTGGATAGGGAAAACCGTACGGAAGGAAGGAGGAAAAGAGCGAAGTCGACCGAAAAAAAATTTCAGGAGTATGAATTACAATAATCCTTAAATTTGTAAAGTTTTAACTTTGAACGTCTTAGGCAGTCGACGTGTCACTAAAGGCCGTATTCACCCATGCGAAATACATAGAAGTGGTGACCTTTATTGATATAGAAATCAATATATTAAAAAAATTCATCTGGGGAAGAAGTCTGGAACTGCCCAAGCAAAATTTTATCACTCTAACTCGAGAGTGATGAATACGTTCACACGCTACTCCGATGCTATTCATACGGGGATTCCTCTTTTCACTTCTCCGTTTAATCATTATTTTTTGCCACATTTACTTCATAATAATTCCATATTTGGCTGACCCTGACGTTATGAAAGAGGCTGAAGTGCGATTTGCCCTCCAAGGCAAACGAGCACACCAAAGACGCTAAGAAACGATGTCGCCGGAAATTCCGGAAAGTCGACGTGACTGCAGCGCCAGAAGACCGTAGCGGCCACACGTTGAATTTATTAAGGATTTTCTCACAATCGGCTTCCACGACATAACAACACACGAACATCGAATTAGAGTTTGGCGCTTCAGTGACGACTTTTCAGGTATTAATTCACTATCTATCAGACCATTCTATCACTACAGGTATACTTGGTTATATCAGAAGGCCTTTCAATTTAAATTCAAGACTACATTACTATTATTTGACTAAATCATAATTGCTTATATCGTTAGAGAGCACTTTAGTGCACTTAACGACAATAACCATAAGCAGCAAAGCATGCTTAATAATTCTGCGCATTTTATAAGGCAAAAATGTTTATCACGATAACGAATTTTGAAAAAAAATGATCGCATCGAGTAAATGTTTTCATAATTTCACACAAGTTTTCCTCTTTCCCATAAGATACGCAATGGATAAACATCCCGTTACAAGCTCCTGGCATGCAGTTTTATACATTTATTTTTAAATAAATGCAACATACATAATGTAAGACGTGGACCAAATACTGTATCTAACTATATTCATCCTTCAAATTAATTTCTTCTCTTGGTTTCCTCACGGCGTGTCTAAATAAACGAAAATTATCTTCTATACGTTACGGTGAATATAGTCCAGGTAGTTTAAAATTTGAGCATTAAAACTGCGCTATCTTTCACTACCAGTAACTCCGAGTGAGAATAAAAAAATGAAGAGTCATTGACGTATCTGAGTTGGGAACCCAGAGAGCCAAACCACACTCACACCGAGAGCTGGTGAATGTGCAGCAGAGGCTCTTTCATCTTCACGTCAAGCTAAGAGCCACCGCAGGGGTGTGTGGCACCGGGTGTCAAAGACAACGGCGGATGAGGAATGGTGAAGGAAGCGTCGCTGGGGGAGAGGCGGAGTGGGTGGCGAGGGAATGGGGCTGGGGAGGGATGGAGGTGTGTGAGGCGAAACACGAAAGAGCGAAGAGGGGGGGTTTGGGAGATCTCGTAAATGGATGCAGCGGGCCGACTCACACCACCATAGAGGCTTCGCGGTACCGATGCCTCCTCCCTCTTCGGGCCCCTTTACTCGCGAGAGCGGCTCGGCAGATCGAGGCGACTGACTCCCGAGATTTACGATACCAAAAATAATTTTGGTGCGCCGAATGCATGGCGAAATCAAATGATCGATGAACACTCAACCGGCCGTTGAGGACTTGCGAATCCAGAATGGTGAAGACGCTCAATTTACCTATCCATTCTTTATCTAACAGGTATAAATGGTCTCATATGGTTCCGACGCACGAGGCCATGTCGAATCGAAAAATCCAAAAGAACCCACTTCATGAATATCATACGACAATACTGAGAGAGGGATTCTAACTAGGGGGGTTCGTGTCAAACGGCGACCGTCCAACTCACCTGGATGGGCAAAACTCTTTGGAGGGGTTTACACCGAGCGAACAGAAGACTTGGTAAGGGAGGCTCAAAGGCAAGTGTCATGGAGCTTTTAAGAGAAGGAACCGAAGCCAGCAGAAGGTATATCGTCCATATATCCTTTTGTTACAGACCCAAAATACAAGATTTATTTACAAGGTGAGTACCTAATGAATGCAATATTGGAGAGATAAAAAAGGAGTATATTTTATGGCCCATTTACGCGAACGTCACCAGTACCTTTGTCCTAAAGTAAGTACCAGCACGTCGGCAACCATGATTTTGCAAAGGAAAAATATCAATTCCGATGGAAACGGAGATGTGTTCCCGTCAATTTATAAACCAATCAACGTACAGTAGCGCAATTATACCACACCCAAACTCACAATCTCCTCCATATTGAAAATTTAAAAAAAATTAGCACAGGCACCAGCCAAAACGTACCCGGTAATTCCACTTAAACTTCGCCTACTACATACACGCTGTTGACATTGGAGATAAAAATTAAGCCAACGGACCGTTAGCCAAACAATGCGATTTACTTTCGCAATAATGCCATTCCGAATAATTTTAGATGATATGCACGTATTATTTGATACATGCCTCCCGTTTTGCAGATCAATATTATTTAAGACGTTTCAGTCGTGGAGACCGACTATTACATAATGTATCAAACAATTTTCTTCGGATGATTAACTTCAGTTAAACCATATATTTCAAATAAGTATTCGATTCAAACGGGATGCGACCAGACCAAGTCATTCAGAACATTAAATTTCCAAAATAAAAAAAAGACAACACAGACACACGCAGAAATCAATACACATCCAACTACGCAGAGCTCACATCCGACAAAAATTTTCAAATTCTATACTGTAGAGGGTCATTAATTGACTGTCATCAATGGAAGAGCTTTTATCCCGAAAGTCTCGCCCGGAGAGGTTGTGGACCATGCCCTGCAAAGGCACTCTCACGCTGAACCCGACCGTGTGATTTACTAGCACAAAAATCAACGGCATCTTTTTTTACGCTCGTTTGATTTCGATTAATTTATACGTGTCTAATACAAAGAGCGACGTGGAAATTTAACCGAAGTGTGCACACACACACATGCACACTGCTAATCCCGCTCATTTGATCCGGGAGCGTTTGAAGTGTGGGCTGCCATGAAAAAAAAGGCATCTATAAAAATCAAGAGAATCGCCATTGATGTGCTCGGCCGGGGAAATGAGGCGGAAAGGGATTTGCATTGAAATATTTTTTTTCCGCGGAGAGTCAGATTCGGAAGAATCCCCGAAGCGTGAGAAGTCGACCGTGAACACCGTGGAACAGCATAAGAATTGGTAAATAATGCCGCCCGATTGCCCTCCGGATGTCAGAGGGCACGCCCCGGCGCAGCGGTGGCGCCGTGCCACGGGCCACCCGAAACTCCACGGAGACCTCGGCTTTATTTCTTTTCTCCCTTCTACTGCAAATGGGAACATTCCTCTTTGAGATTCAACGCCGTGGCGTCACGGGACCCCAACCAGACTCCAATGTGGGCTTCCTTTCCTATGCTCAAACGAGACACGTAATCCACGCCTCGCATGCGTAGCAAAGATATGTCAACACCATTTCGACATATTTTTCAAAGCTTCAGCTTCCAGCCAGAAGTCTCGAAGCAACTCCCGTTCTGGGTGAGTTATCCACCTAGAGATCACATACTATACATTTTTCTGAATTTTCTTGTAAATTATTGCCAATGATCTAACGAAAAATTCAATTTGGCCGTTTTTTTTGTTTAGTCGTTTATCTAATACTGACCGGGTCGTAATGGATAATTTTCAGAGGCTGATGCCTCGAGAGTCGACAATTATATTTGATGTGACGAATGGACGGTACTAGCGAAGTGAAATGTCAGTTTTTTTGTTTCGGGCGTGTTTATACGAGAGTGATGCACGAGCCTTCCAATGGCGGTTCCACTACAATCGAGACGTTATCCCTGTAGTTCATGACTCTACCTTCTGTAGACGATATGCACGAGAGACCCATATGTGATACGGCAGATATTTCTTACAACCGACGGTCTACATTGGAAAAGGAATACCTCACAGCTCTCTTCACCGAAAAATCTTTTACCTACGCGCGAGATGCAGCAAAAAGTTGTCGAATGCCACCGTCACTTATCCTTCTCCAGAAAACATTGATGACGACTAATAAGTGACCGAATACATTCTCCTAAGGTAACCCTAATGTTACATATTTGAACAATATGTATATATACTGTAGATCTAGATTTGCAAGGCATTATCGGTATTACTAGGATTATTAAATTCCTTTGCCCAATAATAATGACCAAATGAGGAAAAAATATACAAGGATCAGGAATAATTTCAGAATAAAAATGTCTATAATATTTTGATTTTTTGGCGAGGAATAATTTATCACTATCATGAAAATATTCGAAATTTCGAAGAACCACCTAAGGCAGAACTTAGGTACCTAATACGACAATTGTTGCAGTGTAGTGTCACGGTCGCGCTGACTCGGGTGCGTTCATTGAGCGACAGCGAACAGCCACCATTGCACATATTTTTCTGTCTTCGAAATTTACTTCAAATCCTAACGATAGGTTAATGATAGCCTAACGATGCGAAAAATTTTAAAATATTTCACCCCATGGCGTCGGCCAATTTTAATGATATTAATTATCTTAGACTCACGGAAGACGCGTAACATATTGGGGTGCCCTTACCAACGTATATGTACATATAAAAACCCGCAATCGCACGCATCCAATCCATTTCTTGCTCGGGAACAATATATTAAGTTTGATCTCTCAAACAGTTACTAATGTAATATCTATTATTTTCAACGGTTACATTTCCACTTAATCTAATGAGAATTTATCCAAGCATTGCTCAAAACGGCACATCACTTCACTTGATGAACGAACGCGTCAAAGGGGAAATAACGGGGGAACATGCAAGTAGTATAATTTATTTTAATATCCATACGGCAAGTTCATTCTCGAGTCGTAAACATTTAGGAAAGCATCAGCGTCGAAGCCGTGTGATAACTCGAACATAGCCGCGATTATCTATATTACTTATCGATATTTTCTCCTGTCCGCTTAGGAAAATGCATCAACGAGAACGCGTGAGCGATGCATTAGTCGTCGGGGAAATTATAATTAGCCCGTGAACATGTCTCGTTCATTGGAATCAATATTTAATAAGGATGAAAGCACATGTTTACACCATTCATTTTACCTCGCCTGCGGGTGAAACACCGCTGATGAGCCTCGGCGGTGAACAAAAGTAGAAAGCCTTCCCACTTCAACCCTCGTTAATCATGGATGCTCACTTGGGTTATGTTGCTGTTTACGCCGCTCACCCTGCGTTCGATTTAGATGATTCATAAAAGACGCTCACCCCATGTGATAAGTATAACCCACCCTTAAGATACAGAGGTCACTATTCATGTCTCGCAATCGCGTCAAACTTTGCTCTCCTCGCATCATCACAAACGAGAAGAGATTAGGTATTCGTGATAGTGAAATATATCGTAGAAAAGCGATTTTCGCGACATTAAGCTCGCACGACATTCGCCAACATAATTTTGGCCATAAGAACATACATGGCGATCAATACCATAATATTGCTCTGGATTCGATTCAGGATTAAATGATGAACCGACGGACATAGGAATTTTCGCTCGAGGTGATTAGGTAGAATATTTTTGCTTTGAAATTATACCATAATCGTTCCACGCTTTTTTACGCAAATTGCAAAACTTTGAACTTGATTTCCAATTATTTTAGGCTCAATTTGACAGAATAATGACTTTCGATACGAACAGTTTCTCGTTAACCAGCCAATATTTTTGCCCATACTATAAAATATTTTCAATCTATATACAGTTTTTCTACACTGCTAATTTCCCTAAATGCTTCTCTTTGAGGTTCAAACTAGCGTTCAATCAGAAAACACATAATTATGCCGCAGAACAGGGTTCATACCAGTAAAATTTTCAAAACAGTGTGAAAACGAGGAAGAAATTCGTTGCATTTATCATATACATGCATTAGCGGAACATCTACCCTCAAAAATATCCATAATTATGCTCATTATTTATTAGTTGATCGGGAGAGCTCAAAAATTAATTATTGTAGTGGTTAAGTAATCTAACGTTCTATGATATCACTGCTTTTGACTGTTGATGTCATTTTGCATCCTCCACGGCGCGACGCTGACGGGATTTTTAAAGCCGTTAGCCTATACTGTGAGGAACATACGCTTGATAGGTATTAGAAGTAACCTTGGGAGATAATTTTTCTCCAATTTTTCCGGAAAACACACTACCAAACCCTGATTTTTCTGATCTTTCAAAGCTCCCTTCTAATCGGAAGAAGCAGCTATCTCAAGTAATTCACCCTTGCTTTCGGGTGATCCTGATGGAACGTTCCTTCTAAGGCAAACTGAACTGACTCGACCCAGCCCACGAAGCCCAGCGACTAAACCTTCACGACTCATCCGAGTAGCAGTGGGATGACGTACAGGAGAGCGATTGCGGGATTTCGCGACTCCAGTCAGCCACGGTGATGAATGCTTAAGCAAGGTGCGACGAAAAAACGACAGTGTGCGTCCTCGCTAAACCCTTTGTCGATTGAACATGCATACGGAACACACGCATGGGTTACTATGGGATCCATCCTTGGTGGCAGAACTTTTCACGGCGCACAATGGCAGCTTCTACCGAGCAAATCCTCATGTTTCGACAACAAAGTTCCCCTCTATTCAGCTCCATGAAGAGAAAGTCACTCGCAATGGAAAGGTTAACTTCAACCGGGTCAGTTTTCCCCCTTCCTAAGGTAGGTGCTAAGTTTTCCAAAGCGAACGCTAGCCGTTTTGTCCCTATTTAAAGCATTCTGGACACTGTCCTCTCTCTCTCTCCACGTATTATCGAAACGATACATGAAAATGACCTACATCCGCGACTTTGGCCTCGCGAACATGTGATGGTGACTCATCTGGTCAAATTATTTTTAGTTTGCATACTTTTAAGCGTGCACTAATTTATCAATAAATAGGCAAAGGGTCGCAAGGAGACAGGCAAATGAATGGTACGCCGATCCACTCCTCTCGTCCATGACGACGCGGGGTCGATGAAGAATGGCGAGACAAGATGTCGTTTCCCACGCCTGGCAATGAAGCATATGCATTTACCCTCGAACCTCTGAGGCGAGATACAGAAAATACCTCCACATTTCCCATAAAATGTGCATCCGTTTTAATATTAGTCAAATTCAAATATTTCACAGGCATTTAAACTACCGTCCACCACGTTTAAAAAAACGAAATGTCCCCTAACGCTGTCCAACACAACGCAATATTAGTTACGTTATTAATAAAAGGGCAAGTATTGACGCAATTTCAAGATTCCTAAAAAAGTTAATGATGCTTCATTGACGGGGGAAAATACGTAAATCGAGAAAAACCCAATCGACGATTTCAAATATAGGTGAGAACCATGAGGTAGTGGAATTTCGCCTTCCTACTTTTCAAATTCTAGCTCGCACGCTATTGGATAAATTTCTAACTGCATTCTAAGATGCAATTATTCGTTCGATGACAGTAGATGTAGTTGCATGAATGTATATGCCACTTTGGGTATAGTTTTGCATGTATGTGTTGATTTTACAAGTGGTTTTGCTCTCTTTTACGGGTGATGACCTAACACCCCCGCCACACGCCCTTGCGGCGGCTTGCGGAGTATTATGTAGATGTAGATGAACCACAGAAAACATAAATATTTGAGCATATTATTTTTTTAATAACTCTGACCGGTATTTATTTTCGGAAATTCTTTAAAAGTTACAATGAAATTGCATTAAACATTTTAAAAATAAAACCAAAACGATTGAGACGGAGTACGACGACTTGGAACGTGGCTGACACTCAATAGTAAACTATACGTTTCAAGCCCGATTATTTGACGTTTTGTGTCCAAAATATGTCCAGCTACACCATTGTTTCAATTCGACAAATCATCATCAATGGGGAATCCGAAAGATGATAGTAGGGAACAGAGCTTAAACCGGGTGAAAAGTATAACGTTAATAACGGCCGCTGATGAAAGGAAAAATAACACTTTATCGATCACTTTTTGTCACTCAGTTTCCCTCCCCTTTTCGAGGTTCTTAATTCCTATTTTTTTGCCATTTTTGTGCCGATTTTGCTTAGGAAAATCACAATTTACATGCGTCATACGGGCATCATTTGCCCCTGGGAAAATAAGGTTTTTGCTATTTATTTGCTAAGAGAATTTCAGCCCCTTTTCTCTGCTAGTATCCACTCCACCGAATAATGATTCATTTCATTCATTTGGCATCCCTAAATGCGACTACTCTCGTATGAATTTCATCTGACTCTTCGTGTTTTCATTAATCCTTCAGATAAAATAATTGGATTCAATCCGTTTTCACCCCATGTAAAATCCCATCTTAAAAATGCTCGACGTGTATCTTTACGAGTCGAATCTCTAATCCCAGCCTCTTCACAGGGGAATTCACCCTGGAAACACAATCAGGATATAAAGTACAGCTACAACATTTAATATGTATCTTCTCCGGCGAAATATCACCAAGTTTTCATTTATGTTCCCAATCGCTACGGTGCACAATTTTTCTCGGATAAAATGATATCTTATATCGATCAGTTTAAACAGTCAATTTTCCTGTAACTCCTCGTTAAGGTCTCGCTTATCTATATGTCTAATGGAAGAAGGGACCATTTGGTCTCAATTTCGCCCAAATAAAGACCTCTATCTATCTATCTATATCTAGTCAGCGTTAAATTCAAACGGCTAGTACTTATCTTAACTGTTTATTCTTGAGGATATATTACAAAACATGTTTTTCTTCGTTTCTTGTTTAAAGCAGAACTTAAAAGTCTTTCGAAGAATTATAAACATATGACACGTATTCTAAATGAGATTGAATAATAACTTTCCTTGACATTTCCATTAGAATATTTCCCCATTACTCCTTGGATTAACTTCAGTTTCCTTAAATCTGTTCCGGAAATATTCCTGACGAGTTTTATTCATATTAGACATGATAATGGTTTGACTCTGAAATAATTCACTTCGTCCACCATCTTACATGTATGCATTTTACCCATGCGAGTTTGTAGGTATAAGCTTTCCCCCTTAAACTCATTACGAGATGTTTTATTTTCATACTAAATTGAAGATACCAAACTTGACATCAATCACTAATATTTTACGATCAATAGAATGAGCTTTTCAGGCTGATTTGTTACTTATAACGCAGTAGGAGACAAAGCAATCGATGAGTACGCCGACGTCGCAGGTTATTTTACAATTAATACTACTGATGCGAATGAGGGAAAGTATGGGACCGATCACTGTTTCCTACGAGATGCAAGAGGATACATTCACACAATTTGAGCTCCAATTGGAACCACCAATTACACCTTTTTGTTTTCGCTCAGAAAAAAATATCAAGAACCCAATACAATCCTTAGCAAATGATTCCACAAGATCGCCGTTTGTAAATCAGCCTATAGCGTGTTACTCAAGCAAACGCTGTTTTGAATTCTAAGTGTACAGCATCCACTTGAATTCTTGAATATCCCGATTTGAGCCTTCCATTGTTAATCACGCCCAGCCCCCTGAATCAAAATCTTGACTGCGCCATTGCCTCGAACGACAGTCATTCCATTGCATAAAATTTGTATTCCCGCCGGTTAAGAAAGAGAAAAAAAAGCCTACCTACCTCCGGTTTTTCTCCTGCGTTAACCTTGAAACCGGTTTGAGCGGCTATTACTCCTTCCTACCCTGAGATACGCTAACTGGACCTGAGAAATCCTATTTTTTTTCAACAGTTAAAACACGTAAATGTTACTATTAAACGCCATGAAATTCCTCTTTTCATTACAATGACAGAACGTAATGCTTTCGACGGCCATTAAGACGTGGATATCAATATTTGTGGATTTACATAAAAAAACACAACTCACGTCACTGGTCAATGTTAAATAGGATTGGATTTTGATATCATTCAACACTTTATTTAAACACCATCCGCTTACTGAAATCGGAAATGAATTACCCAACTATTAAATCCAGTGAATCGCTTCAGGAATATCTCAGAAAGCAGCACTGTCTTTACAAAAAAATATCCATTTCAATGAGAACCAACTACCAAGGTATTATGCGAAGAATTATTACTAAGAAAATAACGCACAGAAAATAACTGACAAAATGAAGAGTGCCCTTATAAAAATATAACCCCATCCAGTGTGCAAGGGCTTAGAAATACGGTTGGGTTAATTTAGAGGCGGAAGGAAGTTGTTTTACGACTGAAGCAGCACAATTTCATTCAGCGGAACAGAAATATCTAATAAAAATCTGCGTTCATCCAAACTAATTAAATTACTTAGGTTAAACCTACAAAGAGACCCGCTTTTAAAACATCTCAGCTGAGAATCACAAGAGAGGAGACCCTTTCCAGTAATTAACTGAATCAAAAAGTGTTTTGTTCTACTGATAAAGCAGATTCAAAGAATAAGGAATATGGGTTCTAATTTTATTCACCTCGTATAATTCAATGGAAATATTTTTTAATGAAACTGGTAAAAGGCGAAATGACAGAGTGAAAAAGAACATGCATTTCAAACTTGTAACAATCACGGAGAAATATCACGACTGGGGGACGTAGTTATAATATAAA
Organism: Hetaerina americana; assembly: GCF_022747635.1. Classification (NCBI taxonomy): domain Eukaryota; kingdom Metazoa; phylum Arthropoda; class Insecta; order Odonata; family Calopterygidae; genus Hetaerina; species Hetaerina americana. The sequence goes on from NW_027287107.1 coordinate 1,454,677, forward strand.
CAGTTTTATAAACCTTTTCAAGGCCAATGCCACAATAATTCCACTAGTAACTTTCTAAGAAACAAAGCACCGGTTTTACACCCTACTCTTACTAATTCCAAATTAATACATAATAATAATATCAATAAAAAATACAGAGGAATATATATACACGTACACGTGTGTACGCATACACGAATACGTACGAAATACATGGAAAAAAGACAGGGAGCACAAGAAAATCATTAAATTTCCCAGGACGACATTTTTTCTATCCTTAAAGATTCAATACTCTACCCATTTTTACAGTTTACAGGGTGTCAGAAGGTAGTTAGTTGAACATCGCCTCTCAAATAACATTTCTTTGCACCCTTTTCAACGGATCAAATGTTTCGCATATTTTATAACAAGGCAGGAGCCAAAAAATGAGGTTGTTTGTCACAGTTCTACTTTGGGCGTCATAAAAGAATCCTATGAAACCCATGCAACTCTTTCCCAGCGACCGATTCAAAATCTTTTCAGTTGCCACATTAAAAAAATTACTCCTTGGCATCAATACTTCATTTACTACGTTACCGAGCTATTAGAATTCATTAGAATAAAATCTGACGCACTTACTTTCCAATACACAGGTCAAATCAGGGGCATAAAAAGTATACTTCACTACTTCGGGTTTTGACAGGGTATCAACATCCATAGCATGGGAGGCAAAATATGTATGTGTTGCAGCAATGGGTAGACGCACTAAGCCTACCCCTAAATAATGGCACAATTATTCCGAGAATTGAAAAACAACGAATCAAATTGATTGATGTTCCATTATTCGTAATTCTCTTAACTACATAAAACAACGAAGATTACTTTCAAAGCCATCCTCCAAGGAATGATTAGACGCTTGAGATTAAAACTAAAAAAAGGTATCTTGAAAATATTTTCGTGCGCATAATATTGTCGCTGATTACACTGAAAACAGCAAGTTGAAAAATGCGTTGTGGAACAAATTCTTCCTTTTTACCGGGCAGAACATGTGCGATAGACATTAAAATTAACGGAAAAGATGATTTAATAAATCAATGAAATTAACTAAAAATTCATTCGAAGGAAAAAATAAATTTAGCCGAGAGTTTTATAATACACATGAATGCTCCCAAGAGATAAAATAATTCAAAACTTAATGCTGTTGGAAAATAGACCAATTAGAATTTTCATTTGTACGAATAAGTAGATATTTCATCGTCCTCTCATTACACTCACAAAAAACCGCATGGCATTACTTATATTACATAGGAATGACGGGAAAACTATTTGCGTGCCATATGCTGCAGACATTTCAACTAAAAGCTCGGCTTCATAGCAACTCTTCTTCACAACAGCGCTCGCTACATGGCGAAAACCGATAATAAGGTATGCTGGGACATTAATTTTAAATTCCCGTAAAAAATATACATATATTTGTGGAGTCCTCTCTCAATTGGTAAACACCACTAAAATGAAACAAACGTTTATTTCCTTCAAATAAATTCCGCTACTCAGTGGGTAAACGGATTCATTATATTGCGAAAAAAACAGTTGCCATCATGAGATACCTTTTCTGAGAACTCACCAAGGAAATATTCTATCGTTCTTTTTAAATAATGAAATATGAAAGTCAAGTGAATTTTCTTGATACAAATCGAAGAAAAGGACTTCATGACAAAAGTGAATTGAAAAAGGCTTTTTTTCTCCTTGATTAATTCATCCAGAAATATAAAGGGTACGTAGTTTCCCTTAATACCTATTAATAAACCGGTTCTTGGAATATCCAACATTGAAAATTATCAAACCTCATTTATACCAGTACTTGTACTAAGTAAAAATAAACTACACGCAAAAAGCACGATAAGAAGAACATGCAACATGAACACTACAAACACAACATCGCAATGGCAAGCAAATTAAGTAAAGTAGCCGAAAGTAAGATCGGAAGGGATACTACAATAGCATTCCAGCAGCGTACATTCCAGCACAAAATGAAATTGAAATCTTACGTCAAATAATCTTAATCCATTCCAGCCATTTGATCCTTCGACCTCTGGCCACGAGGATTGATATGGAGGCATGCTATTTTTCGACCAATCCTAAACGCAGGCTACTAATTTCAAAGAATATACCCTGCGCCATATTAATAATAAAATCTCCTGGCGCTCTTCGGATATGAATTCGGGTGTCTGTTCTCTCGGAAATCGGGACTTCAAAGAGTCGGTCTCGTTGTTCGAAGGAGACGTCGTTGGGATATGGAATTAGGGCAGGTGGGCGGAAGGGAACTGCAAACGACGGGGCGGGCGGTTGTGTGTCTGTTTGCGAGTGTGTGCGGCGGGGGAGTTGAAGGTGGCGCGGGCATCGGAAATGAGGACGTTGGGGACGGTGATCCAGCAGAGCCATCAAGAGGCGGAATTAGGAACATAAATTCCTTTCCTTTCCCTGAAACAGTTATTTCCGACGAGAACTGAGCAACTCGTGGGAGGTAGAGGGGCGGTGTGGGTGGGACCTCTGGAAAGGTGTTAAAAACTTCAATTCGAGGAGATAACGCTTCATCACTGGCTCAAGTCTCCCGCTTCCTTTGGTTGTGCTTTAAGTGACTAGGTGTTTTTCTTGAGCTCCTTTATACTATAGGAATACGCAGTTATAGCAAACAAAATGCAGTCAATTGAAATAGCGAGGTGACTAGATAGCTTCAGAAGTACTCCTGCCAGCTCTAGGGTGTGTATGCTTGTGGGAAATTTCCATGAAATTAGGGAATTTTGTAGCCTAAAACCGTGGATTTTGGCTACGCGTAAGGAACATGCGTATGTTCTCTAAGCTCTGGCACTTAAAGCGTTGATTATAAACTTGTTCGGTAAACTTGCCCGGAGTGGTCCATCAAAAAAATTAAACCAAACCACCATTCAACTTCACGCACTTTCTAACCCTCATCACGTCGTCCAAATACGTATACGAGTATCCTTTCCTTACCTCTAACTACCTAGTTGCAATATTCTATCTATTGAAGCTTTACATCTCCTACTCTTCTCGAATCTACCTTCTCCGAGTTTCTCCAACAAAGTTGGCCCTCGGTGGACAACTGGATACTTCGTCGATTTTAGCCAACTCTTAAAAGAATCAATGGAATGGAAGGCGAGGATAAAGGTGGGGGTGTTCGAAAGTCATGTCGCCAATACTACCCCCAGAGTCACAGAACCTTACTAAGCAAGTATTGATTCGGATCCCTTTTTGTAATATTGTGCCAGGTTCAAGCATTCGATATTCCTTCGCCTACTCAAAAGTCCGTCGGAAAATTTACCACATAGGGAAGACCTTTTCGTTATATTTTCAAATTTATTCAAAGTGGGGTTGAAATGAGAAAATTCTGAGAATACCTCAGTAACTGCCAATGAGAGCGCTTAGGAAACAACATTTTCAATCAACTGGCTTTGTTCTTGGCCATCATTCTACTATGATTTCTAAATATTCTATTTTAATCCTTACTTGCAGCTTGTCCCACATGCAGATAGTATCAATAACTTGGATGCTGTAGTACACGCAAGCATGTTTGGTAAAATTATTACCATTGTTTTAATTCTACGTTAGTCATTCAATTTAAGAGATTAAAATTTTTGAAGGTTTATCGCTTCATGTGCACCCACTACCACCCCCTAGCGGGGACCTGCAGGGAACATTCTGTACGTTGAACGACATTTAAGGGCCGAGGGGCAGAAACGACGACGAAGACGAAGCTGGGTAGTCAGTCCCCTGATGTTCCAACGCCAGCGAATCCCACGTACCGCACTTTGCCGCTGTAGCAATGAAATACCTCCTAGCAACGGTACCGCGCGTTTGCCGAAAGGAAAACCGCTCCCTCACAAAGGCGGAGCATCAAAGCTTCGCTCCGAGACGGAATTAAAAATCACGGGAGAGGATTTCAGAAAAATTCCACAGTTCGGATTTTAACGCTGCTCCATTGAATTAGAATGAAATGACAGCAAGTACTGCTTTGATTTTATCGACACAAATATGAGGATAACGAGATACACATTGAGCAAACTAATTTCGACGAAAAATTGTGAAGAAAAGTCGGAATATTCGGGTCAACTGCATGACAGACAAAAACATTATTATTAAAAAAAATATATTTGAGCATTCAAGAATCAAGCTACCAATCGTCAATGATTTGGGCTACCACTGGGTGAATGCTCCGACCCTTTCCCCTCCGCCTTTGCCCTTTGCACCAACGCGACGCGGGGTAAGCCTACACGGAGCAGAGAGAAAATCCGGGGGCTTAGCGGAACGCAGCTGCAACTGCAATCGGGCGCAGGATGCAGAAAATCCACCCCGGCGCAAAATCTAAATGGATAAAAGAGCCGATGAGAAGATAATTCACCACTTCCTTCGGGACTCCCGTGAATTCCGGACGTGCGTGGAGAAAGCTGAGGAACGAACGGTAAGACGAAGGCCGATCATTGCATTGGGCTCGGATCCTCTAAATGCTGCCGGGTCATATCCCCTGCAGTTCGATTCGAGGAACAAATTGCACTTAGACGGGGAGTTAAATGACTACTTGCGCACGCAACTCCGTGCCCCCTGTTTTTTTTCACGCTCTCCATTTCGAGAAAAAAACGACGGAAGGGTTGAAATTACGTAAGCGGGGCTTCGCAGCACTTTTGTCGAGGGCTTTGCTGGCCGAATGGGGACCGCGGGGATGGGAAGAGGCGAGACGAAGGATAGGCGGGAAAGGGAGTATGGGTTTCTCCTCGAGACGAACGGAAAGAAAGGACTTGGCACACGGGGGAGGGAGGCAAAGGGAGGGTTGGACTAAGGGGGCGGAGGCCGACGGCGGACGGTGGGCGGGGAGTGGCGGGAGAAGGGGGACGGAGGTAGACAGGCGAGGGGGGGGACGGAGGGGGACGGAGGGAGACGGCGGGGGACGTGGCAGGTAGGCGAGGGGGAGTAGGGGGCATGGGATGTCATCCTCTCGAACTCCTTCCCCTAGTCTTTCCACATGCCATAAAACCCTCATTAAACCATCATTAGCTCCCGCGAATACGACCCCGAGGGTGGGGCAGCACCCCCGTTGACACCGCTCTCTAAACCGAACTCCCTCGTTTTCATCAGCAATTGGCAAAATAGGAAACGTTAGTAGCGGTCTCTTCTACTGCCTCCCACCCCACATCACCACACCCGCGTCCACTCCCATCCCACCAACCCCGCAGACTGTGAGCACACACGTCTTCGGACTTGAGCTCCTGTGGTCAGCCCCGGAGAAGAGTGTTCTCACGTGCTTTGATACCAACCTAACGGCGTGATTCGCGGATGGAATGTGACACTCTGCCAACCGATCCCTATGCAAGTTATCGCTCCCGATGGCGGGGCATAATACCCCCAGCGTGTTCCCGCGACGAGGCCCTTCATCGGCTACGCGTGCGCGCGCGCCCGCTGCGATTATTACGCCCCTGAATCCCAACGTGCACCACCTTCAGCACGCGCAACGCTGTCGGCGCTGCGGGCTGAGTGAGGGCGCCTGCCGAGGCTACCCGCAGACGGTGACGACGACATCGGCTCTCGAAACCGCAGCGGCAGCAGGGGGCGGGGGGAAGGGGGAAAAGGGAGGCGGCGACGCCTGCACCATCTCGGCGATCTGATGGCTCGGGATCCGGGTGTAAGGAATATACATGCGAAGATGGCAGATTTGTGGGCGTGGAATCCTCTGACCTCGGACCAGGGCTAGCTATGTACACGGCGACCCCTGACGCTCTTAATGCCAAGTCAATTACATGGCGGAGAGACCTTTCAGGATATATATATATATATATATATATATATATATCCGAAAAATCACATAGATTGGGTGGAGCTGCAGGTGCCCAGTGCCTTGCCCGGGAGTCGAACACGGGCCCTCCGGCAGCAGCTCCGCCCGAGCTATGTGATTTTTCCCGTACCAGATCTTCCTGGGAAACCATAACTGGGACAGGGAAAGGAACTGGCCCCCCTACCCTGATGTGTGAATTTCACACGCCGTCGGGCTTAGTACTAGGTGAACTCTACCATCACCTACCAAACCGACCATCGGGTTGATTACTGTTTTTATGTTTATGTATGTGTATATATATATATATATATATATATATATATATATATATATATATATATATAGATATATATATATATATATATAGACACACACACACATATACACACACACTAACAAATACGCCCGGCATCTCCGGACCAATTAGCCATACAGCTGTGACTGGATTTAATTCGTATTTTAGGTCTTTTTACGTACTTGGGCAGTTTCTTTGTACAAGTCGTCTGTGATAACGCGACTTTACAGCTGCTCTGAACAAATGTGAGTTGATCGCGGAGAGCTCTGAACCCGTCTTTCCTGCCTCATTTAGGATTTCTCTCGGCAGACGACCCTCCTTTTTCAACCATGCCTAGCACTCTCCTCGTTTGTGTTCCTTTCTATCCACTCCCACCTATCAAATTTTTCTCCAAACATTTCAGAAGCCTCAAATTTATGTTAATCATTGTGATTCAATGAACATGTCTCCGCGCCGTAAAAAACAAAATCACACATTTTACAGAAATGTATTGTCACTAAAAATTAAGTACGGCTAAATATTTGATCTCGCATGCTTTGTGCGTAATCAACTCAGCCACACACCCCAGCATTGGTCTGGTCGGTCACACCCTAGTACCCATGTAGATGTATAGAATGCGTCCAGCGGCGTCACCCAGGCCCTCCAATCGGCAGCGGAGATGTCCATCCACGGGACCTCTGAACCCCGGAATTTAGATATTATTTCGAAAGTATTCGTTGCACGAATCTAATCTAAACAACACTGAACATTCTATTCAGCCATTTCTTTTCGATAACATGGAATCATAGCCACTACCATTAAAAACTTGAACTGAATGGATTGACGACGGAGAGAAAATATTAGAATTGAAAACAAACTCGAATAAAATTACAGGATTTCCATAGTTTTTAAAATCATACACTGAAAAAACTTCATTTGAGAGGCGTCTTACACTAATTGTATTATTATATTTTAAATTTTGGAAATTCTTGGGGCCATTCAGGCAATCCTAATGTTTAATCTTATATTCATGTATCTCCTTTTAATTTTCATTAATTTGACGTTAAGTTACATTTAATAGGTTCTTCCTCGCTGATAGATATCTTAAGGCCGTTAATATTAAAACAAATGTTCCATGAATAATATGAGACAGAAATATAAATCATCAAGTTACCGGAGGGTGGCACAGCATTCGCATATTTTAAGGAACTTGGTATTGTAACTGTTTGGTCCTTCTACCACCAAATACTTACACTTACCGGTAGAATCGCCTTAGTAAAAATGATAATAGTAATTTTTGAAAGACTAAATTTTGCATGATATTCAACCACAGAACCGTTAAAATAGACCCCAAGCTTCAATGTAGCTTTTATATTTGAGAAAATGTTTACGTATTCAGGAAGCACATCCCATAGGAATGTGCTTGAAGACCAAAAAGGCGAAAATCTTCTCCCATACTTATTTATCTTTCTTAAAGCAACGAGCCCGAAATGGGGAGTATAAGATATATAAAGTATATTATGACAAATATCCCTCTGTTGACAAGCGATTTAAAATTATATTAATCTTACCAGACAAATGCAAATTCCAAAAACTTGACAATCGGTTGAGTAAGAAATTTGTGCCGATATACGCGTGATAATATTCAATTCTTCCCGGCTCAACTTTGTGGAAATTCATGTTTATTAAATGAAGGATACAATGCATCTTTCCACTGTCCTTTATTCACCTACAACTAGTTTCAACGTTCAAGCGTCATCATCAGGTACGTATAAAGGACAGTGGAAAGATACATTGTATTCTTCATTGAATATACGTGTGATAATGTTCACAAAGGCTAACATTTAGAAGTAGTAATAGATGTTTTAGGGGAGGCGACCGACGGCTGAGGTCACGTGCGCCATTGGGAATGGACGGGAAAGGAGGAATGGCGGAGTGCTGAATACCGGCGTCGGCATTATCCTAATCTTAACGAAAGGCGCCAAGGGGTCCGCAGCTTAACGTCCTATCCGACGGACGGCGTACTCACTCAAAGTTCCCTCCACAAAGCACCTCAAGTAGGGATCGGGATACCACTGAAATATATCTGCCGTCCCGGGATTCAAACCCGGGCCATCTCGGTGGGAAGCCAGTAAGTTAGCCACCGCAAGATTCCTGGGCACCGGCTTACATTTGTAGCTGATAAAACAATAGCAAATAAACACGATATTCATTTGAATCCCAATGCTTATGTGATATGCATTTGAGAAAATAAACTGCCCCGAAAACAGAAAGAGATTTAGAATACTGTTTAACAGAAATTATTAATGAGAATAGAATTAGTAAAATTAATTTTGAATCGTTACTCGATATCCCATTGTTACAGTCCATAAGATATCCATTGTTTCGCCGGCTCAGACATTCATAGTTGAGACAGCTAAGAATTTTGTTTTACCAAGGTTGTGAACGAAGATTATAATTGATAACCATATTGTTGTCCGCTGCTACGCATATAATTCGGCTTCGAATCTAAACTTATAAAGTGAACACAGAAAATATGCTGTTGCTGTGGATAGGGGAAAGAGGTATGGGCGGGGAGGGGAGGTGTGGAGGGAATGCTGGGAGGGAAATTAAAGATGGCGGTTAAGGGTGGGAATTTTGAAAGAACGGAAAGCTGATATGTAGGCGGATTCACGAGTTCTCACCTCTATATTGGTGGCTGAATCAGGTAGGGATTCTAGGATGCTGAGAGCAAAACACTGGTCGAATGAAAGGTTGTGGGAATTGGCGTGTGAAGGGATAGGAAGAGAAGAGAGTGAGGCAGAATTGCAGGAGTACCGGTGATTATTCATTCGAATGGATAAGGGGATAATGCATTCGCCTAGGTAAAAGGAAGGGCAATGTTTGCATGATAAAAGATAAATAATGTTTTTTGGGAGGCAATTAGCGTGGGAACGAGGTGAGGGGGCAATGAGGGGATATACGGAGAGGGGAGTAGGCATAATAAGAAGAAGGGTTTTACATCGGGGGCGGTTGCAAGTTGGGGAAATATTAGGAAATTTGTCACGGGGGGGCGCCAGGGGGTTGGTGGATCTCAGAAGGTTTTTGAGATTGGCGGGTCGTCTGTATGTGATAGATGGGCATTGTGGTAGTAAGGATGAGGTCGCGTCATTGTCATATAAATTAGGAAACAGTTCTTTAAGGAGGGTTTTCAGTCTGTGTGATCCGGGGTAATAGGTGGTGCGAAGGTTGAGTCCTGCGTCAGATGTGGGCTTGTTATTGTGTTGTGTGTGTGGTCGGGTGGAGCGGTGGATTTTATTTTGTAGTAACTTTTCTGGGTAACCGCGTTTGAGGAGTGCAAGATGTAGATTGTCAAGGTATTTGTTGAGAGTGGCTGTGGTTTTGCAAATTCGGTGTCCGCGGATAGAGAGAGAGTTAGGAATCGAGCGTTTCGTGTGTTGAGGATGACAGCTTGTGTGGTGTAGGTATTGCTGATGGTTAGTGGCTTTGATGTGTACTGAAGTAGTGAATTTGTTGTTTTGAAGTGAGATGTCTGTGTCAAGAAAGGTGATGGTGGAGTCTGAAATGGAAGAGGTGAATTTAACAGTGAAAGATGAATTTAAGGCGGATAAGAAATTGTTGAGAGAATCAGAGCCATGTGTCTACAAAATAAAAAAAAGTTACTACAAACAACTACTATTTTGTGTCAGCCCATTATTGTGCCGCTCGTGTGAGTTTTTCCTTGCAATCGTTATATATATATATATATATATATATATATATATATATATATATATATATATATATATATATATATATATATACACACACACACACGCGCGAAAGTTTTAGCATAGAGATTATGTCAGTCGATAGGCCAATTTCGTGGGGCGAACCAATCGCCAGCATACTTAATGGCAGCTTCGGGCTAGAGGAGGAGAAAGGTGAAAGTGACACGAAAATGTAGGAATTCCGGTTCCCCACGAAATATTATCTCTAACTCCGGAGACGATAATAAATATAAGCTAAGACAGGGGGGAGGGGGGTCACTAAATATGCCGAGCAACCTATTAACACAGTGGATTAAAAGGCTACAAGTTAGTTGAGGCTCTATCATATTCAGGAGAAACAGACCATGATTACTTCACTCGACGATCAGATGCCGAAAATTGACGCGATTTAGCCTCCTGCCCGCCGGGAGATGCAGTAGATAAAAAGCAATGTCTCGTGCAGACGAGAAAGAGAGACAATAGTTACAAAGTATACTGGCTCTATAACACACCAATTAATTCACATTAGGCCTTCAACGACGCCCACATGGAAGCCGAGTCGTGAACTATCATAGAGTTTCTAAAATATTAATGACTACGCTTACGACGTCGCACGCTAACGATGAGTCTCAAACCAATCACTGTCTGCCATTGCTAGCCAGAGGTCTTCCTTCTAAAAATAATGTAAGATACATAATTATGCGGGGTGACTTTAACATCCTAAGGCAAACTTCCAGATATATATCTTCAGTTCAAAACCTTTCACGTTATGAGCGCGATTCATGCGAAATATAATTGGACAGTGACATTAAGTACTCCTCATATCAGCAGCACCCATTGAAAGCAACAACATTCTAAATTTACTGTCAATTAGTGTGGCGAAGCGTATCTCAAATGCATTAACCGTGGAAGTGCTTAGTGACCACAAGCCTGAGTAAATTTAGACCCGCGCGCCGAAAAACTCACCAAGTGAAAGCACACTGCGCACACAACTGCCTCATAACCATGCAAATTTTCTTCCTCGCAAAGGTACTCTAACAGGTTAATCGCCGGTGCATAAAGACGAAGCTATAGAGGAATATATATATGATTTCAGACCGAACATAGATTACGCCGAGTTTTACAATCATGGCAATACCATTTCCACTTTGGTAAATACAAGTCAGCTTTCAACCATGTGTTGGATGCAAGAAAATAAAATGCATTCACGTTAAATACGTGGACAGACAAATATACATCGCACATAAAAAAATATTTACAAGAACTTTCGCTTACTAAGCTATAAGAAGATAGTTCGATGCAACGAAGGCATGCGGAGGAGGAGTGTGATAAACCGAAGATGCACACCAATGGGTATGTACACAATTAAGGAAAAATTTCCTTTACGAAGTATATTTTCAAACAAGATAAAGGAGCACATGGGGTAAACGCTCGTTTTATTTCTCGGTTCATTGTACGATAACAGCGAGGGTACTAAAAGGCTGCTTCACCATTTTTTGTACCATAGAACTGCATGTCTGCCAGTAGCATAATCAGACTTAGAACAGAAAAGTATTTATTTTAACAATCGGTAAACGTTTCATGTTATCAAACGGAAATACCTTCTATAACATAATAACCACTACGCACATAGAGATAAGTTAGAAAGTGGAGTATACTGCAGGGCATCAACTTTATACGGGATAGCTAACCTCTCTTGACTCAACGAAACTTGCCAAAACATTACGGATTACAAATAGCATATTAGTTGAGTGATTAATAACCATTTTTAAAGGAAGAGAAGACGTTAAACCTAAGCATATGATAAGGAATTCACAGGGGTTGCCGACGCTTTAAATGCTTCCAAAAAGGAGAAATTGAGAAAAAATTTGCTCGATATTTATAGAATTCCGAAAATATTCTACATAAAATCACAGAATGATTTAGTTGGAAAAACATTTAACACGTGAAATTAATAAAGAAATTCCGGGCTGTCGCTCCTGTCAACGGAAAATTTAGATTGAACACGAATGACATAATAATTTACTAAGTAATCAATATCAAGGCAGACATGAACGTCAATTTTGAAGATATGGGTCCAAAAATGGGTCAAAATTGGGCCAACTCAGGCAACTGGATATAACATCCACCACACTGCACGGATACAATGAATACCACGAAAAGCCACAATCCGCATAAAAATCATAATTTCTACAATATAAACCTTAATCGTCAAAGAATACATTTTGTCACCTAAAATATTTTTCACCAAATTGCACAAACGCAAAACAAACACAAAAATGATTAATGATAAATCCCAATAAAAATGGCAAACAAAGAGTAGAGGACATTTATTGCGGCAGGGATAATTATAATAAAATTACACGACACCAATTAAAACTGAACAGTCACAAGAAAGGACAATAGTTTGGTTTCACAGCAAACAATGCTCGTTACAACATGATTCAAGTGACATTGTTATTTGAACCAAAGGAAACAAACTATTCCCAAAAAATTGATAACATCTAGCCAAGGTAATTAACCACTTGAATTAAAACAAGGGTCAGGACTGAAACCAAGCCCGACGGATCCAGAGAGAGATGCTGGCGCGACCTCACTTCCTACAAACTACGAGTAACAAACCTAGAAAACCGCAGTAATAAATTCAAATGAAACACAGTCCCACGGTGAATTACAAAATCATGTATGACTACGTTTAACTCTGCCATCTCCAAGGTAGGAACGCGGGGGTTGATTTCAACAGGTCACATACCCGTCACTGGCACGTTTCATTCAAAGGGACGTCGGAAATGTGGCGACAACAAGGTATCCGAGTGTACATGGGCGATAAAGCGCCCTGCCGAGTCAAACTAAACCATGTTTACTATGGAATGAGAGGCACCGCACCTTCCCCCGCCCCTCCATCCCCTTCCCTACGTGAATCACTCTTCAAATAATACATCAAGGAGTGTACACACACACACACACACTTGCACCGCAGAATGTGACCTAAAGCAGTCGCAGGCCAGTCGGTCACCTTCCCCCCTATCCTCGGCGTCAAAACGGTTATTTTAGACGGCGCTGGGACGAGCATTAATATGTTTGAAAGATTCCTCGGTGAAGGGATTGATTATCCGGATAAGTAAGCCCTGAGAGGATGTACGCAAGTTCAGCGTTCCACGTGATGTAATACAATCGTGTATTCATCAGGTGTATCGCACTAGTGTCACTGATGCAATTTATGACTGGGTTGGAAACAGGTTGATACACCGCAAAGGGACTCCTGAAAAACCATCATCCGTCCTACTTCTGCGGAGAGCTCGCCCAGAGCCTGGGCGTTCCTGCCCCTCACCCCTCTGGTGACACTCTACATCCTGCCAGCCGAATACATTCCTCTAAAACTTGAAATTTACTGGAGGCCCCGGCCCATCATAAACGAGCAAGACCCTCTTCAACGGAGAGACGATTGCGTGGTGTTGCACTTTCCTCAATTGACGATCGGAAATTTTGAATGACTGATAAAAAACCACAATGCTCTGGAATGTGACCTCCATGAAGCTTGCTGAAGAATACAGCAAAAAGTGTAAAAAGAATGATTCGCCTGGGAAAATGCCCGAACCATCACCTTTGGACCTCGGCCTCGATTCTTTTACCAAAAACTCAAACGTGTTAGGTAGCCGTGCGCCTCTTCCTTACAGACTATAAGACAAAAATATACAAATATTTGTTCTTTCATAGGGCAATCAGGAATCATAATTGCAAGAAACCGAGATATTAACAGAAATAGCAAAGATATTTGATTTACAAGCGAGGACAGGAATAAACGCTGCGCAGACATATGGTATAATCGTAGGTGCCTGTACTTGTGGGTGCTAAATGCTAGTATCGTGCATGTATTTGCATGTGCGTAAGTTAAAATGGTTTTGAGTGAATATATTTGTCCATATGGGAGTGAATTGGCAAGTTTTTGTTCGTTTTGCATGCGGTTGCATTTTCTTTTACGGGTTTGTCGTACCAGCTCCCGCCACGCGCCCATGACGAGATTTGCGGGGCATTGCGTACATGTACTCCGATTCTATCACAGCCTTCTCAGTACGCGACTGTGAATTACTCTATTTACCATCAGAGCAGAAAATATAAAAGACAGCATACAGTTTTCCAAATACAACATTTAGGTGTAACACATTATGTAGGAATTGAATATAAACGAATGGATCAAACTGATTAATCGTCGACCATATTTGACGACACAGTTAAGAACAACTTTGGATCCATGACAAATGGTAACTGATTTGGTAATCACGTTTGTGCTCATCACACCTTTTATAAAAATATGCCTAGTTTCAAAATATAATTGATTTTTTAATCGATTACAATATCTCAGACGTCACAACGTAAATAGTACATTACATAGTCAAGAGCTGTTATCACTTTCACTGTAGGAAGCGTAAAAATCACACAAAAACATGGTTCATTAGACTACATTGCCTAAAAGGAAATATATTTTATTCAGGGATTACTTGCATTCATGGAGAACAACACAGTGCCCCTTCCGAAGTGTAGGAGAGAAATGTAAAATGCTTCAATTACACCCTTCTATTTTTATACACGCCCTCATATCCTTTTCTCAATTTCACTTCAATCGCTTTTTCCCTGAGTCACCCATTCTTTAGCTTCTGAGGGTCTCATCAGTTGTCGAGTTTTTCGCAGCCTCACTCCTCAACTATAGAGCCCATTAGATGCATACACTACGCATCGCACAGCATGCATATTTCATGCTATACACAAGTCAATACATATTAACAAAGGTCACATAACCACCGAAGCTAAATAATATGCTGGTCGTCGACTTTCTTATTCTTAGTTTACTCCAGCGGGAGAATGGCCGTGCTACGCTTGGAACCGATGATGGACAACGTTACAATAAAACGGGCGGCCATCTTGGAAAGGGACCACCATGTTGGACCGGATGTGATAATTTAGGCGGGTCATTTTCTATGGAAGCTCTAATGTTTCCAAGATGCATGCCAAGTGTGACTTCACTTTATTATGCCTTCACGATATCTAAATCCATCTCGACCACTTGTACAACTGGTGACTCGATCTAGAGACCCCGCACGCACCATACGCACAGTGGATGATTCAATTCCTCCGCTGAGAAGGCAGGGGCTCTTCATCGCTAGACAGTGGCGGTTGTCTGTGTTTTTCAAGTCCTGCCTACGGTCCGTGTAACGCCCATGGCCACGCTAGTTGGGTTCCTGAATGAGCCTGTCGGATATTTGTGACTTCGTGGGCTACAGGGCCTGCCGGATATGAGATTACATCTTGCTGACGTCCAGTATGCAACAGAACAGAAATACGGATATAAATGAACGCTGAAAAGGTGTTATCTCCCAATGGTCAGCCAAAAGGGACCACGAACATTCCAAATAGCCTGATCGAAAACAATAAGCTTAATAAAATGAGAAACCAATGATTTTTCCGACGAATTAGTGTCGTGTTATAGGAAAATAACAAAAATTGAGAAGTCAATTACAGGTGTCAATTGTTCTAAAACATGAGTTTGTGCTCCTCGGCTTAATATCTGTAGGGTTTTCCATAAGTCATCGCATGCCAATGCATTACGCATTGAGTTCAACCCAATCGATTATTTCGTTCATCCTAAATGATTTTTAAAAAACATCTTCGCTAATATCATCAATCGAAAGTATGAGGATTCATGGTAATCCTACTTGCAGGTGGTGATATTCACAAATTTTATCACGAAATGAGTTTAATCATGCACATGATATCAGATGCCAACTTTACACTAATAGCCGATCTGTTGCATCATGTTGCACTTGCGACCGTTCGGAAGTCATGCGTGGTTCGGGGAGTAGGACAAAAAGTAAGGATTTTAAATCATTGACTTCACTTCTTTCAATTGCTATAAATAGAAACTTTCACATTTCCATTTACCACGGAATACAACATTATTTGTTGACATACACGTACAGAGAATTAAATTTTTAAGGTGCCTCAATATTATAAGTAATAAAAAAAATGAACTTCTGGGCATAGATTATACTTCACAAACCCTAGTTATAGGGTGCCCATTCCTATGAAAAAAGTTATAATGTAGAGTAGTATTTATATTTTCATAGATATGTAATTTACTTTTCATTCCCAAAGAACTAATTCGATTGACCTATACGATCAAAAGTTTTTTCACGAACTGGATGCGAAGAAAAATACCACGAGCAGTCAGCGGAAACGAATACTACAGGCCATGAAATTGCGATCAAGATTATGAAAATTATCTGATTGTTTCGCCGGTCAAACTCAGCAATCGATTTCCACAATGGCACTGTAAAATTGATTTAAAAAACAAAAAGCAACCGATGTCTCAGAGGGCCAAATTATGACTGATATACTTCGACACTTATTGCAACATATTATAACTTGAATGGAATGCTGCTACATATTGGTAACAAGACTTATTTGAAAGGATTCAATTGACAGTCTAAGCAAAAACCCCTTTCCCGGGAACTGGGTTAAACCGCATTGGAAACGATAAAAAAATTCAATTTCCCCCCACAAGCCCTTGGATTTCCTTCACGCACCTTAACGCCTATCTCACTCTTTCGGATTTGATTACCCCTCCACACTCACAATCATCCCATTATATCCGCCCCGATTGCTCGGTAAATAAAAATCAGCAAAGAATAACTAAAAAAATTATTAGTATTTCAACTGAAAATAACGGCTACCGATATGGAAATGCTCTCGATCCGCCAGCGCGGCGCAGTTGTTTTCCCCGTTGCACAAGCGAAGCAAGGCCCACGAGGTGCATGGCACATAGTCTTCGTGTCCCCCAGGGAGACCACCTAGTCACTTTCTACCCTTGTAGGCCGTGGTGAGGAGCGATCAATCAATAAGAGCGGAGAGATAGAGGGAGGCAAAGTGAGAGAGCGGGATGGAGGGAGATGGAAGACGCGACGGATGCCACCGAGCGATCCGAAGCTGGCGCAAGCCGTTCCCTCGCTGGATCCAGACTCCCCCGGCCGTCAAAGCGCAAGCCGTGCATTTCGGACTCACCGCCCCGGAGCCCCGCGGCAGCTATCCCCCAGCCTTGCTCGACACAGGACCCGAGGGCGACGCTCACGTGGGTGGATTCTAGCTCACTAGAAAGTGATTCGTAAGCTAACGGACCCTTCAAATGGGGAGTGGGGTGGGGGGGCGATTAATTGCCCCCGCTTCCTGGCGACGGTTCAGACGGTTTGAGGTAAAGGCGCGGATGGCGAAGGCCACGGAGTGCCGCACCGCGAGACCGATGTCTGTGTGTGAGTGTGTGTTTCAGTGTTTGTGTGAGTGAGTGAGTGTATCACTCTTTCTCCTCCCTTCCCTCTCGCCATCCTCTCTTTCCTTCTCCCCCCGCACCGCACTCGCCTCCGAGAATCACCTCCCCAAGTCTCCGCACAGCTCGTCCTTTTTTGCCATGGACTCAAAGTGACCGTGACAGAGGCGAAAATCCACGCCAAAACAAATTGGACGAACGGGCACTGTCCGCAGGAGATTAAATTGGCGGTACTAGAGAAATAAATTGGGACACGACGACCTGCAGCATAATGAGATAAAGCCTTCACGGGGCAGGCGACGATGCCTGTCTATTATGGCGGTGGAAAAACCCCTCGTGGGAAACCGTGAGATTGCAACTTAACTATCGCACGGAAGGAACAAGTTTCAACAAAGAAGTTTTTTTTTCCAAGCAACATGTCTATGATTGATGTTTGACCGTTTATGCTTTTGATGAGCACCTCATGATACTTTAATGTTTTTGTGCGGGTACACCTAAAGGAGGTGACTATTCCCGATGATGCTTTACATATCTCCCAAAAAAATTAACGTTTAACCGCCTATTTCTTAATAATAACGGGTTTCTGAGACTGCAAGGTGACGACTCCTCCTACATCTTCACGGAAGCAACGTTACTTGATTGTAAACCGTAGGTATGAAGTGAGTCGAGTAAAGAAATCTGGCTCATGAAACGCTAAGGAATTCGTCATTGGAATTTACAAGTCCTTCTCATCTTACAATATCATTGCATTTAGACAAAATATTACGAATAAATTTGTCTGGATTACTATGAGAAGTATTTCATGCATACATGTGCTTCCCATTTTTAGAAGACAAAGTGTCAGGCAGGACAGAAGAGTATTTTGACCGAACAACATAATTTCTTTACTACTAAGGGAAGTATACATGAAAGAATTCCTTAAATCGTTTATGGGACCACAACTGAGGAAAATTGAGATAAACATCAAATGAATACGTAGCATTATTTAATGAAAAAGTTCTGGCTGCAAAAAATATGAATACGCTACAGATACCCAAATGACAGTCATGACAAATCACTAATGCGCCATTCTAAATTAACAGCACACAAGGAAGTATAAGAGTATTTCCATCAAAACCTTCGGAAAGAAAGTAACCCAAACAGCATTTCTATAGCAATAAACTTAATTATGCCTGGGGGCAATAAAAAAACTCAAGAAAAAAACATCATCCAGGGCGTGGTAAATGAACTAGATTTTGAGCAGAATGGAAAAACCCGGCCACCGAATTGAGCAATACTTCCAAAATGGATAGATGTGTGTTGAAATCCATGGGGCATTTTTTATTCCCCTATGTCACCATTACCAACGCTTCGTGAAATATACCAACATCTCAGGTGGTTACAATCGTGATTTTTCAACCTCAGAATCAACCCATTTACGCCTAGACTTTTGTTTCTTTCGCTCCCACTCAGAATGTGCCTTGAGAAGCTACTCCAGTTCAAAGGGAAAACTAAACTGCTCAGTTGTAGGTACGGCTACAGCTAGAATTAGACGCAGTTACTTAGATGAATGGAATAGGATATCCAGCCACTGCACCTTCACGATTATAATCGGAATATGTCACATAAGTGTGCGGAGTGGTGAGATGGGGACTCAGCCTCGGAGAGAAAAATCAGCCTTAAGACGTGGACGCGGTCGCACCCATTTCAGGTTTAGTGTACAGCCATTCCACTAGAGACCAGATCCAAGTTTAAAATTGTAAAAAGCTCCAGAATTGTGCCTCACAATACCGCAAGCATCGTTCACCCTCAATGAGAGTGTCTTCAAAGGATTTGACAAAATGAAATTTGAACGTTTGTCACATTATATGTAAATTTTGAAGCGATGTAACTGCATATTCCTTTCCGTTTAGAATCACCGACGTCAAAAAATATTTATTATGCATACTCCGTGAAGGAAGGAGGGCCTTCTACGCGTTACATTTTAGCTTACCACGGGTCTGCATTCGGCTCCCGTGTCATCGACCTTGGTTCCATTCCCTTGTTAATTGGAATTCCTCCGTGTCCACAATTGAATGTGACCCGCACTTCCAAGCATACCCACCGGCCGTGGACGTGGCGCTAAACAGTTCCGCCCTCATCGGCGTCTCCCATTGAGAGCAAGCTCTTGCCGACGCCGGGTTTCTTCCCACCGCCCCCTCCCCCACTCCCCGCCCTAATTACCCACCCATATTCTGAAGGTGCAAATGGCCTCGGCTGCCGAGCGCCTCCCTCCAATAACCGCCACTTAATTCGCCGAATATTTAGCATGTCCGCTCATCCCATAGAATATTCGTCACCGGCGGCTCTTTCAACCCGCCCGCCGCCGGCGA